>NC_092872.1:495183124-495494955 GCF_028372415.1 Notamacropus eugenii | reverse complement strand
ACGTGCATGTAAAGAACAGACTGTGCACTGCCAGTATCTACAGCTTAGGCAGTCTTGTGTTTTACACTGATTATTGAGCTCATACTGTGCTGAGAACAGCGAAGGAGATATTGCATGAAGAAATGGCCAAAGAAAGTCTACAATGGGGAAAATTGTGGAGGTGAACGCCCCCATTCTTTTGACTAGGGGAGGAAAAAAATAAAATGGAATTGATACAATGCCAGCAGGCCTTTTATGTTAACATTTGATGTTAACGTTTACCTCGAGCCCATTTCATCACATGGATGAATCTTGTTCAATGGGAAAAGCCTTTGGATGAGAATCATAAAACCTGAATTCCAGAGGTTGACCTCAGCCATGTTATTTAAACTCTCTGAGCCTCAGTTTCTTTGTTTATAAAATGAAAGTGAGTGTGTTTTGCCTAATGTATCATGAGACTATTGTAAAGATAAAGAGTAACAATAGCTGGTAAGGCATTTTATAATATAAGGATCATAGATTTTAAAATGGGGAGGAATCTTATAGGTTATCTAGTCCAACAGATAAGGAAATTGAGATCTTAGAAATGTTAGGTGACTTTTCCAAAGTCACACAGGTATTAAGTGGTAAAGTTAGGATTTGAATGCAAGTTCTCTTACTATTAATCCTGCCTTCTTTTAATCAAACAATCCAGAAAAATTGTCATAACAGAATAGGGAATGAAATTTTGTCCTTTTGTGGTTTAAAAGTCATTGAGATCCAAGTTACAAGATAACCTAGAAAATAGACTTTTTTTCAAAAGGTTTCAAAATTAGATAAGTTACCAAAAAGTCAATGACTCCAGAACCACAGTTATTCATCGAGTCTACAATGAAGTCTCTGATATTCAGGCTGCTAAGAAGAGAAGCTCTGTTATTTAATATTTGGTGAGCTAGAACTTTGTTATATTAATTCAGATGGCATGTTTATAAGCCTTTTTGTTAGATCCATTTATGTCTATATGAGTGAAAACAGAAAATGGCAAAAAAAAAAAAAATCCTACAATGATAGTACATATCCCTCAGACCAACATGATGAAGTGATTCTTCACAAAAATATTTTTTTCTACCCTTGGCTATCCCACAGAAAAAAATACATTGGAATTAAGAAATAACACAAATTTCATAAAAACCTATGCTTGCAACCCCATGGCAGACTATTTAGTGCTCATTTTTTATAATGTGGAGTCATGATTTCAGATTGGGTTTTTTTTTCCCCATTCCCTAATTAGCAGGAGCTATGATCTTTAGAGCTATTTTTTTTACATTAATTCCAAAGCTTATAGTTTTTATTTACACATAAATCATAGTCCCTCCTCATGGGATTTTTAAGGCATCCAAGAAAGACTAAATTACGCTTAGTAGTTTGTGTTTTTTCCTTGAGAACTGATTTGTTGAAGTTTGTTCTTCCATAGGTATACATATGGCAATTCTATTAATTGTACACGTGCCACTCCCCAATTCTGCCAAGTAGCAGGATACTTGGTATATTGTTATTATTAACATTATCATTGGCCAGGCAAATCATAGTACCAATTTAATCCTGGGATCAGAGTCATGATTTAAATTCTAGACTCTCAAATACAAAACTTAGGGAATGCCCCATTACCTTTTATATTAACTGTAAAATACACAGTTCTATAGCAAAGAGTGGGTCTCTCTTTTTTTCTGGGTCTTCCTCTGATGCAGGGAGCTGCTTGGGCAACATTAGATCTATGGCTGGAAGGAAAAAGTCTGATTATATAACAAAATCTAAAAGTACTGCTTTGTGATTTGGCGTAACGTTAAGGTTCTTGTAGAATGACTAATTCAGATAACCGATTTGTTATCAGGAGGCAGGTCAAGGGGAGTATAGCTTGCTTACGTTTCACCTTTTCCCCTTTTTGGTTGTTTGTATCAGTGAGGATCGGATATGAGGATGTCACAAGGTGGGTAGGCCATCACCAAAATTCCATCAAAAACATTTCCATTCTGGGAAAGATAAGGGTGGGGGAGAGGGAAGAGGAGATATTCAGATGATACATTGGGGAGATATTCTAAGGGCGGGTACATTTGGCATATTTTTATTTTCACCTGCTCAGGTCTGTTTGTGGAAACCATCTCATTGGATTAGGTCAAGTGGACTCATTTAAAAGATAAATCTTCCAAAGTCCATTCACCAATCAGAGCCCTTCTAATCCAGATTTCCCATTCCTCTGCAGGTGCCCAACTCCTGGATGTGATGGTTCTGGTCACATAACGGGAAATTATGCATCACATAGGAGGTAAGATCTGCATAGAAATTATTTGGTTCTTAAGTTAGTGAACATGGGACAAGCACCAGATGAAGGGAGGAGTAAGATGGATGTGGTATAGACAAAGTTATAAAATTATGAATAAAACATTCAAATTGCTAATAGTTGAGGCCTGTTTTCATTTCTTTAATCTGAGGTTTTTTGGTGTTTCTAGCATTTGATTAGGTAATTCTCTTTAGTAGAATACAAGGGTAGAAGGTCAGATTTTAGTTAATGTAATACTCTTAATATTTCTGCCTATTTATGACTTCTATTATCCCTTTAGAACATTAACAGGGAAGATCTGGTGCTCTTTTTTTTTAACAAGTCCATTAAAATTACAATCTGTTAGCAGATACCTTATCTAGACACCATTAATTACAATCTGTCTCTTACTCACTCCCATCACATACTCCCCACATATGGGCATAAAACCCCACTTTTCTACATGATATGAATCAGATCAAACATTGTGGTAAACTCAAGGAAAAAAATGAATGAGCCAGATGGATAAGAAATTATACTTCATGAAATAAAACAGTATTTTTTTCTTTTTAAAAAACATAGTTTGTCAGGCTGCCCTCGTGCCAAGAAAAGTGGAATAAAAGTAACACCTACAAAAGATGATAAGGAGGACCCAGAGCTGATGAAGTAAGTTTTCCTTAAGATCTTCTATAAGAATTGAGTTAGTTTGTTTTGCTAACTTTAGAAAAGAAACTAAAATCTTTCTGACTTTGAGAAAAAAGGCATCAACAGATTCTACTGAAGATTTTAGTCATTGGTAATCACTAGTGACAATGAAAATGTGCTCAGTGTCTGACATCTAATAGACTAATTTAAATATGAAAAAGTACACTAAAATGTGTAAATTGTGCTTAGGATTTCAGAAAAGAAAACCCTTCATAATATAATAGGCAGCTACAGGGCACGGTGGATGGAGTTATGGACCTGAAGTCAGAGAGACCTGACTTCAAATCTGGCTTCAAAAACTAATGAACTGTGTGACCCTGGTCAAGTCACTTAATCTCTGTGTGTTTCAGTTCCATCATGTGTAAAATGTGGATAATAATAGTGCCTCTCAGTGTTATAAAAAGGTTAAATATTTGTAAACGACCTTACAATGCTAGCTATTAGTAGTAATATTGGGTAAAGAACACTGGATTTGAAATCAGAGGACCTGGGTTGGAATCTTAACTGTGCTATTTACTGCTACCTGTGTGGTCTTGGGCAAGTCACTTAATTTCCTTGGACCTAAATGCCTTATTTGTAAAATGAGGAGGTTGCATTAGATGGCTTCTTAGTTCTAAATCTGGTCCTTCTGGTCCTAAATCTATGATCCTATGAATCCAGAATCCTCAATATCTGTGTCTAGGTCATTATGTTTTAAAATGAAGCCATTTGATCAATGTCATCCTTGTAAATAAACCCAGTAATGATCACCAAAGATAGAACTATATTTTAGTGTAGCCAATAACATATGTATGTATGCACACAGTTTTGGATATTGACAGAAGTCATGTAATTGACCCAACATCACAGACTTTTCAAAAGTGTTTTGAATTTTGGAATTTACAGAATTTAACTCCTTGGGGGAACATTCACAACCCACTGTTTTCCTAGGGAGTGTCTTCTACTAACAGTCAGGAGGGAGAGACATATTTAAAAAGAGATTTTGAATTTAACCAGGGTTTTTAGTAGAAACCCATAAATCTTTAGAAAGAACAATGAAGAATCATCTCCACAGACGGAACATGCTTTCTCTCTTGCTGTAGGTTACAAGGGAGCAAATACATACATACACAGGCAGAGATGACAATGAATGGCCAGTATGAGAGGTGTCTGCCTAACAAAATGATAGCTTAAAATAACGTGGATGACTCAAGCCATTTATCTTGAACCAAGCCCTTGACACACTCGTGTTTGAAAGAATCTGACTCATAGGATGAGAAATTAGCAGAGCAGGGATTGTTCTGTGCTCTAAGCATGCTAATTTTACACCAGAAGACAAGATGGACCCCTGTTGTCTTTTTGAAAGCCCAATAACAGGTCTGGAGATGAGTGGGAATGTATTACGGAAGCATCAGGTCTCTCAGAGTCAAGTAATGGGTCCTAGCTACTCATCTGACTTGGACTTTGTCCCATGCTGTGTTTGCTTCTGGGTATAGAGGTAGCCCAAGGCTATCTTTCTCTGCTAGCCTGCACTTAAGCCTTGACTTTCATATCCTCCATTAAGTTCTGATATAATAATTTGAGAGTTAAGGACTACAAACTATCCTAAAAGGTCTCAGAAATTCCAGTGCCCCACTCTGAGAGAGAGAGAGAGAGAGAGAGAGAGAGAGAGAGAGAGAGAGAGAGAGAGAGAGAGAGATTTGTATGGTAACTACAGCCATGTTTATTACAATGGAGGCTGGTAATGCTTTGAGTTCTGGAGTGCAAAGCTACTCTCTTATAATTGAATAGCCCTGTATGAGGGAACTGTATAGTAACTGTGCCTCAAATTGGACACCTCGGATTGAGGTAATAAATTCTGGCAATAAACTGAAGTTTGTTGTAATGCACCCTATTCAATTCTAGTGGCTCAGAAAAGCCTGATCATAGCACTCCAGGAATCAGCTTCCAGAAGAATGAATGAGAGCCATTTACTAAGATTTAGAATCAAGCAGGTACAGCTTGACCACCTTGTCTTCCATGTCTCATAAATTTAGAGCTGGAAGAGACCTTAAAGTTCACATCTAGCCCAGGAGTTCTTAACCTTGTCTTTGACAGTCTGATGAAGCCTGTAGACCTCTTCTAAAAATAATCTTTTAAAATGCAAAACAAAATATACAGGACTACAAAGGAAAACATTTATATTGAAATGCAGTTACCAAAATATTTTTTAAAAACAAGTTCAAAGACCCTGGATTAAGAGCTCCTGATCTAGCCCAACACTACCCATTCCTTCCATTCCAGCTTTTTTTTTCATAAGAAACCTGAGCCTCAGAGACATTGTCTTGCCTAAAGTCTCAGATGTAGTAAGTAATTGTTAGAGCTAAGCTCTGAACCCAAGAAGGGTCTAATGGAAAGAGCTCTGGCTTTGAAGTCAGAGGACCTGGGTTCAAATCTTGCCTATAATGCTGACTATATGTGTGACCTTGCACAAGTTGTCCTACCACCCAAGGCCTTAAGTTCCATATTGGTGAAAATAAAGGGGATTGGAATAGATGGTCTCTAATGTCCCTTCTCTCTAGATCTAAGGTCCTCTGACTTAAAAGTCAATGATTTATCCACTGTACCAAGCTACCTTCTCTCCCATCTCCAGAAACTGTGACCATTGACAGCATCTCCTATAGTAAAGGTTCTTATCCTTTTTTGGCAAAGATTCCACTGGCAGTCTGGTGAAGCCTATGGGCCCCTTCTAAGAATAATACTTTTAAATGCATGGAAGAAAATATATAGGGTTATCAAAGAAACAAATCTATTGAACTGCAGTTATCAGAATATATATATGCATATGCAAATACGTATATATATAAAATAGTTATCAGAATACATACATATCTATATGTGTGCATATATATACACATACATATATGCATGTGTGTGTGTGTGTGTGTGTGTGTGTGTGTGTGTGTATAAAACACAAGTTCCTGAAACCCATATAAAGATCCTCTGCCCCCATTCCCCTTTGACCTAGGAAACTCACTGCCCTCTTCTGAAATGCCTCAGTATTCAGGTGCTCCAGAAAAGGGAAGGAACAAAAGAGCCCAAAGCTGGCATTCCGGATGGACAGAAGCTGACTGGACTCCGTGGGGGGGGTGGGGGGGAGGGACTGATCGGCCCAATTACAAATGGAGGGCAAGATGATCAGGACAAGGGAAGTCATTCCCAACAACCAGGGGGCAGATCAGCAGTAAGAACAAGGAGTTCCAATGCTGCCAAGTCACCCAAGTCTTTGGGAACGTGGCATTTTGTCTTCTCTAACAAGGCCAGCTCTGGGAAGGGCCCCAGCAGGTTCACGTTAAAGCCGCTTAGCAGCAATTCCCTTACTCCATCTGGGACTAAGAGCCGCTTGGAACAGGTCCGAGTTGCTCTTGTTGTCACTGAGGAGAAAGTAATTTAGTCCCTGTTGTTTTGTTGTTCGTCCTTCAAGTAATTTACTACAGCTGTGATTGAATGGATCACCTCGACCTCGAGCTCACCCGGGCATACAAGGGAGGCAGGAAGGATGGCAGGCAGCTTAATGGACCAGCCATCACTAACACTTCAGTAGGGGGAGAAATTGACTAAGCCAGCTGTTTTGCACAATAAGGCTCTAGTTTATTTTTTACAATAAAACTGTAATGTAAGTTAAATTAACAGTGTAAAATATGTAATGGTGTGTACCATAAAGGCTGCTGACTAAATGTTGGGGTAGGGCGGAGTTTTAAAAATTTGTTAGGTTTTTTTTCCCCTCCTGAGGATTTGATAATTTGTTTGCGATCATATAAAAGCAATGCTGTTATGAATTTAGCAAGGACCCTGATGTTATAAGTGAATTGTGCTGCATTGGCAAATCATTAAAATCAAGATCAGCATTTTTCACATTAACTTGGAAAAGCAACTGCCCTGTTTCGAGGATGCTATCAACTTGGCTTTTTTTCCCAAAAATGAAATAAAATAAAATATCTGCAGTGAAGGGGAGACAGTGACTTTCAGAAACAGTTCAGCAGGCATTTTTCTAGGGATGGATGATGAAGTTCCTAATTGCTTCCATGCCAAGGCTAGGGAGAGCGGTTCCCATTTAGTACCTCTGCTTTATAGGGTCTCCTCCCCGGAGCCATAAACTTTTAACGGTATTTATAATTGACTAGCATCTTTAAACAAATGCAGACCGCAGCAGAAACTTTAATAGAAGCACCAGGTTTTGTTGAACGGCTGAATTTAGTTAGCATGCTATTAGCTGGTGATTTGGGAGGGGGGTGGGGAAGGAAAAGAGTTTCCTTTTTTTATGGTGTCACTCCCTCACCATGGTGAGATTAGGTTGTGTCAGCATCCCTTTTTCTCCCGACTTTACAACTGGCCATAAACTTTTGTGGATACCTTAGGCTGCAGAGCCCTAAGTCAGGCCTTTGCCCCCAGGACTGCTGACCACCACAGGTCATATCCTCTGCTAAGGAGGTCTAGGAAGTCAATCATTCTTTGACAACACTTTTTATGCTGAGAATTGTAGAGTCATTGATCTACAGAAGAAAGGTTCAAGGGCCATCTACTCCAGCTTCCTCATCTTACTGTTAAGGAAAAACTAAGGCCCACAGAGTCTAAGTTATTTGCCCAAGGTCATACAGGTACTAAGCATCAAATGAAGGACTTGAACCTCTTTGGTCCTCTGGTTCCATGTGCTCTCTCCCCTGTATCATGCCTCCTCCTGATGGCAGCCAAGTTGGCATCCATCGTATAGGATTAGAGATCTTCTTGTCCACTGGCATAACTAATCCTTTCCTCTCAGATGCCTGAGATTGTGGGGATTGAAAAGTGGTCCTGCTCACAGGCCATGACTGTCTGATGGTGATGAATACTCAGCATAACCAATTCTCAGATTAGGTTACTCCAAACTGTAGATGACAGCAGTATGTAAACATAGATTTACATAATGAACCATAAAGGTTTAATGGACTAAGTAGTATATACTGCACATCTTTTAATTGAACAATTTACCTGAAAGCTCTGAAGATTCCAACATTCTGATCTTGGAGAAAAACAGTATTATGTGCAATTGGAAAACTGAGTCTAAAGGCAGTTTAAAATGTCAGTCATTTTCTTTTCATGACTGGATGGAAAGAGCAAAGAGTTTCATTAAGGACACAAATAAAAGCATTTCAGATTCAATCAAATGGCTTTGTCCCAAAGTGATAGTTCATTTATTTTGCACTTGAGTTCCAATCACAGATGAACCCATTTTTTTTTCAAGACAAGGACCCTTTTCTGTCTTGAGCCCTGGCACCAGACCCAGCTCTATTGTGTGGCCCAGGTATATGCACTGTCCTCAGACCAAGCCCACTAGAGCTTAGTAATCATAGGGATTCCTGGGGGTCCAGGGGTGGATGTTGCATATTCACTAAATGAGAATGATCTATTGCAAAGTAGCTGTAGTGGACTTGGGTAGATGGTGGTGGGAAGGAGAAGAGGTAGTGTGGAGCCACAGCTGGGCTATGATAGGTAGCTTAGAAGGTATTGACTGATGGGCCCAGGATGGAGGTTTTCAAGAAGTAGCTTCATTCTAGGAATTTTATCTTGAGTCTTATAAGAATGATCCAGATAGTGTCAGCCAAGAACAACTACCAAGGAAATTCAACCATGAATTCCTCATTGTTGTAGTAGGAATTGGGGAGCTGGATCAGCATGTACAGGTTCAAGGGAATCTGGGGAACAGGGGAATCCAGAAGTTATTCCGAGAAATCAAAAGACCTCCATTGACAGAGAAGTTACTACCTGATCTCACTTGGTAGCTCAATCCATTTTTGGACAACTCTGAGTATTAGGAAATTCTTCCCTATACTGAACCGAAGTATATGTTTATACCCATTATAACTCCTGCCCTCTGGTCCTAATTCTTACCTCTGGGCAAACCAGAATTATTCTTCCGTATAACAAGCCTTCAGATCATGTAATCACGGGCCAAAAGTTGGAAGGGACCTCAAATGGCATCTATTCTAACCTTATTTTGCAGATGAGGAAATGGAGACCCAGGGAGTAACATGACTTATCTAAACAATACATGTAAGGGTTATAAGCATTTATACTCAGATCCTTTGACTTCAAAATCAGTGTTCTTTTTACTCTTCGTGGGATTTTCATTTTAAAAGATGTTAACCACCAAAGACAAAATCCCAATTGAAGAAACATTGGTCCAACTATGCAGCTGGCTTCCCCTCAGGCAGAATCAAGCTAATTGCATCACATTGAACTCTAGATAAGGCCCTGGGGGCATTTTCATGTTACTGTTCTTAGAGTTTACTTCTATCATAACTGGAAAGACATCTTTCAAAAAAATTATCCACTAGTTTAATTTTTTTAAACTACAGAAGTGAGAGAGGCTCATAAAGAATAAAAAGAAGATGAGGGTGAGTTAATAATACTTTAACTATCTGTCTCATGGTATTATATTGATGTGAGATAATGGATGTTAAAATGCTTTGTGACCATAAAGACATTAGCTGCTATTTTTGATATTATCATTATCATTATTATTATATTTGTGAAGGAGGCAAGACTGTGATGATTGACCCCATTAGACAGATGTGAAAACTGAGGCCTGGAGAGGGGGAGTGAAGATAGCACGGTCCTGAGAGGAAAATAGGGGCCTCTCTTCCATTCATCATTGTGTTCCCTACTTGAAGATCTTTTTTATTAAATAGGCTACAGGTAGGGTCATTTTGCCTGAGAATGTTTGCCTGAGAATTCTAGGGAGAAAGAGAAGGATTGAGTCACAGTCCTTATTTAATCTGGACCAGGAACTCAACCAGTATGTACAGAAAGCCTCTCTGGTCAGAAACAAATCATCAGACAGAACATGCTCCAATTTCCACCAGTCATTTATCTTCTCCTCGATTTTCTTCTAGTGAAGATCAGTAGCTGGTGGTCTCCGTCAGTAGAGCTGGAAGGGAAGTTCATGCTCCCTGACAACGAGACTTTAGGGAACACTTGTGAATCCTGCAGAGAGGCTATTCTGCATGTGAGGTTGTGTGGGTTGTAATCTCTGGGGGCTTGCAAAATATGGAAAATTGGTGGGGGATGGTTTGGAGAGCATTGGCCAGCCAAGAGAGGGTAGCACATTTTAAGAGACAATATTATGCTGGAAATTCTGGGCTCTGGGGAGCACAGGTCTGACAAGGAGCATGCTTTCAGGGATAGGAGCCAAGACAGAGAAAATGCAGGTGTGGGGGAAGGCAATCTCAGCAGGTGTCAGGAGGCCAGGTCTCAGTGCATCTGATAAAGACAGCCTGGAAAAGCAGTGAATCAGGAGCCAAACTGAGAAGACAAATACAATGAGGAAGTCCAACACAGAGCCAGAGTTCAAGAAGCAGGCTGATTATGTAAGTGGCCAGATGTCATGCTCAGGGTTTCATAATCCATAAGTTGCTTTTATGTGCAATGTTCTCGTGCCCAAAATCATATAACAAGGTGGCAGAAGGTGGCAGGATCCAAACCTACAACTCCTGACTCTCAGTGTAGTGCTCTTCCATGTAATTTAGCATGGGGACAATACGAACATCGCTGCATTTGCAGTCAGAACACAAGGCTTCAAATCCCTAGTGCTCTGTACTGTCAGCATGACCTTGGTCAAATTATTTTCTCCTTTTGGGCCTTTGTTTTCTCATCTGCAAAATTAAGGGATTATACGGAAGAATCTCCAAAGCCATTGCCAACTCTAGATCCTATAGTCCTATGGCCCTCAGTTTTCTCACCTGTAAAATGGGAAGGAGAATGCCTACCCCAACCCCATATATCCTGGGTATGTAGAAAATAACTTGGCACACTGTGTATGCTATAAGTGTCCAGTTACAGGAAGTTAATAAAGCAAGTTGTGAATTGCTAATAAAGCAAGCTATTACTTTGGATACTGGACATTGGATCCTGGGCATTGGGTGAATAGATTCCATATGGTATGCCATGTCTGGAATACCAGTTACCTCATCTTGTCTTGCAGAAATTAGAGGTAGCATTATATACTCTTCCACCCATACTCTCTGTGTTTGAGCTTACCAAACCTTCACTATTCCTTTTTTTTTTTTTTTTTTTTTTTTTTGGTTTAACTTTCTCAGAATGGTCTTGAATAGGGCTCTTGTCCTATTTCTCTTTGGTGTTCTTTACCACTCACACTGAAAATTAGACTATCCTTACTCTCCATAACCCCCTCCCCACCACACACAACTCATTAATCACCCTCCCTGTCATCTAATTAATGAAGCAACATTCTTTTTTTTTTCTTTAATTAAATTTATTTATTTAACTTTTAACATTCATTTTCTCAAAATTTTGGGTTACAAATTTTCTCCCCTTTTATCCCCTCCCCCCCAAACACCAAGCATTCTAATTGCCCCTATGACCAATCTGCTCTCTCTTCTATCATCCCTCTCTGCCCTTGTCTCCGTCTTCTCTTTTGTCCTGTAGGGCCAGATAGCTTTCTATACCCCTTTACCTGTATTTCTTATTTCCTAGTGGCAAGAACATTACTCGACAGTTGATTCTAACACTTTGAGTTCCAACTTCTTTACCTCCCTCCCTCTCCACCCCTTCCCTTTGGAAGGCAAGCAATTCAATGTAGGCCAAATCTGTGTAGTTTTGCAAATGACTTCCATAATAGTTGTGTTGTATAGGACTAACTATATTTCCCTCCATCCTATTCTGTCCCCCATTACTTCTATTCTCTTTTGATCCTATCCCTCCCCATGAGTGTCGACCTCGAATTACACTCTCCTCCCCATGCCCTCCCTTCTATCATCCCCCCACCCTGCTTGTCCCCTTATCCCCCACTTTCCTGTATTGTGAGATAGGTTTTCCTACCAAAATGAGTGTGCATTTTATTCTTTCCTATAGTGGAATGTGATGAGAGTAGACCATGTTTTTCTCTCACCTCCCCTCCTTTATCCCTCCACTAATGAGTCTTTTGCTTGCCTCTTTTATGAGAGATAATTTGCCCCATTCAATTTCTCCCTTTCTCCTCCCAATATATTTCTCTCTCACTGCTTGATTTCATTTTTTTTTTAAGATATGACCGCATCCTCTTCAATTCACTCTGTGCACTCTGTCTCTATGTATGTGTGCGTGTGTGCATGTGTGTGTGTGTAATCCCACCCAGTACCCAGATACTGAAATGTTTCAAGAGTTACAAATATTGTCTTTCCATGTAGGAATGTAAACAGTTCAACTTTAGTAAGTCCCTTATGACTTCTCTTTGCTGTTCACCTTTTCATGCTTCTCTTCATGCTTGTCTTTGAAAGTCAAATTTTCTTTTCAGCTCTGGTCTTTTCATCAAGAATGCTTGAAAATCCTCTATTTCATTGAAAGACCAATTTTTCCCCTGAAGTATTATACTCAGTTTTGCTGGGTAGGTGATTCTTGGTTTTAGTCCTAGTTCCTTTGACTTCTGGAATATCCTATTCCATGCCCTTCGATCCCTTAATGTAGAGGCTGCTAGATCTTGTGTTATCCCGATTGTATTTCCACAATACTTGAATTGTTTCTTTCTAGTTGCTTGCAATATTTTCTCCTTGACCCGGGAACTCTGGAATTTGGCCACAATGTTCCTAGGAGTTTCTTTTTTTGGATCTCTTTCAGGCGGTGTTCTGTGGATTCCTTGAATATTTATTTTGCCCTCTGGTTCTAGAATCTCAGGGCAGTTTTCCTTGATAATTTCATGAAAGATGATGTCTAGGCTCTTCTTTTGATCATGGCTTTCAGGTAGTCCCATAATTTTTAAATTGTCTCTCCTGAATCTATTTTCCAGGTCAGTTGTTTTTCCAGTGAGATATTTCACATTATCTTCCATTTTTCCATTCTTCTCGCTTTGTTCTGTGATTTCTTGCTTTCTCATAAAGTCCTTAGCCTCCATCTGTGCCATTCTAATTTTGAAAGAACTATTTTCTTCAGTGAGCTTTTGAATCTCCTTTTCCATTTGGCTAATTCTGCTTTTGAAAGCATTCTTCTCCTCATTGGCTTTTTGAACCTCTTTTGCCAATTGAGTTAGGCTAGTTTTCAAGGTGTTATTTTCTTCAACATTTTTTTGGGTCTCCTTTAGCAGGGAGCTGATCTGCTGTTCATGCTTTGACTTCATGTCTCTCATTTCTCTTCCCAGCTTTTCCTCTACCTCTCTAACTTGATTTTCAAAATTCTTTTTGAGCTCTTCCATGGCCTGAGCCCATTGGGTGGGCTGGGACACAGAAGCCTTGATTTTTGTGTCTTTGCCTGATGGTAAGCATTGTTCTTCCTCATCAGAAAGGAAGGGAGGAAATGCCTGTTCACCAAGAAAGTAACCTTCTATAGTCTTATTTCTTTTCCCTATTCTGGGCATTTTCCCAGCCAATGACTTGACCTCTGAATATTTTCCTCACACCCACCTTGCCTCCTGATCCTCCCAGCCAGCATTTGGGGTCTGAGATTCAAATGCTGCTTCCAGCCTTAGGGCTTTTGGCAGGGGTAGGGCTGCTATTCAGTGTGAGATTAAGTTCAGGTGCTGAGGTTGGGGCAGGGCCGCCTCTCAGGCTCAGTTCCCTCAGGGAGTTTATGCACAGACCTTCAACAATGGATCCAGGCTCCTGCCCCCTTGGGGAACCCCAGTCTGCAGCCGCCTCTCAGCTTCTACCTCCCGGGGGAGCCTGAGTTATGGGGGCACCCCACTCCCCTCTCGACCCGCCAAAGAGACTCTCTCACCGACCCCCATCACCTGTGGGTGGAGGGACTTGTGCAGCCGCTGGAGATCTTGTCTCTGAAGCCTGCTCGGATCTGTACCTCTCGGTGCTGCAGCCGCGGCAGGTCTGGGCTCCACGTCTGCAGCATGACGGACCTTTTGCGAGAGGTTTGCAGGTCCCTCTGTGGGTGGAAGGACCTGCGTGGCTGCTGGAGATCCTGTCCCTGAAGCCCGCTCGGATCTTTTCCTCTTGGTGCCGTGGCCGTGGCAGGGCTGCACTCAGCTCCCAGTCCCGGCGCCCAGTCCGCAGCACAAAGGACCCCCCGCGAGAGGTTTGCAGGTCTCTCCGGAACAGAGATCTCCCTCACTCCAATGTTCTGTGGCCTCTGGGTGCAGAATTCACCGTGAGTTACTTCCCTGTAGCCATTCTATGGGTTGTGGGTTCGGAGCTATGTGTATGTGTGTCTTTCTACTCCGCCATCTTGGCTCCGCCCCGCAACATTCTTTATTGGAAATATACTGCATGTCCCAGGATGTTCCAGATACCAAAGGAGGTACAGGAGATTTAGTCTTCACCTTCGAGAAGTGTACAGTATAGTTAGGAAGAGAAAAAATCACCAGTAGAAAAGAGGGATCGATGAAAGACTAACCTGTATGTACCAGCTATAAGTGTGAGTTCAAGAAAGAGACATCAGCCTGGACTGGAGAATCAGAGAAGGCTTTATGGAGGAGTGAAACTTAAGCAGCCATGTAAACAGTCTCCCACACACATTATTTTACCATAGGGGGTGTTCAATAGTTGTATTCTGGCTTTATATCATCATAATAGTTGTAGTATCTGAGCCCCAGAGGAGTTTGTAAAATCATAGAACTTAGATCTGGAAGGAGTCTTAGAAAACATTGAGTCTAACAATGTCATTTTACAGATGAGGAAACTGAGGCACATTGAAGTTAAATAACTTGTTTAAGGTTACACAGATATTAACCATCAACATCAGTCACCAAGAGAGTCAGTTATTGTCACTAGCTTGAAGGTAGATTCTTGGATTTTACAGATTCATGCCTTCAAAGACGTAGAATACTTTTTTCTTTTTCTTGAGACTAAATCTTCCTATTTCCAAGTGCAGCAGCCATTCACAGGCCAATCCCAGTGCTTATTGGTCCAGAAACTTTAATCTGTGTTGTTCATCTCTCCTTAGCCAGCCTAGTGGCCCTCCACTGGGAGGTGAGGATCACCATAGTAGTGCCTGACTTGTCTGATCAGGACACTTGAACAACTTTTGCCCTACTTCATCTCAGAATTCAAGTGATCCGTCACCTTAGCCTTCCCCCCTAGCCAGGATTATAGGCAGGTGCTACCATGCCCAGCAAAATCATGGACTTTCAAGCTAGGAGTGACCATAAAGATCATGGGGTTATAGATTTAGAGACAGAAGGAGCTTGGGGTCATCTCATCTAGCCCCTTCCTTTTACAGTTGAGAAAACTGAGGCTCAGAGAATTTCAATGATTTGACCAAGTACACAAAGGTAGTAAGAAGAATTGGATTTTGAACCAAGGTTCTATCATTCTTAATCTATCTCTCTTAACACTACACTATGCTGTCATTCAGATAAATTGATGAAGGGGGGATCATTTTCCTGGTGTTTACAAATCTCATGCCTGTGTACCTTTTATCTGATATCAACTTTCTGAGGTTTATCAGCCTATTTCTCAAATTATACTGTCATTTCAAATACCACCCAAACTTTTGGGCTTCTAAATCAGACACAGAGGATGCTGACCAGCAGCTGCTAAACAAAAGTCTCCAGATGCCAGGAACCTTAAGCTCTTCACAGGGCTTTATTCAAAGTACCTCTGGAAGCAGGTCAGTGGATAGAGCATTGGACCAGGAATCAGGAAAACCTGAGTTCAGATCCATTGGCACATGCAAGTCACTTAACCTCTGTTTCCCTTAATCCATGGGAAAAGGAAATTTTCTTTTCCGAGAAAAGCCCCTACAGAACCACGAAGAGCCAGTCAAAACTGAACATCTGAACAACACAAAAAATAGAATCTAAACAGACACACACACACACACACACACACACACACACACACACACACACACTAGACTCTTCTATTCCAACATTAGCTTTGGTGTGATGGATAGAGTTGATATTAACTAGAATGGTCCTCCATTTTCTGACACTATCATTCGAACATTTGTTCCATGCTACGTAGGTTTGGTTCACTCACACAGTTCTTTCCCTGGAGCACTCAGATTACCTTGGCAGGAGAGGGTCCACTTTGCAGTAGACAGCAGCTTTGTGGCTCCTACCAATCCCATTGTCCTGCCTCTGATTTCACTTTTTATCTTCCAAGACATTCTGTTTCTAATCACAGAGTCCGTTGGTCCAGGAGATGGCTGCCAAAGCCATATCCCATCCAACTTTCTTTATCCCACCTACCAAGGACAGGACGTCTAGTCTCTGGGTTTTAAATACAGCCATTCAGGGCTTTGAAGGTACTGGAGCCAACATCCAACAACAGATGGGTATCAGGCAACTGGGCTTTATTAGCAGCTCTGCTGAGGACTGAAAATATCTGGGGTATGGGCAAAGGACATGGCTCCCTGAGCATCTGGGAGTCAAATCCTATCTAAAGGTTAGTAAGTAGACTAGGAGTGTCCTGGAAAAGCAACAGCAATAGAAATAGCTAAAATTTATTTAAAAACCCAAAATATATATATTATTTCACCTGATTCTCACAGTAACCTATATTTAGCGGCTCTAATTATTGTACAGATGATAAAACTGAGGCTGAAAGAGATTAAGTGATGTTCCCAGGGTCACACAGCTAGCAAGTAGGTGAGATAGGATTTAAATTCGAGTCTTCTTGACCTCAAGTCCAGGATTGTACCCATTTTGGCCATTTTTAACTTTGTTGCTACCTTCAGGAAGGGACATATGCAGGTTCCCATGCCCTCCAGAATGTATGTTATTAGTATAAAGATCCTAGAAGTTTTATAAAGGAGAGAATCTGAAAAAAAAAATGAAAGGAGTCTAGATAGTGGTCATGCACTATTCAAAGAAATGATGAGCAGAGATAGGAGTAGGAGGCCTCACAAAGTGGGGGGCAATGTTCATAGGATCATAGATTTAGTGCTGAAAGGGACCTTAAAAGGCTTCTCATTTTTAGATTAGGAAATTGAGCTATAGAGAGGTTAGGTGACCTACTCAGAGTCACACAGCTACTGACATACTGATGTAGGATTTGAAGTCAGATATTCCTAATTGCAAGTGCAGTGCCCGATCAATATTCTTTACTTGAAACCTTTGGTTTCTGCCAGGCATAACCCCTTAAGACTCAGGCACCTTAGGATCTCTTCTGCTGAGATTACCTGATGTAATCAATAAGGTGCTAGATTTGAAGTCAGGAGAATCTGGGTTCAAATTCCACCAAATTCCTCATCAGACATTTATTAGTTTTAAGTTTCATTTAACTTCCCTGTGCCTTAGTTTATTCATCTACAAAAAGGAGGAAGGTAAGTTCAATAGCCTATATATGGTCCCTTCCTGCTCTAAATCCATTATGCTTTGATGTTTATGCTGGGTGATGTGAATCCCATTCTAGAGAAAGAAATGGTTAATCCTCAAGTACATTGCTATGCCCATTCATATTCGTATCTTGTTTGTCTTATTGCCAGGAAAAATTGGATTTTTTGGCCCATCTTACCTGCTTCCTTTTCTTCTAATTTTTAACCCCTTTTTTCCTTTTTGGGGGACATAGGTGTCCTGTTCCAGGCTGTGTTGGACTTGGACATATCAGTGGCAAGTATGCCTCCCACCGCAGTGCATCTGGGTGTCCACTGGCAGCCCGGAGGCAGAAGGAAGGATCACTTAATGGCTCATCATTTTCCTGGAAATCACTAAAGAATGAGGGGCCCACCTGTCCCACTCCTGGCTGTGATGGCTCAGGTCATGCCAATGGAAGCTTCCTCACACACAGAAGGTAATAACTCACCTATAATCAGAACATACCCTGCTGGTCACCACTGAATCTATCAGGGAGGAAGCCTACATCATCTGGGAGGAAGGGAAAAAGGGGCAGCAGGAAAACAGGAGCATCCAGCCCAGGGCTGAACACCAGCTGATCTGTCTGCCTAGATGTTTAGCCACTCATATCGACATAGGAACAGGTGGAAGAATACCATACAATTCATCTTTTCTGCAGAAATAAGCATCGGTTTCTCAAGGGTAGAACTCCTTCCTTATCCCACAATTGATGACAATTTGAGAGCAAATAGCCATAACTGGCCGGGAGGAAGCTATAGAAGATTACAATGAGTTTTGCAAGGGAATGTCATTTTTCTTCACCTGACATCTGCTCGTGGACATAAATCATTCTTGATTTAGAAGTGTACGCTTTACTGGATTTTCAAATTCTAATGGAAAATGTTGGATTTGATGAAGCAAAAGGGGAAAAATAAGCCCATAGGCCAATAATCTTCCTCTTTACTCAGAAAACATGATTTTCTTCAAGGTGCTTAGTCTCACTTCAGGTCATTTTCTAGAGAAGGAGTCCTGAGGACCTCATGTTTTCCAATATTTCCCAAAAGTACACATGCTTACATGCCTTCCTACCTTAATTCCTGGTCTCCAGTAGCACACAACTCTTTTAACAGAATTCTTGCACATCAGAGCAAAGAGAACAAAGGCAAGGGAATTCCTGAAAAACTTTCAGATTAACCTTTTTATATTTTCAAATTTTCCTTTCTGTGACCAGTGTAAGTTTTAGAAGAAACTAGGAGAGTATCAATGATGTAAAAAGGAATTTGGGGTCTGACTTTGATCACTACTGGTTTTTTTTCTTTATCTCACTTTTTCTATCTATAAAATGGGTACATTCACATTTGTTACTGCAACCTATTCAGCTCAGACATTTCATGCCATGCCATGATTTATTGTTGGTAATAACACGTAGTTTGTGTAGAAGGAAACTATTCCATGTAAGTACTAAATTGTTTACAGGAACTCGTAAATATTAAAACTTTGGGACCTTTTAATTAATAAGATACAGTGATTCTTAGAAACCTATCTCTGAGTTTGTTTTTCCTTACTACAAAACTCTTTGGGGTGCTTTTTAAATTGAAATATTATATGCCTATTAACTGTATTCTCATGTCACCAGCTATTGGAGATAGACCCAGCTATTAAAGAACAGCTTTCTCTTATTATTATAATAATAAGATATATTATATAATATATAATATAATATGCATTGTATTATATATTATAATATATAAGATATATTATATTATATATTATAATATATAAGATATATTATATTATATATTATAATATATAAGATATATTATATTATAATTATAATATTATTATTATAATAGCTTATTCTCTATTAAAGAATAAGATTCTCTTATTCCTTTACTAGTTATCTATTAGCCTGATATCTAATATCTAGTAATTACCTAGCAATCTGACATTTAATTTCCTTAAATGATGTAAAGTTAAAACCTTTGTAATAAAGATCAGTAACTATAATTTTAGGAGAAAAGTTTTGAAGCCTCTTTACATGGACTTTCATGAAAAGTGGCATATTCAGTGCTAGCATTGAGAATGCATTTCCCAAGCTCTCCAAGTGCGCTTGTGCCCACATAGATTGATAACTACTCTGTGACTGTTTCTCACTGTCAGTACCATCTCACTGACAAGTACACATTTTCATTCAAAAGGGACATCTTAAACAGCCCCTCCTCAGCTTGACTCAATGTCATTGCTTTCATTTTTTAAAAAAACTTTTACTAAAGAAGGAAGATGTAGCCCCTCCCCCCCATTTCTGTATAGGATGGAGCTGCCTTCCCTTACTCTATTTCCTATTGAACCAGAGATATTCAAAGATCAGAACTTAGGATTTCCCAGAGGGCTGAACATTCTTCCTGGAGAGCACAGTTGTCCCTTCCACATTGTGACTTTCCCCATTGCAGCTTCAATATATCTCAGGTCAGCATAAGAAATTAAATGAAAATTTTGGGAGAGTTTTGTGGAAGCCGAAAATGATATATAAAGGCCAGCACACAACATGGAGCCTATGACCAAATACTTAACCCAAATTTTACAATGAGGTACTGTAATTGCCCCATAAAAGAAAAAAAAAATCAGATTCCTTCTCTGGTATGAAAGAAGAGCCAAAAACTTTTACATGGATTTTCCAGATGGCAGGAGGGAGCTGCACCCTTCACTCCACTGATGTGGAAGGGATAACTATAATTTGAAATGAAGAGGCTAGTTCAGATTCTGAGTCAAATAATGTGCAGAATCGCAGGGTGGTCTCTATGGGATCAAGCTCAGTGTCTCAGGAAATTCCCACTGGACCTGGGATTAGACTCCCAGGGCGATCCTTCAAGTACTGAGATCAGACCCTTAGGGCAAACTCATGGGAGTCAGGTTCCAGTTCTAGTCGCACTGGAGTCTATCTCCAATTCTGAGAGTTCTCACTGAAGTAGAGATCTCAGGGTGTTCTCACTAGGATCAGTAAAGCTTCTAGGGAAGTATCACTGGGATGATAGATTCATAGTGTTGGAAGGGGGCCCAGAGGTCAGTTCATCTAACCTTAGCAGGAATCTTTCGTATAATTTTCCTGACAAAGAATCATCCAGCCTCTGCTAGAACATAAAACAACATGATCGAGAAAGTCCCAAAGCTCCAAGAAGAAAAGAGCAGAATAGAGAAAGTCTTATAGAATAAAGTAAAATTTTGAACTCATCTCTATTCCTTCCTCATCCCTTCTCTGTTTTGAAAACTGGAACATTTACCTATCCCCAAGCCTATAATGTGTCTCCCACTTTCCAGAGTTTCTCAGAGATCCTCAGTTTCTAAGCTAATGCTTAAAAATTTTACCCAAAGTCCTTTGACTACTCTAAGATACAGTTCATCCTCCTGGACCCTTTGACTTGAACTAATTGAAATCAGTCAGTGCTCTCTGGGTTTGAGTTTCAATTAATTAATTAATTAATTAAATTATTTAACATTTCAAATCAATTAAATAATTAACCATTTTTGTTCTCTTCTTCTAAGTATGAAGATCATTCTTCTTGGTAGATGAAACAGAAACAAACATCCTTTATCATCTTCCTATTTACCTCAAGAAGCATCTCTATCCTTTCCTTGATCTTTCTTCTGATTCCAGAACTGCTTTTTTTTTAAAGTCCTTTGTGTTGTCCTTAGTATTTATCACCATCCTTGGCTTATGACAACAGAGAATCTTTTAGTTGGAAGGAGCCTGAAAGCTCACCTAGCAGAGGTGTCCAACACGAGGCATGCAGCAACAGCCACAATACACCCAAGTGTGTCCCAAATCAGATTAAAATGTAATTGGGAAATATTTAACAAACAAAAATATATAGAATATAGAAAATGTGAATATGTGGTTCTAAGTCAACATGTGGCCTACAGAAATCCTCATGGATTGTCAGTTTCTGTTTAAGCTTGACACTACCAATCTGGTACAACTAATGTATGAATAGAAATTCACTCTACAACATTTCCAGCTAGAGGTCACCATTCTCCACTTGTTATAGTCATGGTAAACTCACTACCTCTAACGCAGGCATCTTAACATTTTTGGTATCACAAACCTCCTTGGGAGTCTGATGAAGCCTATGGATCCTCTTTCAGAATAATGTTATTAAATGTATAAAATAGAATACATAAGATTGCAAAAGAAACCAATTGTATTGAAATACTATTATGAAAATATTTGAAAGACAAGCTCATGGAGTCTAGGTTATGAAGCCCTACCTAGTAGAAACCCATTCCACTTTGGGATAATTTTTAGAAAGTATTTCTTTACTTTAAGCTGAAATCTATCCCTTTTCAACTTTTAACTTCTGTTCCTAGTTCTGCCCCATGTAGCCCAGCAGAATGAACCAAATCCCTCTTTCTCATGTGAGCCCTTCAAATACTTCAAGACAATTACATCCTCTAATTCTTGTATGCAGGCTAAATGCCTCTAGTTCCTTCAACATATCCGTCAGTGGCTCAGTCTTCAGTCTTCTGCCCTCCCTCATCTGGACATGTTCCAGTTTATCAACATCCTTCCTAAAATGTGATGCCTAGAACTAAATACAGTGTTCCATATTTGCACTAACCCAGTGCAGCCTAACATCACGTAAAATTTATTTGGCTTTTTGGTGACTATTTCACACTGTTTATTCATACTGAGATTTTAGCCTGATCAAATACCAGATTATTTTTTGACATGAACTATTATCTAACACTGCTTCCCCTAACCTACACGTATTACTTATAAAATGAATCTATTAATTTGGTGGATAGAGTATTGGGCCTAAAGTCAAGAAGACCTGAGTTCAAATTCAGCCTTAGACCCTTGCTAGCTGTGTAACTTTGAGCAAGTTACTTAACTTCTACCTGCCTCAGTTTCCTCAACTGTAAAATGAGTTAAAATTAGCACCTACTTCCCTGGATTATCCTGAAGTTCAAATGAGATAATATTTGTGAAATGCTTAGCGCAATGCCTGACACATAGTAGGCACTATATAAATGCTAGCTATTTTCATCATCTTCATCATCATTATTTTAACCTATGAGTATGATTTTGCATTTATCTCATTAAATCCTTCCCTATGAGATTTGACCCATCAATCTAGCCTATTGAGATCCTTTTGGATCCTGACTCTTTCATATAATTTATTATTTATCCCTTCCAGCTCTGTGTCATCTGAAATTTTGAAAAGCATGACATAATTACCTTTATCCAAATTATCAATAAAAGTGTTAAACAACAAATATGAAGAGAGAACATAGGACACTCTAGGAGAAACCTCCCTCTAAGTTGATATTGAGTCATTAATGACAACTTGGGGCTCTGGTCATTTGAATGCTGGTTCTGACTGCATTGAGACCAGATCTCTCAACTTGGTTCATTCATAAAGAACGAGTGTGAGAGAGCTTATCAAATCATCTTCAGTTACTTATTCCTTTCTATAGCTTGCATGTGTCGTATTAAAATCTTAGCTGCTGATTATTCACCTGTTGAACAACATGTTTCAGTTCTTAGATCATAGAAATCAATTGTAACTACATCATCAGAACTTCATTCTTAAACGTCTTCAAAGGGATTGAGGTTCAGCCTCCTTACTCTCTTGAGCCGATTTACCCTGCAGTCTCAGGTCATAAGGGTAGTAGCTAGGTGACTCAGTGATAGAGTTCTGGGCCTTCAGTCAGGAAGACTCATCTTCTTGAGTTCAAATATGGCTTCAGACACTTACTAACTATATAACCCTGGGCAAGTCATTGGAAATGGCAAACCACTCCAGTGTCTTTGCCAAGAAGAGCCCAAATGAGGTCACAAAGTGTTGGACACAATTAAAAATGACAGAACAACAGCTGAACTCAGGTTGTAGGATGTTCCCTGTCCATTCTTCCAGCTCTAAAACCTGTTCTCCCAAAGTTGAAGTCTAATACATGTGCGATAGACCATGTCTGATATTCTCCTTATGTATCACTAATTCTGATAACATGATCATTGCTTCCCAAGGTTCCTTTCATCTTTTTTTTACTAGCTAGTTTGTCCTTATTGGTCAGAATCAAGTTCAGGATAGCAGTGTAAACTCACCATGTTCTTTAAGCTTTAGAAAGATGAAGCTATCAGTAAGGCATGAATTTTAGCTGCTCTGAATTTAGCCAAGAGAAACATCCAAAAGATGTTTGAATAGTTGAAGTCATAAAAACAAAAAAGTGAGAGTTAGAAGAGTGGTGGAGGTGAAATTTGAGCTCAACTTTTCTGCTTTCCATTCCAGAGCTCTTTTCTATTACACCACACTGCCTGTGGTCCTCCAAGGTCTATCTACCAGGATGATCTCAGAATTGCAACCTAGGATTGTAACCAGTACTTGAACAAGACTACTTTCTTGCCTGCTACTACCCATAAATTGATGCTGCCTCAAGTTGATCTTGGGGGTACCAAAATATCAGCTGCCAACTCTTCATGCTTACTCAGCCTCTGTTGTGTTTTCCTAACTTTACTCCATTCACCCGCTATCCCTTCCTTCTATCAGATCCTTCCTGCCAAACAGGCTTAAATCCTCAGCCACATGAGCACCTGCATGGACTCTCCTTCTTAGACCTTCCAAAACAAACCATCTCAGACCACAGCACCCTACTCAATTATTCTCACACATCCCCCATAACCAGGATTCTCCTTTACGTGCTGCTCTGGGCAGACTGAGATACAGAAATGCTAAGTAACCTGCCCAAAGTTATACAGGTAGTAAGTGACAGAGGTGGGATTTGAACCCAGCTCCTCTGACTCTTTTTTAATGCTATAAAACTTTCAGTTTTATTGATGTATTTTGGTTTTTACTCCCACTTCATGAGAGGTAGCTTGTAACAAAGTAAAACTAATTACACAGTGACCTCATCTAAATATGACTGCAACATTTCACATCTATACACCCCCACCTCTCTATTTTTACAGAAAGCAAACAAATCTGTTCTCTCTTCCTTCCATCCTCTACCACATTAAAAAAAGAACAAAATAAATTTCTTTTAACAAATATGCATAATTCATCAAAAAATACCCCAAATAACCATATGCTATACATATATATGTCTGTATGTCTTTGCATATATACATATATATGTTTATATGTATATACACACACTATAAGTGTAGGGAGGTGTGTCTCATTGCCCTGTCTCTAAATCGAGTACATTTCCCCTCACTGTCAGGCACTGCCTCTGCTTTTCCAAGATAGAATTATCAGGGAGATCTCAGAGTTGATTACCAGAAAGGAATCCTCCCAACACAACTGACAGTGGTCATTTAGTCCCTACTGGAAGGCTTCTCATTAAGGGAAATCCACTGTGAGCCAAGGCAGACCATTCTACTTTGGGACAGTTTTCATTTTTAGGAAATTTTTCTTGACACTAAACCTACATTTGCTTTTTTCTAACTTCTACTCCTTGTTCCTAGTTCTAGCCTTTGGGGACAAATAGAACAAATCTAATACATCTTCCACATGTTATCCCTTCACATATTTGAACACATCTGTCGGTCCTCCCCCCCCCCCATCCCGAATCTTCTCTAGGATAAACATCCTCGGTTCCTTCATCTAGTACTTATATGACAGGTTCAAGGTCCTTTGCCTTCCTGATTATTCTCTTCTGGATCTTCCCAGCTTAATGTTCCTCTTACACTGTGATGTCAAGAACTCCAGATGTGGTCTGATCAGGGCAGAGTACAAATGACTATCATCTCTTTATTCCTGGAAGCAATTCCTCTCTTCTTTACAGTTATCTTCCATCTTTTCTGTTTTTAATGTGTATGTTCTGATTTACATATACAAATATTATAAATCTTACATATAAATTCCTTGAGGGTAGGGACTGTTTTTGCTCTTTCATTATATTCCTAGAGCTTAGCAAACGTTACTAGTGCACAGTGTGCTCTTAATAAATATTTGTAGGTTGATTAGCAAGTAGCGCAAGATTACATTAGCTTTTTTTCACCTACCTCTTCACTCTGATGACTAATTTTGAGCTTACAATCCACTTACACCTTCAGATCTTTTTCAGAGAAACCGCTGTCTAGCCTTGCCTCCCCCATCTTGTATTTGTGGACTTGATTTCATGTATACAAGTACAAGACTTTACATTTATGCCTCCTGAGTTCCACCTTACTGGATTCAACCCAGTGCTCTAACCTTTCAGAATCTTTCTGAATCTTGACTCTTTATCCATTGTGTTAAGCTATCCATCCTGGCATTGTAGGCACTGTCCGTGGCACTGGGCATGAGGCTCTCAGGGTATTCACACTGACTAGAGGTAAAGCCTTCAAGGTATTCCAATTGAGATTAGAATCAGAATCTCAGGGCCATCTCTCTAAGGTTGAGTTTAGGTTCTCAGGACACTATGCAGGATCATGACAGGCAACCTAGCATAATGGATAGAAGACAAGACTTGGAGTTAGGAAAACATGGATTAAATTCCCACCTCAGACACATGTTACCTATGTAATAGTGAGCAAACAGCTTAACCTCTCTGAACCTCAGTTTCCTCATCTATAAAATTGTGGCAGTCATAGTACCTACCTCCCAGGGTTATTATAAGAGCCAAATGAGGTAATATGTAATATAACAATGTAATGAAGTACTAATAATATAAAAACACTTTACAGACTATAAAGCAGTTTGTGAATATATGATGTTCTGCTAGAGTGATGACAATGATGTTCTTACAGCTGCCTCATATGGGATTGGAGTAAGGTTCTCAGGGCTCTTTCCATGGAATCGAGGTCAAACCCTGAGGATTATCTCACTGGTCTGGGGTTAATATTGCTAGGGCTGTCTCCCTGGAGTTGGGCTCAGAATGATGGAGACATATTAACAACTTTGTGTTGATTTATTCCTAGTTTGTCAGGTTGTCCCAGAGCAACTTTTGCGGGAAAGAAAGGAAAACTCTCAGGGGATGAAATTCTCGGCACAAAGTTCAAGACCAGTGACGGTAAAGATCTTTATGGCATAGATGTCCTAAAATTTAATTGTTCATTATATACATCAGTGTGTAAGGGCCTAAACTGCTAATTAATTTATGGAATTATGAAATGGGGAAGGCATGCCCAGTTCTTTGAGTCCTTGCAGGTAAAGACCATGATGATGGCAGGAAATAAGATTTTTGTCACACTTTAATAAGATACAGAAGGTGTGGGGTCTGGGGGAAAGTACAAAGACAAATGATGCAAAGTGGGGGGAGGCAAAAGCAGACATCATGGGAACAGAGATAGAGTGATAGATGAAGGAGGGCAATGTGGGGAGAAGAATGAGGAGGAGAAGAAGTCCAGAGAATAACTCACATAACCAGTTCAGTGGCATGGACCCCAATGGAGATAGAAAAATTGTGGGGGCTGCGAGTTTGGGATCTCATTTTTATAGTGTTTTGATAAAGGACAGAATAACTCTGATCTGTTCTACTTTATTAACATCCTCATCATCTCAAAGTTATCAGCAATATTTGGTATTCCACTGGTCCTACTACAAATGTCTGGAACTTAGCTGAGATTTATATGTCATAAGACCAAAACTCCCTGACAGCAAGACCTAACTGACTTCCTCTGATTTAGCACATAGTCACAAGATATACATGATGCAGTTTGCAAACTATGCTCATTTGATCTTTCAGACAGTTTCTACACAATTTCTAAGTTCCTCTTTGCAATTTTATCACCTCCTATTATTTCTTTATACTAGCTACTTATATAAATTTACTTATTATACTGATTGAAAGGGTAAGAAGGTGGACAGGGGACTAGAACAAGTTACACAGGGCCTAGGGAAGCCCTCAAGTCATGGCCTAGTGTCATCTGTATATATTTGAGAAAGGAGGGCATTATTTAATAAAGAAGTGTCAAGAGAATAAATATGGCATAGAGGATATAAAGCCAGGTTCAAGTCAGGAAAATCTGGGTCCAAGTTCCCACCTCAGACACAAACAGACTTTGTGACTCTGAGCAGATCACTTAAACTCTGGTGACCTTCTAAGATTATACATTGCTAAGCAGGGGTTAAATCTGCTTTGGCAGAAGGAATTTCCTCACCAGAAATTCCCAATATAACTTTGAAATCATAGACCTAAACAGCAACCACAAAATTCCGTACTCTCTCTGACAAAATTCACTATGAACAAGTAGATGCTTTCCAGGAGATAGAGTTCTCCCAGTAGTAAAGGTGAATCATTAATAGAATTGTAGAGATCTGATTTTTTTCCATAGCTAAAGAGAGGGGAAGCTGGGAGGTGGAGAGGTTTGGACTAGACTTGTGATTTATTTCATTGATATAGGGGACTAAAAGGAGGAAGCCCCCTCTTCCAATATAGATCAGCATGGTTTTAGAGTTAAAATGGTAAAGAGTTGCCTGAAATCCTTAGAGGTTACATGACTTGCCCAGGGTCACACAGCTAGCATGTATCAGAAGCAGGACTTAATCTGAAGTCTATAGCTATTAAACCCAACCCTTTTGAGTCCATTTCTTATAAGGGAGTTTATTTTCCAATACAGGATCCCCAGTTGTGCCCCAACAATTTATTGTGTCAATTATTAGCATTTATCTTTGGGTTCTGAAACTGTAGAAGCTGACTTTCTCATTACAAACATACAAAGTTTCCCTACTTGACTGCAGAGGTCCTTCATGGTGAAAGAGAAAAGCTTGCTAAATTTGAACCCCTCTGAAAAATTATTTTTGTTTCTACCTCATGTAGATTACTGCCAAAATTAAAATTATAAAATGAAAAATAGTCACTGAATCTTCTAGCTATTCCCTAGTGACCAGCAGTGAACATGAATCAGAAAAAAACTAACTAGAACCTACACAGTATCTACAAAGGAGTTTCTACTCTTTACTTCTGAACTTCACCCAGATTCTTAATCAAAGAATTTCAGAGTCGGAAGGGACCTTAGAGGTCATCTAATCCACCCTCCCTTTCAATGCAGGATAATTGTATTAAATGTAACTCTAGGAAAGCTTCTGAAAGACAGAAGTTGTGAACTAAATTAAGGTGTACCTGAGCCAGTTCAGTTCCCAGGGAAACATCCAGACATCTCAGGAAAGTCCATTTGTTAACCTGTTTATTTATCAATTTTGCCTCTTTGCTGTAAGCTCCTTGAGGGTAAAGACTGTGTCTTCATTATGGTGTGCCCAGAGGCAAGCACAGGGCCCTTGTTCAGAATACTCATTAAATGTTCTATTTATGGAATTGGGTTGAATTTTAAGAAACAACACAAAAAGCAAATGACACGTATCAAATGATGGAGTTGAATCTCATGATCTTTATCTAAGTCCCTGTCTGCTCTGAAAATATGATGTAATGTGATTTTTTCTTTCCTTCAGTGCTTGAGAATGATGAAGAAATCAAGCAGCTAAATAAGGAGATCAGTGAGCTAAATGAGTCCAACACAGAGATGGAGGAAGCCATGGTGAAACTACAGTCACAGGTAGGTATTCTTAGTCCAGCTTTCTGAGACGCCCCACCCTTGCTTTGGGCCACTGATCTTTCATTCCTTGAGACTCCTCATCCCATCTAGCCCCAGCTAAACCCAGCAAACTCCAGGAGCTCAGATTGGAGAGGTGTTGAAACTGTAAGTAGGGATTCCCCAATGAGATATGAAGACCATAAGAGCTACGTGCTATCATTTTGACAGTTTGTAGAAACTGTGGTAGCCACGATATTGAATGAAGAGGAAAGTAGTTGACAGTGAAGCCAGTTGCAACCTCCTGAATTGCTTTTAGGTGCATTTGGTTGTCTGCCTATCACCTAACATATCCCTTGGCACATTGTAGGGACTTCTGGTCTGGTTGATTGTTGCCTTTTGTACTCGAAAAGGACCAAAAAGACATCTCCATGTCAGGGTCAAGGTACAATGTGTCTGACCATGACTGATCAGACCAATACAAGCTCAGAAGGCTCAACCACAGGTTAGGTACAAAGAATCCATGTGGATATTTGGATTGGAGATGTCTCCATATTTGTGCATCTCATGTTTCTTTTGAGCTAATTCAATTCTACTTTGCTCATAGAGCACAGTGCCTTCTTTGATGCAGACACACCGCACTGGACAGTCCTGTGCCAGTGTTTCCCATCTCTCACGATCATTTCCAAAGTTATTCAGAGAGACCTTGAAAGTGTCCTTGTATCACTTCTAACTTCAGTGTGAGCACTTGCCTTGTATGAGTTCTCCATAAAGTAGTCTTCCCTAAACACCTGTACACCCCAGTAGAAATTAGAATATCTGTTTATTGACTGGTTAATGAGTTATAGTCAAATTTTCAGTGCTAGGGAATGGTGTGCCCTTTTCGTCCAGGCATTTAGAGAAATTTTCCTGATGCAGAAATACCTGTGTGTCTGCTACTGCTCAGAATGTAAGGTGAATAGTGGAGTACTGTGAAGGGTCTACACTTCTTTCTCTCAGATATCTCATAGGTTATGACTAATCCTGGTACCTCTCCCCAAGAGACCGGGTTGGGGTAGGGGGGAGGGAGAAGATTGGTTTTCCAGTGAAGTCTGAGTCTGTGGTGATAGACCATTTAGCCATTGCTCAAGATGCATTACAGGAATTGTTCTGAGGTTTATCCTTAGTACCCTACAAGGTAACACATGATAGGTAACAGGTGCCCTGACTGTAACAGCTCCATTGGCCTAATGGAAACAATCAGAAAGCATTTATTACTTGCCTATTATATGCCAGGTACTATCATGGGCCTTGGGAATACAGGGACAAAATTGAAACAGTCCCCAACCTCAAGGAAGTTATAGCACATCAAAAGACCAACATACACTTATATAGGTTTGTGAAAGATATATATCCCCCCAAAATAAAAGTTTATTTTGGATAGAAGACCCTGGCAGCTGTGAGAATCAAAGTATTACCACACAGGACTCACCAGGGCTGGTTCCTCCTGGTCAGGAGAGGAAAAGATTAACTTGACCTGGTGGTTCAGGCTGTATTCCACAAGGAGACCCATCAATAACAGGGAAAGAAGCGTGACAGGTATACACTAGGCAAAGTAACTAATTACAGTTATGTGGCACAGTGGACAGAGTGCTGGGCCTGGAGTTAGGAGACTTACTAGCTATGTGACCCTGGGCAAGTCATTTAACCCTGTTTGCCTCAATTCCTCATCTGTAAAATGAATTGGAGAAGGAAATGGCAAACCACTCCAATGTCGTTGCCAAGAAAACCCCGAATGGGATCATGAAGAATTGGGCACCACTGAAAAGGACTCTACAGCAGCAATAATGCCAACAATAAAACATTTGCCTAGGAATAGGGACTGGCGCCCAAAGTAGAAGGAACACAAAGAAGCACTAACTGGTTCTAGGGCCTCAAGGAATAGTAACCTTTTTCATATGAGTTTTCTCTAGCTAGACCTCCTCAATTTGATACTTATGCAATTGATTTTTTGAATCTGTATAAGACTTTACATGTGACCCTATTAAATCTTCTTTTGCTGGATTTAGACTAATAATTTAACCTATTGAAATCTTTTTGGATCCTGGTTTGGTCATCCAAGACAGTGTATTAGCTCTCCCTTCCATCTCTGCGTCATCTAAAAATTCAATAGGCAAACCATTTCTGTTTTAATCCAAGGTATTGATAAAAGTTCTGAAAAGAACAGAACCAAGAGCACATCCCTGGGATACTCCAGGAAAGACTTCCCTTTAAGGTGATATCAATCCATTAATGATGCTTTGGTTTCAGACATTCAAACAGTTCTAGAATAATCCACCTAGCTATTCCATCATCTAGCCTACATTTCTCTATCTTTTTACTCTTTTAACATATATTTAGCAAGCAGCTGTACTGTGCTTAGAGTGCTGTGCACTGTAGGAGATAAAAATTTAGCTAAGATCTGTTCCCTGTTTCACTGTAATAGGAGGATAGGACACAAATATGGATAGCTATAAATTAATATAATACACTTGATAAGTGCATTAGAAAGTCGCATAATGGGGGTGTGGGGTATTCAAGGGAGATGCTTATTACCTATCAGGGGGATCAGAGAAGGTTTCTTAAAGTGGGTAGCATTTGTTTGCAAATTTAAAGGATGAGTTAGAATTCAGCAAAGATAAGGAGAGGGGATACTAGACACAGGGTAGAGGCACGAGCAAAGCCACAGTGGCCAGAAAGCATGGGTTGTGTTCAAAATTCAAGGAGTAATCTAGTTGGCCTGAAGTATAGAATGTACAGAAGAAAGGAATGCTAGATAAGGCTGGAAAGGTAGAATGGTGTAAGATTTTGGGAGGTCTCACATGTAGGGTGCAGAGGAGTTTGTACTTTATTCAATGAATGTTTTTGAGTTAGAGTAATACCACCATTTTAACTTTACATAAGATATATTATTTTGGCATCAGTGTGAATAATGTATTCATAGAGAGTAGGGGAAAAAAGCAGAAACAGGATCATAGAATTGGAGCTGGAAGGAGCCTCAGTGTCCATCCTGTCATTTTAAAGATGAGGAAACTGAGGCCCAGAGAAGTTAAGTATCTTATCAAGGGTCACTGAGGAGAAAGTCACAGAACTGGAATTTGAATCCAGGTTGTCTGATTCCAAATTTAACATTCTTCACTATACCACAGCTGCAAGTAAGCTATAAGTATTCTATATTATATATTTACATATATATGTTATTTATAGGATACATAAGCTATAAGAAAGCTATATTAGTGTGATGGAAGTGAAGATTAGGAGAAGAAGGCATATGTGAGAGTTGATGTGCACAAAGAATTGACCAGACTTGGCAACTGATTAGGCACGAGAGATGGGAGAGAAGGAAAAGTCAAAAATAACCTCCAAGGTTACAAACGTGAGAGACAGACTGAGTGGTGATGCCACTGACAGAAGCAATGGAATCAGATAATGGAAAGGTTTACGGAGAAAGGTAACAAACTCTGTTTTGAATCTGATAAATTTGAGAGGCTAGCAAGGCATCCAGGTGATATCTTGTAAGGAGCTGAAGAGGAAGGTATGAAGCTTGAAAGAGAGTTTGAAGGTTGCTAATGTAGAGATGATTCTGAGAAATTTTGAGTGATGAAAAGGGGCAAGTGAGAGGGTATACCTCAAATGGCCACAGTTCTCTCAATGAAGGAAGAGGCTAATAATAATGGCTAATATTTAAATAGTGCTTCAAAGTTTACAAAGTGCTTTACATGTGTGTGTATGTATAAATAAACATATGTATACATATATACTTGTATATAGGCACTTGATCCTCATCACAACCTTGTGAGGTCAGTGCCATTATTATTTCCATGTCACAGGTAAGGAAACTGAGGCTGAGAAAGATTAAATGATTTGCCCATGGTCATGGAGGTAGTAAGTATCTGAGATAGACTGCATATTCAACAATTTCTAGCTCCAAGTCCAATATTCTATCCACTGCACCAAGATATAAGTATAGGGACTGAGAAGTAATAGATGTGAAGAAAAGGTCTGAAACAGTGACTTTGGTAAATGAGCTAGGAAGTCAATCAGAGTAGGATATAAGAATTATATGGCAATAACAAGGGCTTGGTTATACAATGGACTGTGAGTTTATAGTGGGTAAAATCCAGCTGAATTGGTGGAAAGTCATTGACTGGAGAAATTCGGAAATTCTCAAGAGCTTTGGGGGAAGAATGGAGATGTTGAATAGTGGAAGTTACCCAGTAATTAGAACTTGCAGGTCCAAAATAGCAGAAAGCCAGGGCATCAAAGGATTCTAAAATAGGAGCTAATGAAATATTAAAATGCCAAACTGTAGTGTCAAAGCGGGAAGAAATGGACAGAGAAGGAAGGAGGTATCAAGGACCCAGAAGCTACAACATGCCTGGAGAAGCCTTATTGTGGGTGAAAATGGAAGACCTGGAAAAATAGGGGATTATGGTTGAAGGATGAAATTTCAGAGATCTAAATCTTGGAGGCGGTACAATTCTTACAGATGGTAAAGTTTAAGATACAGTTATGTAGGTGTGTGGCTGAATAGAGTGGAAAGGGTGGTGGGTGGAATTAATAACTGTGGGGTTCAGGTTGTCAGAGAGTTTGTCAAAATGAATACTTAAGTCTCCGAGGATACTGGCGAGAGTTGGAGTAGAGGAAAACAATGAACCAGTAATGAAAGACGTTAAGAAGGGGGAGATAATGATCTGGAGATTGGTAGATGACAGCAACATGGATAGGGAGAGGATGGTAGAAACTTCATGGACCTCAAAAAAGGAAATATCATGAAGGAGCAATGGTGAAGAAATGGTTTGAAAGTGGTAATGAGGCTCAAGGAGCAGGCCCACACCTCTTGCTCCTAGAGACTGTGAAAAGTAGGAAGACTTGGTTTCATTGGAAAGAGCTGCAAAAGATGTTATGTCCTAAGGAGAGAACCAGGTTTTGTTTAAACCAAGAAAGTGGAAGGAATGAGTTGAAGAGTTTGAAGATGCTGAGTAGTTTGTTGAAAATGAAGTCTGGGTTGTAAATGACCCAGTGGAATGAACTAGGAAGTTATCAGACCAGGTTGGAGTGGGATGAGGAAGGGTAGACCTAATGAGGAAATGATGAGAGTTTGTCAGTCAATGAACATTTATCAAGTGCCTACTATGTTCCAGGCACTGTTGTAAGTGCTGGGTATACAAATACAAAAATAAAAGACAGTCTCTGCTCTTCTCCTTTATAATGGGGGAAAAATAACACACAAAGCAGAGGTAGCTGGCATGGGGGCATGACGAAGTCCAATCCAAAAGAGTATATCCAGGTGGGAAATGAAGAAATGGCTGGCCTGAGATCCCTCTTTAAACAGAGGCTTTGGGATGAGTTCTTTGCTCTGCCCTCCATAGGGGCAGAGGGTACTGATGAGGTGTGAGTACCAAGGCTATTGCAATCTCAAAGGATGATGAGTCTTCTGATGATGCATCTCCTGGGGACATGATAGGAAGAGATTGTGTGGACATGTTGCTTGTACCTGAGTCAACAAGAACTGTGTGGCACAGAGGATAGAGAGTTTGGCTCAGAGTTAGGAAGATCTGGATTTAAGCCCTGCCTTTCAAACATGCTGGCTCTGTGACCCTGGGCAAATCATTGAACCTCTCAGTGTTCCAAGGAACTCTTTAAGATTGTAAGTTCGAGAGAAGTTGCCAGTCTGTCGTGATAAAGGGAGATTCCTCATCTGAAAATCTCTATAACAATTAAATCATAGGTCCAGACCGCCTCAAAAAAATGCCCATGCTACCCTCAAGGCAATACAACACAAGGTATTGTGATCACAAGAGAGTTTATCAAATGCCTTGCTAAAACCCAAGCATCTCATCCCAGGTCACTTGAAGGCACAACAACTGAACACATCTTGCTGAACCACATATTTCCGAAAATCTTCTACTTTGCAAGACAACTTTCTCAAAGCAGCTCACCTTGGGGTTGAAGGTCCCCATGGAATCTGCCGGAGGACCCTCTTGGCTATGTCTGTCTCACTAGGTATCTCTGGAAACCTGTGTGGTGAGAACAGGGCTAAAATTCAAGAAATGAGAAGGGTCTGAGTGATCTCTGAACATTAAGAAGAAAAGAGATAGTGGAAACAATTGAGGCTTTTGCAGTGAAGGGAAATGGTAAATAATGTTAAGTGTGGCTAATATCCATTTTGTGAGCTGTTGGAAATGTTTGTGATCCTGGAGAATTTCTCAAACAATATCTCAGGCTCCCCCCGAAGATAAATTGTAATGCATAAAGAATATACTGGCACTATGGTATTTGCAAGTAATCTCATAGATGGTCCTTCTTTACTCAACACTGTGTATAAAAATGGTTTTCCTTAATTAGCATTATGAAAGGTCTTAATCAATTATAGAGAAAGAGGAAATAAACCCTGTTCCTGGAGCTCTCCAACCAGAGCCAGGCACTTCTCCAAGTCTGCTCATTTACCTAGGCTGCATCTTCCCTAAAAGCTCTGGAAATATTATAGTCCAGGAGCCAGAGAGAGAATTATAAAGAGCAGCAGCAGCTCAGTGCTACCAAGCTTTCAGTATCTTTAAATCTTTTTTTGAGGTCCCCTGAAATCTTCCCTGACTGTAATGGTCTCAAATCATATTGTGTTATTATAATACCCTGCTCTGGGGATAGGGAGTGTAATATAAAAGACCTCAAAGGGCAAAGAGTTTGAAGTCTCGTAGGGCATCTTGGGAAAGGCAGTTCTGGGTACCCATGAAGCAATCACCTGGTTTAAAACAGCAGAAGCCTCCAAGTTTGATGCTAGCAGCCCAGAAAGTACCAGGGGAGGTAAAAGGGACTGCTCGCTCTCACATTCATTCATCTATTACACCATCCTGGCTACTCAGAGATATTTCTACTTTTGGATCTAGTATACGGTTTTTTTCTAAAAGGAGGAAAGTAAAAGGAGGTACTCAATATACCAACATGAATTTAGTACAGAACAGGCAATTGAGTCCTATTTGGAGAAAGTCATGATAATAAGCCTGGGAGAAATACAGTAATTCCTGTATTTCTGTACAAATGACCAGACTAGAATCAGTAGCTCTTATTACTACAAGTAGATTCAACTGAGACACCAATATTCAAACCTCATCGGGACATAAACAGACTTGGCAAGGCTGCTAATTAGCCATTTATATTTCCCCTCTGTTGGCACATTGGCATGGCGGCCATCAGCGAAGTTTGATCTTTTCACTGCCTTTTTCTCAATGCTGACTCCTCCTGTAACCTCAGTTCATTCTGGTCAGAGCTTAGGCACTCTTCTCTGGTGATAATCAAACACTACAGTGCAGATACTTCCCCCGACTTTCAGCAGTGGGAAATGACACCACCACAGCCACAGATGTATGACCCTGCACAAGTAATTTAGTCTCTCGAGACCTCAGTTTCCTCATTTGCAAAATGACTGCACTAGATGGAAGGAAATCCCACCAATCTTTTTGGCTTTTTCTTGTCCAATTGTGTCCGTCTTGGAGATTGCTCAGTCTTTGATGATCTTCCTAAAAGACTTTAGGATCCTAGATTTAGAGTTGGAAGGGACTTAGAGGTCACCTGATCATTTTCCATAATTTAGTGATTTGTCCAGAATAATACATCTAGTGAGTAGCAGAGGCCACATGTGAAACCAGTTCCTTTGTCTCCAAATCCAGTGTTCCTTCCATTGCACACTATTCATCTCATTCTCATGTTGAATTAGATTGTGTTAACTCTATTCCTTAAATTAGATCCCCACACCGTGGTTAGGATACCAAACACCAGTTTTAATATAGATATGATAGATAAGGCTAGAATAAAAACTCATGTGAAAAAGACAGGTGCGTGAGATAGGGTGTAGAGTATTACAGGCTCCACATGAGTTAACAATGTGACATGGTAGCCAAAAAATAAATAATACCGTCTTAGGTTGCAAATATAGCATCCATAAAGATGGAGGTGACATTTTCACTGTGTTCTGCCCTGGTCATATCCCATGTGAAGTACTGAATTCCATTCCAGAAACCTCATTTTAGGAAGGACATTGTCTGGATAGAATGTGAGGAATGGAAGGAGATGAGGATTTCAAGGAAAAACTAATAAAAAAATTCCATGAAAGGATTTTTTGGAGGAACTGGGGATATTTAACTGAAATAAAAGAAGGTTTGGGAGGATGAGGATGAGGGAGGATGGGGTAAAAAAATAATGGTTTTCTGCAAGAATTTGAATAGCTGTCATGTAGAAGGGACTACTAAAACTCATTTTGCTTTGTCCCAGAGAACAGAAATAGCAATAACTGATAGGATTTGAAGAGAAATAGTTTTTGACTCACTTTAAAGAAAATACTTTTTAACAATTAGTTATCCAAAAGTGGAGTGGTGGAACTGGAGAGGAATTGAGATAGGTAAGGAGCATGGTGGATAGAGTACTCAGCTCTTAATTAGAAAGAACCAAGTTCAAATTTTCCCTCAAATACTTACTAGCTGTGCAACTCTGGAAATTCCCTTTTTGACTTCGGTATTTCATTTGTAAAATGGAGCAATAATAGCACCTATGTCCCAGGACAGTTGGGAAGGTCATGTGAGAGAAGATACATAAAGCACTTTGGAAAATTTAAAGCTCTATATTGATAAAAGCTCATATTTTTAAGTTCCCAGTCACCAAAAGTCTTTAGTCAGATTTTAGATGGCCCTTTTCATGTAATGTCATAGAAGGGCTCATGTTCAGACATAGACTGGACTAGATGTCTTCTGAGGGATCATCCAATCCTGAGGTTCTCTGACTCTAAAGTGAAGCAGGCTTATTATACTCATAATTTGATATTGTTCTTTGCATTTAACCCCTTCAGGACCTTTGAGGAATACTCAAGCTTTTCTAAGTTTCCAAATTAACCCACATTTTCTTTAGAGATTGCAAAATGATATAAGTTTATTTTAATATTTCTACAATCTGAAAGTCCATCTAGGACACTCCACCTTCCACTGATGCAGATTATAACACCAAAGTACCCACAGCATGTACATGTGGCCTGAAATCAGAATCCCCAACAACCAAATTTCACTTCTATGGTATGATGAAGCTTGTTTTAGCAGAGGTTACATCTAAAATCCTAATTCTACACTTTCTAAATTCTGCAAAAGTATTGTTCAAAAGATCCAGTCAAACCATGGAGTACTTCTTTGCTGGCACATCATTATTTTCCTATCTCCTCCTTCCACTACACCCCCTTCCCAGTTACCTGGTGCCCTGAACCGATGCTTAGGAAAACAAATTTCAGATATTTGTTCCAGCTCTCCTCCCCTTAGCATTCACAGTCACAGCATAACCAAGGTGTCCGATTACTGATGCTCATCCCAAGGGGGACACCTTGAACTCACTCTGTTACCCTGAAGGAGACCTGGGTGAGTCTGAACCCAAACCCTCTCCTTTCTTTGTGAGACCAGAGGGTGCAGGACTGTATTTCACATCTCAGAAAAGTATATAGAGGAAGAATGTGAAGGATGAAAAGAGGAGATGATTGATTTTTCCCTCCTTTCGTTTTTTCTCACTAACACAGATATCCACCATGGAGAAAAATCTCAAGAACATTGAAGAAGAAAACAAAATCATAGAGGAGCAGAATGAAGCCTTGTTCCTGGAGCTTTCTGGCCTAAGCCAGGCACTCATCCAAAGTTTAGCCAACATCCGCCTTCCACATATGGTAAGGAGCATTCACCATCACTCGATCCACTGGAATTGCACAGTTTGGAAGTTAGAGTAATTGGAGCCTGTAGCTGCATCCTACTGACATACTTTATTCGTACAATTCTAGGTTCCCTTCCCCCATGAAAATTTAGTTTCTATAAAATCTAAATGTAGCCTGTAATTGGTATTATTTTTCAGTGTATACCTATGTATTTTTCCCCTTTCAAAGAAATTTGTTTAGAAGTTTAGCCTGCATTGTGGGGCAGCCTATTTTTGGCCAAGACAATGCATTTCTGCCTTTGGGTTCATTAGTCCATGTGTATCTGGAGCTTCTAGTGAGTGTCCCTTTTGTGTCGTTTTTACTGATTCTTTCCTTACATCCATTGTTCTCTTTTGGGGTCAGTGATTACAATCAGCAAACAGGGCACATGGGGCCTTTAATCGTGGATGAACCAACGAGAACTGAGGAGGGATTAGAATTCTACCTCATCAAGGTCTCACAGTTGCTGTTAGAATGGAAGTACCTCTTATTCTACTTTGAAAAGCTTAAAGCCAAAAATAAAATAAAATAATGGTTTTAAAGACAGCATGTTTGGCTTAATTTAATGATATCCAACGGCTGAGATCATGTTGCCATAGCGTTGCTACAGAAAGAAAAGATGGGATCCTATGAATTAGTCCAAGTCAGGAAACATAAGGGGCTACTGGCTCCCTTTTCTTCATTCCTAGGAAATAATTTTCAGTAAATGGGGAGGGGAAGGGAAGGGAAAAGAAAGGGGAAAGAAGAAAAGGAGAATTGGGTTTTTGTTTGTTTTTTTACTCTCAGTAGAAACTAGAGACTTTCAGAGTGGTTTGTGAGGTTTTGAGTTTCCTGTCGCTTCCGTCATTTATGTTTTCTCCATCTCTAAGTTAGCAATGCTCAGAAAACCACTGTAACCTAGTTTGGGTGGGTGGAGAAGAGGCAATAAATATAGATGTCACTGGTAACTTGGTTTTGTTTTGTGTTAAAATTAGGAGCCAATCAGTGAACAGAATTTTGATGCTTATGTCAACACCCTTACTGATATGTACACCAACCAAGAGTGCTACCAGAACCCGGAAAACAAGGACCTGCTTGAGAGCATCAAGCAAGCTGTCAAAGGGATCCAGGTCTAGTACTTCAGGAACAACATAGACCCACATCAAACGATCAATGACTAAAGGCTATTAGAAGACAAAAACCTTCACTCCCAAGTATTCAGGTTTACAAGTTGCGAAACTTGTTTAATGAATGAAAAGGACCAAAACATAACCGAGAGGCCATTTATGAGAACTGAATCAAACTCCTTTTATTATTTACCTCCTAGTCCCTCTTGCAGATGGTAGGGGGTTTTCTTATTCATAGCAACACACTAGATGGGCATCCAGGATGGCACCCTATGATTGACTGAAGAGCTTGAGGAGAGAGGAGGGCAGAGGGCATCCAAGGTGGGGAAGGTCTGCAGTTCAGTGTTACCTAAGAGACTGACCAACTTAAACACCCATTGTCTGTGACTGTGAAGATACAGCCCACTCCCCCATTCATCCACAATCCTGTGCTGATATAATGCAGCACCAGAGCTTCAAGTAACCTTTTGATGTGAACCTCCTCAAGGCCTCAGACCCTGAAGGCACTCAGATAGCCAACGGGTGGAAACTCTGAAGTATTTAAAAAGAAAAGTCCTTTATTTTTATTTTGTAAAAGAAATCCGCAGAGCAGTTCCGAATCTCCAGTGGAAAGCGCAATGGAAAAGGTTCTCAGGGAAGCTTTTGGAGTTTGCAACTACAGTATTCCTTTGTCTGTCGTAATCACGAGAAAATAGCTGTTTAGGAATAGACCAGCGCCAGATATTTCACACCAATGCTCAGTGTGTCAGGGTCCACTGTCTATACTCTGGGAGCTCTGCTTCCCTAGAGTTCTGGTTCTGCTACTTGTCAAGGCCATTCTGCTGGTGAGGGAGATGACATCTCAGTACCAGGAAAATATTTTAGACATGGTTAGAGATGCAGTGTGCAAAGACCCAAAGGGGTCCGGCAGAGACTGTGTCTCTGGTAGCAGATTGTGTTATTTTTTTTAATTTAATTTAATATATATATTATATATAATTTTTTTGGCAAGGCTATTGGGACTAAAAGCACTATTCCAAGAGAGAAAAATTTGGGTATAGATCTTCCAAAGAATCCCTTTAGTCCGCCACTCCATGACTGTAGCCCACTGCTCACTTATAGAACAGAAAACACCGCAATGTTCCTATAGGGATGACCTCTAGTTTCACATCCTTAGGAGCAAAGAAGGATCAGAGGGATGGTTCTTTCAAGGCTGTAAAGAAATGCTTGCTGTGTTGGCCCAAAGCCCACCCTACTCTCTACCCTTCACACCTCCCTAGGCTACAGATAGTGCAGGCACCCAGAATCTACTAGAAAATAGAGGCACTTACTCTCATTTCAGAAGTTTAAGAGGGATGCAAAACTAGAACCCCACAGAGCCACAGTGTGTGACATTCTTTACCTGTTCAGGCTTCTCTGAACAGCCTCTGTGATCCATTGAACAGCCAAGCTATTGATTGAATTCCCTGGGGGAAATTGCTGTCAGGGAGAACTGATCTCTGGGCCATAGGTGAGAGGGTGGTGATGGATGAAGGGTAAGGGGGTGGGGGAGTAGGACGACATTAGATATGTCAGTAATTAAGTTCCAAATACAGTATCACAAAGATTACACTTCTTTTGAGAATCCATTCAAGGTGCAAAAAAATAAATAAATAAAAAATTAAAAAGGAAAAGAAAATTTTAATGTGTTAAAAACACAATGTTCTTAACATGTAAATAGAGTCCAAACTGATGGTGACTGCAATTCAGAGTTAGTATTTAAAAGTAGAAAATTGCACTTCCTGGAAGAAAAAAAGTAGTTAGTTTGATTATTCTGTAAATTATTTAATTTTGGCAAGATGTATGTAATTTATATTCACAACACCTTATGTTAACATTTGCTATTTATTTAACATTTTTTATTTATTAATTTTATACTGTTTTACACTAGAGACCATGCCAGGGTACCATGAGAAGGAAATAGATGGAAACAAAGAAAACTACAATGTTTTGAGCATAGTAGAGTCCACACTTGCAAAACAAATCTAGATACGGCTCCTAATTGTAATTTTGATGCGACCAAGTTATTTTATATATATTTTGTTATTTATTCTTTTAATAATGGGATTTTTTTAAAGATATTTTGTAACTGAGAAGTTTTGATAATTTGGGGCTTTTTTCATGGGAGGGGTGGGACCTGAGAGAGACACTTTTTAGTTTTCCTTTATCCCCCCCTTTTTCTGGGTTCCTCTTGTTTCAGGCACTGATAACGGGAAACGAAGATGCTGTATTTATTATTTATTTACTATTTAATTCCAATGAAGTGTGCTCTGGGTGTATTTATTTTGTCATGTTTGTGTGTCAGTTCTGTGATGACTGAGTAATTGTTTCTGTGAAGGAATACTGTTGATATTTCAATAATAAACAGTCCTGTTGAAAAGTAACGGCAGGCTACCTGTTATTCTGTGACAACTCACACTATGATCCTCCTTCCTCAGGAAATGTATTAAATCCACAGGACTTCATGATATATTTGCAGGGTTGTTTCATAATAAAAGCCCAGTTCTGTTTGTGAATTTAGTAGCCCTGGTCTTTTTTAAAGATACTTTAACAATATAATCTGATAATTACCCAACTTGGCTGCCGCAACTGTGATAAGATGCCTTTACAGTGGAATTCAACTTCATTGACTCTTTTTCTGTGCTTTTTACAAGGGAGAGGAGGGGGAGGTATTGCATGTGTTCCAAAAAGGCTGTCATTTATAATCTGCAGTCATTCTCTCTGAGATTCATATTTTCATTTCTAAAATGTGGACATTAGACTTGATGACTCTTGGGATTACTTCCACAGCTCTAAATCTCATATCTTGACACAGCTAAGACCAAAGCAGGAAAGAAACCTACATTTAGGTTTTAGAAAAACTTACTTTATCTTTGCCTTTTCTTCCATCCTACCTCTCTCTGACACTTCATTTTTCTCCCAAGTCTGTTTGACTTAATGTTGGAAAATTGGGGGTGATGGAAAGGAGAGAGGAAGGGGGACCAAGTGTCTTCCTACTCAAGAGTAGCAGTCTCATTTCCAGATCAGATACAGCACTGGGACAGTTAGACCTCAATGGACCTTTCATTTTGGTCCTTTTTGATTCTTTAAAGCCTTAGTCCTTAAATTAACTGTAAGGAACTGCTCCGGGTAAAAGCTTGAAACCTCGATCAGAGATCTCCATGGATAAAGTTAGAAATTCCTGTACTATATTTATGCACATGGGAATCTTCATTGAACTCCCCCAGATTGCTGTAAATCTGAGTAGAGGGTTGGAAAATACAGGATTTGGAAAACCCAAAGAGCCTATAGGTGTTTAATATGAAGAAGAGAAATTTTAGGAACTATTTAATAGTGTTTTCCATTGCACAGGGAGATTCTATCCAGTAATTCCAATGAGACTAAGGACAAAAGGAAATTGACCTAAGAATGTGAGATTTAAGTTAAAATGGAGGAAAATGCCATGGAAACAATATTAAGTATTGGTATGACTTCCAGACAGTGGTTCAGATTTAGTTCAGATCTAGAAGCCTACCTGAGACAAAGATTTGAGTCCTTTGTAGCCTGAGGACATAATGCTATGTACTATAGCAGTACTATGCAGAATCCAAGTCCTATAGGTTCAAGAAAGTCCATTATTATATTTTTGTTGTGATATTTCCACTGTGAGCATTTACATCTCGAAAATCAGAAATTTTACAAATCAAGGCTTGATTTTTATTGTTTTGCTGATCGTTTAGTCTTATGAAAGTGATGAAAACATTAATAATGCAGATTAAATTTAAAAGCATCCTTCATGCATCTTCCCCTTCCCTAGCCAATTAATAAATATTTACCAGCACATCCCTGGCTCCAGGACACAAAACCAGCTGGAAAGTCTTTGAAAAGGAAGAAGCAAAGGAAGCATTTAATTCCAAATAATGCTTAATGAGTGCAGGGAGCTCCAGTCTGATGGGCCAAGTGACTCTTACCCTTACTCTGGTTCCAGATAGACCAGGTATGTCCAAAGCAGGTCAACAGCAATGATCAGACCACATCTAGAGGAGAGCAAACCAACATGTACCTATTGTTTATTGGAGAAACAGTGCAGGGTTTTGTTTTATGGTTTGATTTTTTTTTCCTTTCCCATAGACTAGACTCTCTCCCATGGACCTTTCCTAGATTCTTCTAACCTCATTTTAGAAATAATATATTCAAGTCAGCTCAAACCAACAAGTATTTATGTGCCTTCTATGCATCAAACACTGTACTAAGCACTAAGAATACAAAAAAAAATAAAAGATAATCTCTACTTTCTAGGAACTAGGGGTGGAGGGGGGAAGGAGGAAGGGAGACTAGAAAATATAAGTAAGCAACCTAAAAACAGCATTCATTGGAGATGACCTCAGAATATGACTCTTAAGACTAAGGAAGATTGGGAAAGACTTCTTATATCGTCACCATCAAGCATCATCATAGCATTTTTATAGCACTCTAGGATTTTCAAAACATTTTGCAATTATTATTTCAACTTCTGTGAAGTAGAGGAACAGGGAAATAGATTAACCCTGCCTCTGAGACAGTGATTAAGTGATTTGCCCAGGACCACATAGCTAATATGTGTCTGAGGCTGAATTTGAACTCAGTTTGTCCTCACTCCAGGTCCAGCACTCTTTCCTCTGTACCACCTAACAAAGGTGAGTCTTTAGATGAAAAAAAGCCAGAAAAACTAGGAAACAGAGAGCAGGGAGAGAGGCATTGGGTGGAGGATAGCCAATGAAAATGTCTAGAGTTGGTAGATGTTGAGGAATAGCAAGGAAACTAGTGTCAACGAATCAAAGAGTATATGAGGAAGGAAGGTGTAAGCTGAAAAGTAAGAAGGGGTGAGATTATGAAGTCAAATAGAGAATTTTATATTTGATCCTAGAAGGCATGACATGGTCAGACTTACATTTAAGGAAGATCAATTTTATGGTTGAATGGAGTAGGGAGAGAGTAGAGGTAGGGAGACAAACCCTCAGGCTATTGAAACAGTTCAAAAATGATGTGATAAGTGCCTGTGCCAGAGTTGGTTGGTTGTTGTCCTTCGTTTGCGAAGAGGACCAAAATGACATCACCATGATAAAGTTAAGTTTCAGTGTGTCCGACTGTGGTTGATCAGATCAATATGAGCTCAGAATGCTCTACCGCAGGTTGGGCACAGTATCAGAGGAGAGAAGGGAGTGTATACTAGATTTTCTGCGAAGGTAGAAACAAGAGGACTTGGCAACAGATTAGATATGGGGGAGGGGGGGAAATGAGAAAAAGTGAGGAATTGAGACTCACACCTAGATTGTAAGCCTAGGTATGTGACCAGGAAGATGATGTTAGCCTCCACTGTAATAGGAAGTTAGGAAAAATGGAAGATTTGTAGGGAAAGATTCCACTTTGGACATATTGCGTTTAAGATGTCTTTAGGCATCCAGCATGAGATGTCTAATAGACAATTGGAGGTGTGAGTCTGGAGGTCATCGACAGGTTAGGGCTGGAAAGGAAAATGTAAGAATAATCAACATAGAGATGATAATCAAATCCTGATGAGATCATCAAGTAAAATAGTATAGAGGGAACAGAACCCAGGACAGAGTCATGGTGAACACCCAGAGTTAACAGGAATAACGCAAATAAAGATCTAGCAAAGGAGACTGAGGAAGCAGTCAGACAAATAGGAGAAGAAGGAGAGAACAAAGAGTCAAGATGAAAATAGTGATCAGTATTGTCAAAGGATGCAGAGAGGTCAAGAAGAATGTAGACTGAGAAAGAGACATTCATTTTGGCAGTTCAGAGATCATTGGTAACTTTGGAAAGAAGAGTTTCAGTTGAATAATGAGTCTGCAGATAATGACTGCAGGGTTCTCAAAAGAGTGAGAGAAAAGAAAGTGGACCATCTATCATGATCTCATGGAGTCTAGCTATGAAAGAGAGGGGATGTAGAGGATGACAACTACATAATGAACTGATCATCTGAGGGTTTTTTGAGGTAGGGACTTCTTGAGAGCAGGGGCTATCTCCTTCATGCTTAGCACAGTGCTTTCCAAAAAGCAAATACTTAAATGTTTTTTCATTCCTTAATTCATTCATATAAAGTCCTCTATGAGTAGAGAAGGGGGAGGAATGCAGATATGACTTGAGGGGAGAAGAAAAGATTTGAAACAGACACCACTGAGCATTTAATGCATAATCAGTTGGGGAAGAGGAATACTGTTGCTACCTAATAATAAGAACTTATTAGAGGTAAGAAAGAATAAATTTGTAGTAGACCAAGACAGCACAGTTGTATGACTTCCTACAGTGGGGTTCAGGGATCATATGAACAGAGAAAGCAGTCAGTGATACAGGGTTAGTGTTTAGAAAAAGATGAGAAAGGACAGGGCAAAGAGGCAAGGGACTTGAGGGTAGAAATTGGCATAAAGTTGAACTGGTTGGTTGCAAAGTCAGTATATTGAAAGAAGGAAAGTGAGAGCAGATGTGATGGAAGGGGAAAGCAGAAAAGAGTTCATCTCTGTCTCTATTCCTCTACCTCACAGAGGTTGAAATATTATTTGCAAAACACTGCAAACTTTAGGGTGCTATAAAAATGCTATGATGATGATTGATGATGATGATACAAGAAGTCTTTTCTAATCTTCCTTATGACTGGAGGTCAGATAAGAACTAAAAATAGACTCAGAAGATGTGATGTAGAGGGAGACATGAAAGGATAACAGGTTATAATCTGAGAAAGGAATTTCGGAATTATCATGGAGGTTTGAGGACATAAAGGTGATGGGGAATTCAGCATGATTAAAGTAGAGATACAAATTGTGAGAGTTGATGGTGCCGACAAAGTAGGAGGCCAAAGTGTTTGGGGGGGCATCAATACTGATTTTGAAGTCCCCAAATATGAGGGCAATAGTTGTGGCAGAAATGAAGAGTGTGAGTCAGACCTTAAATTGCTTGAGAAAGGAGAAGGCATGACCTGGTCATTGGAAGATAATAGCAACCAGGATGTCAACTGGCTAATATAAGTAGATGGAGAGAAATTCAAAAGAGGTTAGGTTAAGTCAAGACAACAACTATTTATTAAATCCTTACTTTGTTCCAGACACTGTGCTGAGTGATAGAAGCAGAGGAAAGAGCCAGAAAGGAGCAATGAAGATCAAGAAGTCTTCCTACTCCTCCTCCTGGCCCAGTGTTTCTGGGACTGTGAGATAACATGCGTCTAGAGTTGGAGAAGATGTCCAGGAGTGAAATGCCTTCTAAATGGAGCCAGGTTTCCATGTAGGCAGGAAGAAGGAAAGAAAGATAGAAAGAAAGGAAGGAAGGAAGGAAGGAAGAAACAAAGAAACAAACAGAAACAAAGAAAGATACAAAGAAAGATAGAGGGATAGGTCTAATAAAAAGGGTGGTTTCTTAATAATAGAACAGGGGATCCAGAGGGCAAAATGGAGGGGAAGGATAAAGTGGGATGGGGATTTGGGAGGGGTGAATTGGAATAAGGAAGCAAAGAATGGTGGCAGGGGAAGAGTATTGTTGTTTAAGTAACCTCTGACTGTGAGATATGTGGACTGATTTAAAAAGAGTGTTTTCTACTCCATGGACCCCAGGCATCAACCAGGATACTGACTTGATAGATTCATTCTGTTTAGATGCACAGAGTGCTGAGGTTCTAGTTCTGGGTTTATACCCAGGTGACTAGGCAATGAAGGCCTTGTGTTTAGGTTGTACTTCTCCAGCCTGGATGTTTACCTAGTTTTCTCTATGTCATCCCACTAGTGTCAAGAGAATTGGAGGAGGGGAGAAGATATCATGGCTCAGGTATGTCCACCTCTGAGTGCCACATTTTAGGATGGACATTGACAAAATGGAACTCATCCAGGGTAGAGCAAACAGAATGAAGACCAGGTGAAGGAAGTAGGGGTGTTTACCCTGGCAGAGGGGAGATTTGAGGGAACATGATAGTTATCCTCCAGTATTTGAAGGGCTATCACAAGAAAAAGATTTGACTTGTTCTGCAAGTGGATAGAGGTTGTAGAAAAGCAGATTTAGATAGATGAAAGGAAGAACATTATACTTAGAGCTGTTCAAAAATGGACAGGGAATGAGCTTCTTCAAGGTCTTCCATCAAAACTTGGATAAACACTTGTCAAAATAATTTAGATAGATCTCTACTAATTGTGATATAGTAGAAAGAACACTGATTGTGAAGTCAAATGACCAGAGTTCAAATGATGCCCCTGATGCTTCTTTCCTGTGTGACCTAGGGCAAGAAACTTCATCTCATTGGGCTTCAGTTTCCTCACTTGTAAAATGAAGAGGTTGGACGAAATAATCGCTAGGGTTCCATTCAACTCTCAATCTGTGATCCCAAGGATCCTGTAGGTTAGACTAGTGAGTCTCTGAGGTCCTTTACAATTTTGAGAATTATAATACTTCAAAAGTATCATAACTCTGTATGTTAGTATAATTGTCCTGAGTTCTAGGGACAGAAGACATAGACAAAAATGTCACTGAGGGAGAGGAGCCAAGATGGTGGAGTAGAAAAATACACATATGCTAGCTCCTAACCCACAGCCCATAAAACACCTGTAAAGAAGAACTCCCAACAAATTCTAGAGCAGCAGAAGCCACAGAACAACAGAGTGGAGGAGACTTCTGTTCCAGAGAGACCTGAAAAACCCACACCAAAGGTCTGTCATGCACCAGACTGGAGCAAAGCCCAGCCCTGCCTTGTCTGCGTGGCATGGAGAGAAGCAGATCCGAGCAGGCTTCAGGGACAGAACCTCCAGTGGCCCACACAGGTCCTTCCACCCACAGGTGTAAAAGGTCAGTGAGAGGGTCTTTTCGGCCTGCTGAAAGGGGAGTAGGGTGTCCCCATAACTCAGGCCCCCTCAGGAGGCAGCAGTGGAAGCAGCAGCAGACTGGAGCTCCCAAAGCAGGCAGGAGCCCAGATCCATGGTTGAAGGTCTCCCCATAAACCCCCTGAGGGAACTGAGCCCTGTGTGGTGGCCCTGCCCCTACCTGAGCACCTAAACTTAATCTCACACTGAATAGCAGCCCCGCCCCCACCAAAAGCACTAAGGCTGGGAAGCAGCATTTGAATCCCAGCCTCAAGCACTGGCTGGGCAGATCTGGAGGTGAGGTGGATGTGGAGAGGAAACTCAGAAGTCAAGTAACTGGCTGGGAAAAAGCCCAGAAAAGGGAAGAAAAAATAAGACCATAGAAGGTAATTCTCTTGGTGAACAGATATCTCCTCCCATCCTTTCTGATGAGGAACAACAATGCTTATCATCAGGGAAAGACATAGAAGTCAAGGCTTCTGTATCCCAAACATCCAAAAAAAATTCAATGGGCTCAGGCCATGGAAGAGCTCAAAAAGGATTTGAAAATCAAGTCAGAGAGGTGGAGGAAACCTGGGAAGAGAAATGAGAGAGATGCAAGGAAAGCATGAAAGGCAGGTCAACACCTTGCTAAAGGAGACCCAAAAAATGCTGAAGAAAATAACACCTTGAAAAATAGGCTAACTTAACTGGCAAAAGAGGTTCAAAAAGCCAATGAGGAGAAGAATGCTTTCAAAAGCAGAATTAGCCAAATGGAAAAGGAGGTTCAAAAGCTCACTGAAGAAAATAGTTCTTTCAAAATTACAATGGAACAGATGGAGGCTAATGACTTTATGAGAAACCAAGAAATCACAAAACAAAACCAAAAGAATGAAAAAATGGAAGATAATGTGAAATATCTCAGTGGAAAAACAACTGACCTGGAAAATAGATCCAGGAGAGACAATTTAAAAATTATGGGACTACCTGAAAGCCATGATCAAAAAAAGAGCCTAGACATCATCTTTCACGAAATTATCAAGGAAAACTGCCCTGAGATTCTAGAAACAGAGGGCAAAATAAGCATTCAAGAAATCCACTGATCACCACCTGAAAGAGATCCAAAAAGAGAAACTCCTAGGAACATTGTGGCCAAATTCCAGAGTTCCCTGGTCAAGGAGAAAATATTGCAAGCAGCTAGAAAGAAACAATGCAAGTATTGTAGAAATACAATCAGGGTAACACAAGATCTAGCAGCTTCTACAGTAAGGGATCAAAGGGCATGGAATATGATATTCCAGAAGTCAAAGGAACTAGGACTAAAACCAAGAATCACCTACCCAGCAAAACTGAGTATAATACTTCAGGGGAAAAAATGGTCTTTCAATGAAAGAGAGGACTTTCAAGCATTCTTGATGAAAAGACCAGAGCTGAAAAGAAAATTTGACTTTCAAAGACAAGCATGAAGAGAAGCATGAAAAGGTAAACATCAAAGAGAAGTCATAAGAGACTTACTAAAGTTGAACTGTTTACATTCCTACATGGAAAGACAATATTTGTAACTCCTGAAACTTTTCAGTATCTGAGTACCGGGTGGGATTACACATACACATACACACACACACACACACACACACACACACACACACAGAGCACAGAGTGAATTGAATAGGATGGGATCATACCTTAAAAAAATGAAATTAAGCAGTGAGAGAGAAATATATTGGGAGGAGAAATGGAATGGGGCAAATTATCTCTCCTAAAAGAGACAAGCAAAAGACTTTTTAGTGGGGGGAAAAGAGGGGAGGTGAGAGAAAAACATGAAGTTTACTCTCATCACATTCAACTAAAGGAAGGAATAAAATGCACACTCATTTTGGTATGAAAACCAATCTTCCAATACAGGAAAGTGGGAGAGAAGAGGATAAGCGGGGGGTGGGGGGGAGGATGATGAAAGGGAGGACAATGGGAGGAGGGAACACTTTGAAGTCAACACTCTTGAGGAGGGATAGGATCAAAAGAGAGAAGAGAAGCAATGGGGGGGCAGGATAGGATGGAGGGAAATATAGTTAGTCTTACACAACACAACTATTATAGAAGTCATTTGCAAAACTACACAGATATGGCCTATATTGAATTGCTTGCCTTCCCAAAGGGAATGGGTGAGGAGGGACGGATGAAGAGAAGTTGGAACTCAAAGTTTTAGGAACAACTGTCGAGTACTGTTCTTGCTACTAGGAAATAAGAAATACAGGTAATGGGGTATAGAAAGTTATCTGGCCCTACAGGACAAAAGAGAAGATGGGGACAAGGGAAGGAAGGAATGATAGAAGAGAAGGCAGATTGGTGATAGGGACAATTAGAATGCTTGGTGTTTTGGGGTGGGGGGAGGGGACAAATGGGGAGAAAATTTGGAACCCAAAATTTTGTGAAAATGAATGTTAAAAGTTAAATAAATAAATTTTTTAAAAAAGAAAAAAAAGCCCTAAGTCAAAGAGATAAAAAAAAGTTAAAAGTAAATAATGATTTAATAAATAAAGGAGTTTTTAAAAATGAAAAAAATGTCGCTGAAATAGATGCCATTCTCTGTACAAACAGAGACATAGAAATGCAGAGGAGGGCAGGATATAGATTGGAGAGGGATGTGGAATATGTTGAAGTCTAACAAACACTGTATTCTGCAACAAAAGATCTGTATTGCAATCCTGATTCCATCGATTACTAAATGAGTGACCCAGAACAAGTTACCTTGCCTTTTTGAATCTTGACTCCCTCGCCTATAAAATGGGGAAATCAATAGCACCACCTGCTTTACAGTTATAAGGATCAAATGAGATAATGTATATGAAATTCTTTGTAAACATAAAAAATGTTTTATAAATGTGAGTTTATTATTACAGTGAAATGGAAACATGGGAAAATAAATAGAGGCAAGGAGACTGGGAGTCTAGAAAGCTATGCAGATATGATGGTATCTGATATACATAGGAATGGTAGATTTAGGGAGAACATTAACAGGAAGGATGACAAAAGTAGGGAGAAATGGAAATTTGCAAAGGCATATAAAATGTGGGTAGGTCAATGCACATGTGGTGAGTAAGTAGTTTAAGGAGTCTCGGAAGATCTATGCAATCCTATTTTAAAACATTTAATTTCTCAAATGCCCCTAGCTATAAAAATAACTGAAATGCAGAAAGTAGAATTTCAACAAAAAGATACTACCCCAAAGTGGAAGTACTACATCCCCCACTGATCTGCCTGGGGTACAGTGCCAGCATTGGCTCAGTCACTCTTCATAGGAGCAGATTTTATACCATTAGATGTGCTTCTGGCTGTTTCTTTCACACACTGTCAAAAATGTTTTCTATAGCTTTGATTTTGTCACAGCTTTCTCAGCTGAAGTGGTAAAAATGGTAAACAGAAATGTGCCTAAAGACTATGGAAGTACCGTCCTCGCTCCCGCCCTAACCCTCAAAAGGCCTGCCATGTTTTAAAAAGATCCTAGGGCCACAAATATGTGCCTTGTGGAATGAATTTTCATATAAACATCTTGTTATTGCACAAACATACTTGCTTCTTATAAGAAAATTCAGTCAAAAGCTGGGAGAGTCAAGCATCCAAACCAATCATACCCCATACAACCTCTGAGATCTAAAAGAAATCTAACCTCATCCTCATATCTGCCCCTATTCCCACTCCTCCCAATTCTATCATCTTCTAAACTAATCCCCTTCCAGCTCCCTTTCCCCAGTGTCATCCCCTCCCCTGTCTCCCATTCCCTAGCCTCAGCTCTTCACCATCTCCCATCCCCAAACTCATCCTCTCATCATATCTCCCACTTCTACATGCCAATCCCCTCATCCCTCCCATCTCCATCCACATTGTCACACTCTAATACAAAGACCCACCATTGGCAGTCTTCCCCAACAAAAAGGGACTGAGCTCTGTTTCTTGTAGCTGAGTTCAAATCTATGACTTATTACCACTCAGATACCCTTTGGGGCTATACTCTGAGTCCTGACTACCAAACTATCAACTATGGATCACTCAAAACTTATCCCCACCCAACACAGACATAGTCCTGAAAGGAAGTCCCACCAGGTAGCCCTTACCTGAGGCACAACTGAGGCCACACATGACACCACCAGGAAAAAGAAGAGGGACAAAATCCCAAGCCACCACAGCCAAGATGCTAAAAACTTGTTTTGCCTTGATTTGCTATTTACTTTCCCACTCTCAAATGCTTCACTGAACCTCTTACAACAGTTGGGCTACTTGATCAGCAATGAAAGTAGGACAAAGCTACGCCTGCCTTCTTGGACATGAATAGATACTCATCTCTAGTGCACAGTTTCTGCTGAGTTTCTCTACCCTATGCTTATTTCTAACATTCATCTGCCATCCTCTGTCCCTATCCCTCCTTCCCATCACTATTTCCAATGCTCTATCCCTATACCTATCATCTTCTTCACTCCAAGTCCCACCTGTATCAGCCATTCTCTACCCCTCACTCCATCCATAGTCTTCATCTTATCCCTACCTCTCCCTAGTCCCACTCCCACCCACAATTTCCCACCTCCAATTCCACCATATCCAAATCCATCACTCTATTCCCTGCTCCATCCCTATCCCATTCCCATCTTCTATGTTAATTTCCAAATTCCATCTACATTCCCCCCCCCAATCTTCATCCTGAGCTCCATCTGTCTCTTTATCCTCATCCTTATCTTTATCATTAGCCTCCCTTTGATCCTCTATGCCCATCTTCCATCAGCTACAGCCTTGAGTGCTTACTGGTTATGTATTGCTACTCTGAAATGAAATCCTTTCTGTTTGTTTAATCCCAGATTGGGTCACTTGGCCAAGGGTACAGCCCTGAAGTAATTAGGATGAACTCTGAGTCATCAGGACAATGCCTACTCCAGGCTCAGAGTTCAGTTCCAAACCCAAATAACCTTGGAGACTTTCTAGAGAGACATGGAATAATAATTCTGTCTTTCAGGTCTTTGATTCCCAAAAGAGAAACAGAGCAAAAGAGAAAGTCAGAGCAATCTTGACTTTATGAATAATTTCCACTAAAAAAAAAAAAATGCAGCAAGCTAGCCACAAAGAGCAAAAATACATTTTCCCTGATCTAAGGACAATTGTTGATTCTGCTTCTACTTCCAGAATGCTATAAGAAGACAAATTATATTAATGGAGATTTTATATACACTTGCAGTTGCTTGAAAGTGTACTCCATACAAAGGATTGTGCCCTTGCTCTATTTCTGAGACCACCTCCCTGTGGACACTGGTATTTGTGGATGCTTTTGGAGATACCACATGGTAATCTATTCATTAGAGTGAGGAGATAACAGATGGGAATTGAACCACCACCTTCCTAGGACAGAGAGCCTGCCTATCACTGCAACCTCTAGATGCTAAAATAGAAGTACAAAAGCAACTCTGTTTAATAAATCCATGACCTTGCCCCTGAAAGTCAGGAATAAATGATTTGTCACTCATATTTAAAACTGCTCAGAACCACAGAAGAGGCTCCATTTGTTAATGTGGTTTCCAAATTTGCATCCTCTTAATATGCATTTATTGAGCCTTGGCTGACTCAATATGTGTCCTATGTGGCCCAGTGTACTTGAATACATTTTGTCCTTGTGTTTAATTCAGGTGCCATTGGCAAGACACAGAATACAGATGCTGCCTCCAATTTAGTGGGAACATGAGTTCTGAGGCACTACATTATTGGCTAAATCTCCAGGTTCTCTCTATTTATTGCTTCTCTTTATTTCCACAGTCCTCACCCTATTTCTGATGTCTTGCTTGGACTATCATACTACTAAAATAGCCATTTTGCCATTCTGCTTTCCCCACCACTATTTAGTTTCTGTAATCCTCAAATCCATGCTACATGGATCTCCATTGCTCAAAGTCCTTAACAATTCTCCATTATTACCATTGTCGTTATTCCTTTATATTCTCCCCATCTCATTGATTCTGTTTTAGCCACCAATGTAAAAACCTTGTTCCTTATCCTTGACTAGTCACTTCCTCACACTTATACACCTTTATTCTGCCCTACAATGTCCTACACCATATCTGCCCCACTCTTTCTACTGTGCCCTCTGAAATACCTGCTCCATAATTAACAGATTATCTTTTATCTTATACCTCTCTCTCAGTCCTTCCATATTCTAGCTCTCACTAAGAAATGGTTCCCTTCCTATGACACCACTTCCTTCACCACCCTTTCCAGTACTGTGAGTATACCCCAGGATTCTGTCCTGGGCCATCTTCTCTTCTCCCTCTATACTATTCAACCTGAAGGATTCATCAACTTCCACAGTTTCAGTTCTCTATGCAAATGATTGCCTGATTTCTTTATCTAGCTCTAACCTCTTTCCAGGTCACAACATCTCTGATATATGCCTTCTTCTCTTCTCTGATAGTTATCACCCTCATGCAGGCCTTAATTACCTCTTGCCTGGACTATTTCAATAACCTGTGTCTTGGTCTCCCTGCCACAAGTCATTTCCCATTCCAATCCATCCTCCACTCAGCTGTCAAAGTGATCTTCTTACAGCACAGGTCTGACCATGCCACCTACCCCCCTCCCCATTCAATAAGTAGTGACTCCCTCTCACCTCTAGTATCCAACATAAAACCCTCTGACATTCAAAAACCTTCATAATTTGCCCCCCAACCACCTTTTCAGTGTTTTTATACCTTATTTCTTTCCACATACTCTACAATACAGTGACATCAGCCTCCTTACTGTTCCTTGAACTAGATACTCCATTCCCTGACTCCAGACATTTTCAATGACTGTCCCACCATGTCTGGAATGTTCTCTCTTCTCTCAGACTCCTGACTTCCCTGGCTCCCTTTAAGTCTCAGCTAAAGACTGACCTTCTGCAAGAAGCCTTTTCTGACACCTGTTAAGGCTAATGCCCTGGCCTCTGTTAGTTATCTCCCACTTATCCTGTATATGTTAAGTTTTACATGTTGCTTCCTCCACTACGGTTTAAGTTCCCTGACAGCAAGATGTACCTTTTGTTTTTCTTTGTATCGTCAGAACTTAGCACGGTGCCAGGTACTTAGTAAGAGCTTAATAAATACTTATGAATTCCCACAAATGTTTCATTTCCATATGTATTAATTTTGAATTTATCTGATCATAATTTTGTCATTCTATCTTTCCCTAATCCCTATAACCCCTAATCCTTATGATTATCTTGATCATGATCTTTCTTCCATCCAACCTTCAGTGTAGCTACATTGGCCCGATTCTTCTCTTTCTCTTTCTCAAGCCTTTGGTGAACCAATTCAGCCACTCATTATTATTCACCCTGAATCCCCTTGCCCTTATGTCCTATTGATGATCATACCTTGCCAACCCTCAAACCTAGATTACTCCCACAATCCACCTCCGTAATTCCTATTCAGCCACACTGATGAATGGAGTTGGAGGAACCCATAAAACTGTGCTAACAACCCCCCCACACAAATTTCTGTTATCTAATCTCAACTGGTCCCTCACAGCAGCAAAGTAAAACATCCTATTCCTCCCTAACTGATTCCTTATCTCACTCTCCATAGAAGTTATTCCAAACATACTTATCTCTCCTCAAGCCTCCCACAGTAGCCTTTTCCCCATTCTTTAAGCCAAAGCACCTCAAGGTTATCTTGTACTCCTCGAACTCACTCATTCCACACATCCAGCCTCTGTTTTTATCTTCACAACATCTCTCATAGATATCATCTTCTTTCTACTCATATAGCTACAGCCTTAGTTCAGGCCCTCATTGCTTCTTGCCTAGACTACTGCAGTGGTCTTCTAAATAGTCTCCCTATCTCAAGTGTCTCCATATTACTGAGTCCATCCACTCAGCTGTTGGTGTTCTTATTGTTGGTGGTGATGCTGGTGGTGGTATTGGTGTGGTTGCTCAGTTGTTTCAGTGATGTCTGATTCTCCATGATCCTATTTGGGATTTTCTTGACAAAGATACTGAAGCAGTTTGCCATTTCCTTCTCCAGCTCATTTTACAGATGAGAAAACTGAGGCAAACAGAGTTAAGTGACTGAGGCCAGATTTGAATTTAGGAAGATGAGTGTTCCTGACTATAGACCTGGTGTTCTATCCACTGTGCCACCTAGCTGCCCCACTCAACTGGCAAGGTGATTTTTCTAAAGCATAAGCCTAATCGTGACAGTTTATCTATTCAGCAGGCTCCAGTGGCTCTCTATTTATATCTGATTTCCAGGATCAAATATAAATCCTCCTCTTAGCATTTAAATCTCTTTATAGCCTAGCACCCTTTTATTTCTTTCCAGCTTTCTTATACTTTACTCCCTTCCACTTATTCTACATTCCAGAGACACTGGCCTATGAGATAAAAATTGTCTGAGGATCCATTGATTAGGTACTGCTGCCAATCACATGATCAATGATGCTGAGATAGGGAAAACCTACAGTCTATTATGCTTAGAGTGCATGCATCACTGAACAAAAACGTCAGTGAGCTACATACTGTACTCCAGGGTAATTACCCTTTAATCCTGCTGCTTCCCCTCCATAGTAGAAGAAGATGGACACAATGCAGTTTCAGAGCATTTGGGGAGAAAGTTAGGGTTTAATGCCATCTGCATTTTCCATTTCTTCCACTGTAGTCTCAGGGAAGAAGCAACACTAACACTTTAGGTCTGCTTTCCTCTTCCCGGGACTCTGGAATTATCATGCCATCACCTGGGCCATACCACATGACTTCTTCCTACATTCAATGCTGTTCAGTCCTACTGTCACCTTATCCTATCTATTGGTACCTTTACTTAAGTCAACTCCATCTCTCTTTCTTTCACTTTTTGTCTCTGTCTCTGTTTCTTTCTCTCATTCTTTTTGTCCTTTCTGTCTCTTTCTTTCTCTCTCTCTCTCTGTCTCTGTTTCTGTCTCTGTCTCTCTGTTTCTCTCTCTGTCTTTCTCTCTATGTCTCTCTCTGTGTCTGTCTCCCTCTCTCTGTCTCTCTCTCTTTCTCTCCCTCTGTCTGTCACACACACACACACACACACACACACACACACACACACATCAGTCTCTTCCAAGTTTGTACCACCTGTTCTCTAATTGCGATCTCATTTGGCTGCTCTCCTGTTTCCACATGACTGCTAGATTCTTCCCCTTCTGAGTCCTCCTGACATAATTCCATGCTTAGGCACAAGGCATCCCAGTAGGGGAACCTCACATCTCAGAGATTTTGCCAATGAGAAAGCTCATGTTATCCTGCAAAATGAAGCTGCCTTGGAGAATGACCGTCAAAGGATAAAGGTTATCTCAACCCTTATTTCAACAACTTGTATTTCTATGAGTAGTAGATTTGATAGTTGTATTATCTCATTTCATCCTCACAATGACTCTGTAGGCTGGAAAGGGAAAATACTTTTATTCCTTATTTAACTGAGGAAGAAATAGATTCAGGCAACTAAAATAACTTGCTTTACAGCCAGGAAGTAGAAGAATTGGATAGCAAAACCAAGCCTTCCAATTCTGCCTAGTGCTCTTTTCAAAGCACTAGCATTTAAGTCACATGATAATCATACTAAAATCTTTCCTGCTCTGTGTTTAATGAAAAGCACCCCATTTTAGGAAGGACGTTGATGAATTGACAGAGGCAACTAGGTGCCTCAATGGATAGAATGCCAGACCTGGGATCAGGAAGACCTGAATTCAAATCCAGCCTTGTGTGTGTTCATCCTTTGTTGCCAAAGAAGACCATACAATCAGAAAAATAATGACATGACTTGCACTTGACTTTGTTTTGAGTGAGGGAGGGCGCTGTGCAGGTCAGCAGCCTCACTTCTCCTCCAGAGCCATCTGAATCCAGTGAGCAGATATTCATCACGATGACTGGAGATGACCCAGGATGAGGCAATTGAGGTTAAGTAACTTGCCCAAGGTCACACAGCTAGTGAGTGTCAAGTGTCTGAGGTGAGATTTGAACTCAGGTCCTCCTGACTCCTGCACTGGTGCTCTATCCACTGTACCATCTAGCTGCTCCAAATCCAGGCTTAGACATTTACTAACTTGGGACCCTGGGCAAGTCACTTAACCCTGTTTGCCTCAGTTTCCTCATCTTTAAAATGAACTGGAGAAAGAAACGGCAAACCATTCCAATATCTTTTCCAAGAAAATCCTAAATAGGGTCACAAAAGAGTCAGACATGACCAGAATAACTGAACAAAAAGAAACAAGAATAGGATAAGGGATAGACAGGTCTGTAAATTGTATCATAAGAACAGCGGTTGAAGGAATAAAAGATACTAAACTGGAAAACACGGAAAGTACAACTCAGTGTTTCTAACTTAGAAGTCTCTATTCTCTTGTCTCTTCTTCTAAATGGAGAAGAGAATGTTGGTAAGACAGTCCACAATGAAGAGGATTCATCTTCCCTTACATGTCTGTAGCTTCCAAAGTATGTCTCTCTCTGTACATGAATGGAGCTGGTCATGAAGAAAGTCTGGAACCATATGTATCCTTGGGAGAAGAGTATCTCTTCTATTAAGCTCTCACACCAGCTCTTCCTCAGGCAGATACACAGTGTCACATCAGCATTCTCTCCACCAATTAGGAGAATCTCATGCAAAATGCCCCACCCTTGGCTAGAAACCTTGGTTACTACAGGAAACAAAATTTCTGTCTTCAAACATCTTATAAAAAGAGACATTGTGACTCCAGAGTACAGAACCAGAAATGATACATAGAAATAAAAGGGAAGCCAGCTGTTGGAAAATGTAGCACTACCTCAAAAAGTAATGATGAGTACCCTCAGTGGAAATGTTCAATCAGAGGCTAATGTACTACATGTTTATGTTTCTGCCTCTCATGTGCAGATCACTTCCTACCTTAAGATGTAATTATTGATGAATATATACCTTACTACTCAAAGTCATTGAGGACAGAAAGTCATTCCTCTATTTCCCTCAGCACCTAGCACTGAGACTTCACGCTGGGTCTTGCATACAATGGGCACTTAACAAATGTCTGTTAAATTAAATATTGTAGAACAGGTAGGAAATTCAACTGTATGATCCCTACCATTTCTCCTATTTCCAATATTCGATGGCTTCTCTGAAGGAGAGAATTCAATTAAACAAGAAAAACAATCTGAGTATTGCCCACATTTAGAGCAGTGGATAGAGGGAAAAGAGCCAATGAAAGAGACAAATACAGTGTTGTGAGAAGGATAGGGGGGAAAATTAGGATAATGCACTGCTGGAAAAGCCCAGGGAAGAGTCTCAAGAGAGGGCAGACTAAGTACATTCGAAAGAGAAAAGGAAAGAGATGAGTTCAGGTCATTTTTGTCCTCAAAGAAATCAGGTGTTAGTGACATAGCTGCCAAGTACTTTTTCCTTCACATCTCACATCGTTTAAATTCAAAGTCAAACCCTGACAATGAGAAGTGTTGATAGAATTGTTCACAGGGTGAACCAGAGAGGCAGGCAGTAGATGCTCTTATCAGAACCTCCTAAAAGACTACTAATGAGCCGTAACTCAACTCCGAACAAAGCTGCCCAAAAATGTAATTAAAGTCAAAGCAAAAGAGGTTGTTCATGAGGCATACAGAGCTGTGAAAAGTCAAGATGGCTTTTGGAAAACTAGTTTCCCCTCACAATAGAAGCCATCTACTTTAATGAGGTGTTAGGTACTGGAGCCAGTTTTCCAAGGGCAGTGTCACTTTCTCCTTGACAGGAGGCTCCATGAGCAATCGTTGGCCCAGAATGGTTGTTTCAATGTGAGGATTCTCAAGGACATTTCTGGACTTTGTCCCATTCCTCCTGGCCAAGAGTTCAATGCCATTGTCCAAAAAAAAACCAAACAAACCAATATCATTGACCTGACAGGACTATGACACATTTTGAAATACAAGCCTACCTCTGCTTACTTGATCACTTACTTTTCTGGCTTCTGTTGTGTTTATACATGAATATAAAATAGGAAAACATTATAATGGTGATAGAAATTTTTTTCCATATCATAATAATAACCTACATTCATATAGCACATTTTTATCACCAAACAGTCTCTATCAGAGATGATATTATATGGTTTCTCCTTACATCACCATCACATAGAAAACAGAAAGAAAAACTGGATGTCAGTTGTTTTGTTTCAGCAGCCACTCCATGGTGAGTATGGCCTTGAACACCAGGCAGATTTATCAATCAAACAACATTTTTCAAGCACCTACTATATGTCAGTTAAAGACTGAGGATACAAATACAAAGAAAGTAATGATCTTTGTTTTCAAGGAACTTTCACTCTGTCAGGGAGACACCATGTACATGTACAAATATATTCTATAAATATGTACAGAGTAAATATGCAATCAATACTCAGAAGGATCTGTGGTCTCAATAGTTTGGGAGTTTCCTGCATTGACTCAGGTCACAAGACTTCCAAGCCTACCAATCCTATGTGACTCTTGTCCATGATCACCAGACAGAGTCTACCCAACAGCATTTCTCCCCATAATCTGTTACCAGTGGGCAGGCCCCTTGGGCAGTCAGATCTGGCATTCCTTGCCTTTGACATGTGACTAGTCCATATTCCCTCTCTATCATACAATTCTTTGATAATCTCCTTTACTCCTATTCTACTTTGGAATTCCTCCTTGATCATGTGTTGCAGCCTGCTTATATCTACTATACTTCTCTCAGCTGTCCTTTATGGGCTACTAATCTTTAATGCTTCCAGAGAAGTAGTGTTCTCTCTTGCCATTCAGCAACTCCAGCTAAAAATTAGTATTGAAAATTTGAGTCTTTGTTTTCTGGGAAGTTTAGGGTTAGTAAAAGAGCTTTGCCACTTCCCCTGAAGTTATCTAGCTCTTTCTAACTCTGGGTCCATCTCCTTGCACTGTTTGTTCCAAGTACACATACTGTTGAACAAACTTGATAGGGTGTCCATCCAAATGCATAATGAAATATGGTCAATAGATAACCTTTATCCACTTGATCTTTCCTATGTAGATGAATAGATCAAACTCTTCTGAGTGACTGCAAACGCCTTCCAGGGGACTCTGCAATATTCTAGGCTTTAATATAATCAGCACAATATCAGTTGCAAACAAGCATCTGGCTAACTTCCTCATTCACTGGGAAGCCTCTGCTTTGAAACTGTCAAGAAACTAAATTTTACCTGCTGGTACTCTAAAAATGAGATCTCTATCCAATGACCAACAAATGGACATAACACTAGGAAAACTGAATCACATCACTCTCAACAAATTTTTGGTACAAATAAAAACAGAAGAGAAAGCAATGTTTCAGCTAAATGAAAGGATCGTTTGCAAATGTTCCTTACAGAGATTTTTTTTAAAAGTGAGGGGTGGGGGGAGTTGGTAAGGAGTTCATTATATATCCAGAAGTCAAGGAAAAACTACTTCGTGGTATATTTGGTCATATTGAAATGCTAATAAGTATTTTCCAAAAGACCACCATGAAAACAGTTGCAGTTTATGCACCTATATCTCTTCTGAGAATGAAATGGGAGAGAAATTCTTCTAGTAGTTCATTGAATCATAGATAAGGAGCTCAGAAGGCAGCTAGTCCACCCCCCTCATTTTACAGATGGGGAAGCCCAAAGATATGAAGTGACTTTTCTAAGGTCACACAGGTAGTAACAAAAGTAGGATTTGATAAGAACCTCCTAATTAAATCAACTTAGATGACCATAGTTCATTACTTCAGTGCCAAGGTGGGAAAAGTTGAGACTGGGAAAGTATGGTTCAGGCAAAAGAAATGACAGAAGTCAAAGACCTGTAGATTATATGGAAGTTTTGCCTCTATATCAAAAACTTTTTTTTCAAGGTTGATAGGCACTAGACATGGCAAGCACAAAACAACACCATAAAGAATGAAAGAGATTGTATTTTAACAAACAGAAAAGAGCCTTGTTACAAATTTGAGAGTTTTCTCTGATTCAGCTATTTGTGTACGGGTTAAGTTCAGAAACTGGAAAAACAACAAAAAGAAACAATAATAATGAGACAAAGACAATGAAAGCACAATTAAAACAATTGAACCCTGATATTTAAATAAGTAATTGAACATCACAAATGGGAAATGGACAGTAGAATCAGCATCAATCACAATATAACAATTTTGACCAGAATTTTATCCAATTTAAGATTATTACCACAACAAAGAGACCCCAAAAGTCCAGAAAACATGTTAGAGAGAGATAGCTGCCAAAGGTAATACCAGCTGGGAATATAAACTCTGCTGTAAAATCTTACAAGAAAAGTATAATGGGTGATTATAAGCACAATCATCTTATAAAGTAGAGTAGTAGAGAGGAGATACAATTTAAAGAAATTATAACAAAATACTCAACTTAGTAAGGTTACCCATAGACATTCAAGGATGAAAATGGAAGGGCTACAACCAGAAGGAAAATCTAGAAAGATTGCAAAATAAAGACAAAGTAATTAAATGCAAGTCACTGTAGATATGTGACAGAATTCACTTTTCCAGTCTCTAGAAACCATAAAGAACATTGTCCAATCCCATTACTTCCTAGAAGCACGATTTATAGATTGTGAGCCTACTTTGGAGTCAGAAAGCCTCCAAAACCAAGTCCTTCTTCTGTGTGTGTGTGCGTGTGTGTGCATGTGCATATGTATGCATGCATACACAATAGGGTATGTTTCAAGTCACTTACCCTCTAATTTCTCTAGGAAACTCACTAAGACAGTTATAGGTGAATTGTCAGTTCACATGGGCAAGGTGGTTTCTACATCAATAATTGTTTTACTAAAAGAATCTCTGAGCAAAGCAAATCCAGCACTCCAAAACTTCTTAATTATTTCATATTGCTTGAGGTTTTAAAGGCAAGTGATCTCATGGTATCATTTTTATAATATTTTTCTGCCAATTTTTATATATTCTAATGCATTTCAGATCATTATTTCAATCAATTAATCAATAAACCTTTATTAAGTGCCCATATTAAACTGATGTTTTCCCATATGGTACATGAGATAGTTATGTACTAAACATACTAGAATAGTGGTCAATTATACTCTCCAGCTACTGTAAAAACATGCACACACACACACACACACGCACACACACACACTCACAAATGAAGAATTGTTGCTTTTATGGAGATGTGGGTTTTTCCTTCTCCCTAATTCTAATCTTTGTATATTTGGTGACACCTTGTGGCAAGTTTATGCAAAATAATTGTCCTCCACTAGCATCCTCCTATCATTCCCAACAGAAGCAAGGAGGTAGCCAGTTCTCAAAGGTTATTCCGGTAGTATACAGTAGACCAGGCTCTTCCTTGCTAGAAAGGCTTGGTCTGTGTGCCCATTGTCCAATCACCAGTTCAACTAAGCCAAGCTAACTGAGAAGCTCAGCAGCAGAGACTTTTGTCTACTAAGTGATTCCTTTGGGGGAGGATCACAGCAACTAATGAAACTATTTAGCTAGGTAAGAAAGGGTGTCAATCAGTGAGAAAAGTCCCCACAGTGACAAAATCATGCGTCTTTCGAAACTGAGCTACAACTCTTTTTATAACTTATGATCTGTAATTGTCTCACTTTCAAAATACTAGACTGGTATTTTCAGAGGCTCTATATTCTCACATTTTTGGCCATGGCCAATATAGGATTTTGTTTTGCTTCATTATACTTATTTTTGATGAGGATTTTTATTTGGAGGGAATGATTAATTAATTAATTAATGCTTGATCATTGAAAAAATTTAATTTAAAAAGGTTCAATTTCTGAGACTGCTTGATTTAATCAATTTCAGTATTTTATAAGAATAGGAAAAAAAAAGATTTGCTCAGGGTAACATTGTTAATTATGCATACTAATACCCAAAGCCTGTACTGAAAATACTAGTAGTTAGAAAAGAAAGGCAGAATGATGTATGGAGAGTTCACTGGCCTGGGATCTAGTCAACCTGAGTTCTACTGCAGACTCTTCCATTAACTATCTATATCATCTGGGGTAAATCCCAACTTGGGCAAAACCCAGATAGAATCTCTGGGCCTTAGTTTCCTCATTTAGAGAATGAGGAAGTTGAACTAAAAGATCTTAAGCTCCCTGTAGGCTCTGAAATTCTATGAATTTCAGGATATGATTTCATCATTTCTATGATATTCCTATGATATTCTATGATATTCCTGAATTTCAATTCCAAAATGTGTTAATTCATATCACACAGAGAAAATCTTTTGCAAATGTAAGTAGTTATCCATAGTGGTTATGTTGTTCCAAATGATTCAGAGTACTTTCATGATATTGGGATTGGAGTTTCATCTTGCATAATGACACTAGGACTGGTCCTACTCACTCGCTCTTCCTTTTCATTCTTGAATTCCTAGATACAATATTTTCTTTACTGGATTGTTTTGGTTTTACAAGGGCAAAGATATTTTTTTTAATTTGTTTATTTAACTTTTAACATTCATTTCCACAAAATTTGGGGCTCCAAATTTTCTCCCCATTTCTCCCCTCCCCTACCCCCAAAACGCCAAGCATTCTAATTGCCACTATCACCAATCTGCCCTCTCTTCTAACATCCCTCCCTTCCCTTATCCCCATCTTCTCTTTTGTCCTGTAGGGACAGATAACTTTCTATACCCCATTACCTGTATTTCTTATTTCCTAGTAGCAAGAACAGTTGTTTCTAAAACTTTGAGTTCCAACTTCTCTTCATCCCTCCCTCCCCACCCATTCCCTTTGGGAAGGCAAGCAATTCAATATAGGCCATATCTGTGGAATTTGGCAAATAACTTCCATGATAGTCATGTTCTGTAAGACTAACTATATTTCCCTCCATCCTATCCTGCCCCCCCATTGCTTCTATTCTCTCTTTTGATCTTGTCCCTCCCCAAGAGTGTTAACTTCAAATTGCTCCCTCCTCCCACTGCCCTCCCTTCCATCATCCCCCCCACCCTGCTTATCCCCTTCTCCCCCACTTTCCTGTATTGGAAGATAGGTTTTCATACCAAAATGAGTGTGCATTTTATTCCTTCCTTTAGTCGAATGTGATGAGAGTAGACTTCATGTTTTTCTCTCATCTCCCCTCTTTTTCCCTCCCCTAAAAAGTCTTTTGCCTTCCTCTTTTATGAGAGATAATTTGCCCCATTCCATTTCTCCCTTTCTCCTCCCAATATATTTCTGTCTCATCACTTAATTTCATTTTTTAAAGATATGATCCCATCCTATTTCATTCACTCTGTGTTCTCTGTCTCTGTGTGTGTGCATGTGTGTGTGTATGTGTGTGTGTGTATGTAATCCCACCAGCTACCCAGATACTGAAAAGTTTCAAGAGTTACAAATATTGTCTTTCCATGTAGGAATGTAAACAGTTCAACTTTAGTAAGTCCCTTATGACTTCTCTTTGATGTTTACCTTTTCATGCTTCTCTTCATGCTTGTCTTTGAAAGTCAAATTTTCTTTTCAGCTCTGGTCTTTTCATCAAGAATGCTTGAAAGTCCTCTCTTTCATTGAAAGACCATTTTTTCCCCTGAAGTATTATACTCAGTTTTGCTGGGTAGGTGATTCTTGGTTTTAGTCCTAGTTCCTTTGACTTCTGGAATATCATATTCCATGCCCTTTGATCCCTTACTGTAGAAGCTGCTAGATCTTGTGTTACCCTGATTGTATTTCTACAATACTTGCATTGTTTCTTTCTAGCTGCTTGCAATATTTTCTCCTTGACCAGGGAACTCTGGAATTTGGCCACAATGTTCCTAGGAGTTTCTCTTTTTGGATCTCTTTCAGGTGGTGATCAGTGGATTTCTTGAATGCTTATTTTGCCCTCTGGTTCTAGAATCTCAGGGCAGTTTTCCTTGATAATTTCGTGAAAGATGATGTCTAGGCTCTTTTTTTGATCATGGCTTTCAGGTAGTCCCATAATTTTTAAATTGTCTCTCCTGGATCTATTTTCCAGGTCAGTTGTTTTTCCACTGAGATATTTCACATTATCTTCCATTTTTTCATTCTTTTGGTTTTGTTTTGTGATTTCTTGGTTTCTCATAAAGTCATTAGCCTCCATCTGTTCCATCGTAATTTTGAAAGAACTATTTTCTTCAGTGAGCTTTTGAACCTCCTTTTCCATTTGGCTAATTCTGCTTTTGAAAGCATTCTTCTCCTCATTGGCTTTTTGAACCTCTTTTGCCAGTTAAGTTAGCCTATTTTTCAAGGTGTTATTTTCTTCAGCATTTTTTGGGTCTCCTTTAGCAAGGTGTTGACCTGCCTTTCATGCTTTCCTTGCATCTCTCTCATTTCTCTTCCCAGGTTTCCTCCACCTCTCTGACTTGATTTTCAAATCCTTTTTGAGCTCTTCCATGGCCTGAGCCCATTGAATTTTTTTTGGATGTTTGGGATACAGAAGCCTTGACTTCTATGTCTTTCCCTGATGATAAGCATTGTTGTTCCTCATCAGAAAGGATGGGAGGAGATATCTGTTCACCAAGAGAATTACCTTCTATGGTCTTATTTTTTCTTCCCTTTTCTGGGCTTTTTCCCAGCCAGTTACTTGACTTCTGAGTTTCCTCTCCACACCCACCTCACCTCCAGATCTGCCCAGCCAGTGCTTGAGGCTGGGATTCAAATGCTGCTTCCCAGCCTTAGTGCTTTTGGTGGGAGTGTGGCTGCTGTTCAGTGTGAGATTAAGTTCAGGTCCTCAAGTAGGGACAGGGCCACCACACAGGGCTCAGTTCCCTCAGGGGGTTTACGGGGAGACCTTCAACCATGGATCTGGGCTCCTGCCTGCTTTGGGAGCTCCAGTCTGCTGCTGCTTCCACTGCTGCCTCCTGAGGGGGCCTGAGTTATGAGGACACCCCGCTCCCCTCTGGGCAAGCTGGAAAGACCCTCTCACTGACCTTTGACACCTGTGGTGGGGGGGACCTGCGTGGCTGCTAGAGACTCTGTCCCTGAAGGCTGCTCGGATCTGCTCCTCTCGGTGCCATGCGACCAAGGCAGGGCTGGGCTCTGCTCCAGGTCCAGTGCCGTGTTGGTTTTTCAGGTCTCTCTGGAACAGAAATCTCCTCCACTGTGTTGTTCTGTGGCTTCTGCTGCTCCAGAATTTGTTGAGAGTTCTTCTTTACAGGTATTTTATGAGCTGTAGGTTAGGAGCTAGCATATGTGTATCTTTCTACTCCTCCATCTTGGCTCCTCCCCCGTGACCATTCGCAAAGATATTATTTTAAAAATAAGTTTCAGTTGTGTGTTTCATTTTTATAGCATAGTTAGTTTCGGTTATATGCCTCCATTCTACATGGTTCCTACCCCAGAACTGATCCTTCTTCTATAGAGGCAACTAAGTGGTAGAGTGAAGAGCGTGCTAGATGTAGAGTAAGGAAGACCTGTGTACAAACTGGACTCAGCCACTTAACTAGCTGTGGAACCCTGGGCAAGTCACTTAACCTCTACCTCAGTTTCCTCAACTATAAAATGGGGAGCATAACAGCATATACCTCACAAAGCTCTTGAGAGGATCAAATGAGATATTTGGAAAGTACTTAGCATAGTACCTGGTACATAGTAGGCACTTTAAAGATATTTATCCCTTCCTTATGACAAAAAAAAGTAAAAATGACCTACACATTGACCAAATCTTACAAAACAACATATGCAACATTCTACCTTTATAGTCTTCTGCCTTTCTGCTGAAAAAAATGGAGCTTATATTTCATTATCCTTCCTTTAACAACTATGGTATAAGACTTACTTATCCTGGGGCAGCTAGGCGGTCCAATGGCTAGACTGCTGGGTCTGGAGTCAGGAAGACCTGACATCAAATCCAGCCTCAGATATTTACTAGCAGTGTGACTCTGGAAAAGTCATTTAACCCTGTTTCCCTCAGTTTCCTCATCTGTAAAATGAGCTGAAGAACGAAGTGGAAAATCACTCTGATATCTTTGCCAAGAAAACCCCACATGGGGTCAGGAAGAGCAGACACAACTGAAATGACTGAACAATAAACCCATTTACCCAGAATACTTTTGGGAATGAAAATGCAAGAGATTAGCAAGAATTGAATGAAACTATGAAAGTAATGAGACCTTAGTGAAATTGTCACACTAAGAAGCACAGTTAAAATCTCAAAGGGACATCATACCAACAGGTCACACCTGGGAGCCCTGCTAGGCAACTGGGCCTCCAGATACACTCAGAAAAGACCACATCTCAGAGTATCTTCCTGGGATAGAGATAGGGGTGTACTAGTAAATGTTTAACAACTGCCTCTCCAAGGAGGAGAGAACAGTGCTGAAGACCCTTTTAAAGGTTTAATCTGCATTGTTATAATTTTCTCCATTGCTTCTTAAGTCTAGAAAATCAGCAAAACAATACATCAAGTTCTGATCTGTACTGTGTGATGATATATGAGATATAAATGCTCACACTGAAAATATAACCATCAGTTCCTTAGTTAGGTTCAAAATGGCTCAAACACACCTCCAAATAGAGGTCTCTCACCTGTTGCATAGTATCATAGAATCATAGGTTAGAGCTGGAAGCACCTTGGGGCATCTGGTCCAATCCTCTAATTTCACAGACAAGAAAACTTAAGTCCAGGGGCCAAATGATGCTCCCATTGTCATAGAGGTAGATTTCCCGGAGTACAACACTAGGAACCCTCTACATCCCTCTGGAGTTTAAGGTGGGCAGTGCCAGAGAAAGTCCACTACATCTTGGACACACAGGAGACCCAATGGTGCAGTATTCTAGGACTCTACGAAGCATGGAAAGATGTTAGTGATCTTAGAACAGATTAATGTTATCTGTTATCTCAAGTTCCAGAGACAACCCACTGATTGGATGAAAGAGATAGCTCCTTCTATAGAAACTGAAGTGGTCAAGCCTCTTGTGATATGTGAAAACAATAAATTTTACCACATTATCACCTATGTATTAGTGGAGAGTGACCAAAAGCTCTCCACCAGTGGCCTCAAGGAATGAAAATTTCCTTGAGGAAAAGAAAGTTAGAAACTAAGCTGCGGAGTTCTGACATTGCCCAAAAAGAACAGACACAGACTGCTGGCCCCTGAGGAAGCTCTTTTGTATTGTCTTTTAAATTCCCATTTCATGTAATAGATGTACTTTTAACTATAATTTGAGGGCATTTTCCTTTTGGATCATGAAGAGTTGGGAAGGAAACAACATCTTAGTGGGAAAAGAAGCACAGACTTTCTTTGGAAGTTGTCCCAGAGCTTAAACTTTGGGGGGAGACAAACAAGCTGATTTGTGAGCAATTTATGAAATATTGTAGAGTGATGATTTTATCTCTTAAATCCTACACTGATAAAGAAGTTGGGCCAAGGCACTAAAACACAGGAATGCAGAAAGTCTCCTAAGCTTTGTTACCCACCTACCTGTCCTTCCTCCTGTGCATCTATAGGGAATAGATGCTTCTGAGTATAGAACTTTATGTTCTTCTTATGGCAACAGCGTCAATGGTTGGATTTTCAGTTACATCTTCATAACAATTTGTGTGATGTTCTGTTTCTGTTTATTTCACTATGCATCAGTTCATATAAATGTTCACATGTTTCTCTGAATTATGCCTATTCATTATTTATTTCTTGTCTTGTTCAGTCATTTTCTTCAATTGTGTCTGACTCTTTGTGACCCCATTTGGTGCTTTCTTGGCAGAGATACTGAAGTGGCGTGCCATTTTCTTCCCCAGTTCATTTTACAGATAAAGAAACTGAGGCAAATAGAGTTAAATAACTTTCCCAGGGTCACACAACTAGCAAGTGTTTGAGGCCAGATTTGAATCCAGGAAGATGAGCCTGGTGCTTTATCCACTTTGCCACCTAGTTGCCTTCATTATTTATTACTGTATTAAAATGTCCCATTTTTATGAAACCCCTGATATGATGAAATCATGAGTATTTTGCCCTCCATTTTATTAATATGTGATAGGAAGAGGAGTAGGGGAACAAAAGACTTGGCCATTGATTGGGAACAGGTTGAACTGCGGCTTCAAGTTCAGGAAGCCCCAGAAAGAATTTTAAAAGGGATAATGTGACATCTAATTCCTCTCTTCCTCTTCCCTCTTCCCCACTCTCCTGGTGTTCATAGGTGATTGATAGTAATTCAGAACTCCTGGCAAGGATAGTGTCATGGTCATGAGAATGGTAACTTTATCTGGAGTCCAGAGAAGGACTCACTGAAAACCATGCCTAAAGATATAACATTGCTCACAAGCTTGCAACATGATTTTCTGTATAGGTGCCCAAAGTGGGTGATACCACCCCTGGGGACACTGGACCGATCCAAGGGGAATAGTGGGAGCCTCAGGTGCAATTGGGGAGAATTGAATAAAAATAAGGGGGTGGTAGAAGCATAAGGAAAGAAAAGAAGATAAAAAATTTTTTGAAAAACCATTCATACACATTTTCTCTGTTGTATAGCAGAGTTAAAGTCATAGTGATTACATTATTTTCCATATAAATACACAAAATGCAAGCTATAACTTATCAGTGGTCAATTTCACTGACAGGTTTTAACAAGTAAGTGTTGGCAGGTAAGTGTGTAACACATTGTCAGGAAATCCTGCATGCATCAGCAGGAATATGTGTGTGTAATGACTTGCTCATGATACAATACTATATGGTTGCATGACACAATATTGCACCATCAAAATTTCAATGCAGGAAAAAACCCTCAAATTTACAATGAATTATTAAATTTAAGATGCGTTATTTTTAAAAAATATATTTTGTATATTTTTGAAAGGACAGAAATTTCAAAAACAAAACTGTTAAACTGTTAAAGAAAGTAGATTTCCAGGGAGCACTGAGTAATTTTTTTTGAAAAGGGGGCCATAGGCCAAATAAGTTTGGGAACCTCTGCTTTCAGGGATAGAACAGTGTGGTATCTCAAACCTCTGAAGTCCCCCTCCTCCCCACTCCATCCCCCACAATGATTTTCAAGCTTCCAAGCTCACCTAGCAATCCATCAGAAAAGGACAGCTACATGTAGAGGGGATTGAAATGACATTGCCATCCAATAGAGGTTCTGTCCCCTGGGAGTAGCTATTTCCTTGGTAAGAAAAGAAGTTATAAACTTAGTTGACAGTTCAAACCTTGCAAGAAACAAGTGGGCAACCACTTGGTATATTCTGTTTTCCTGTTTCTGCATATTTCACTCTGTGTAAGTACATGTCTTCCTATGTTTCTCTGAGTTCTTTATCCTCATCAATTCTCATAGCATATAATATGCCAATACATTCATGACCACAATTTGTTTAGCTATTCTCCAGTTAATGCTTACTTATCTTTCAAAGTCCAGTTCAGTGTTACTTCTTCCATGAAGCTTTCCATGAACCCCTCTACGGTAATCTTTTCTCCTTCAAATCTTACAGATTACTCTGCACTTCTCTTTGTGTGAGGAAGTAGAGGTTCTGTTTCCCCCTCCCGGTTCAGTTGATGCAGTCACAGGATATAATGACAGATGACAAGGTACTGGCACCCTGTTTTCCTTTCTCTAATTGAGATAGAGGGGAGTATCATTGAAGCTATGGCAGTGACAGCCAGCCTCTGGACATGTAACTCACAGGTCAGAGGGCTAATTGGAAGGAGTATCCCAGAGCAGGTGCTACATTTGTATGCACCTGTTTGTATGTCCCATATTTTGTGTCTTAGATATTTGTATATCTGTGAGATCCTCTTATTAGAGCATAAATTCCATGAAGGCAGAGACTCTGTCTTGTTTAAAGGATCACAGCCATTTGGGGTAGCTCTCTACTCTGTGTTGTATGATAAAACTGTGGCGGAGTGCTTTAGAATACAGAATTTAATAATTTAGTAAATACTTGCAAAATTTTAATTAAGCACCAACCCCCCCCCCCATTTTTACAGGTAATATTGGCTAGTATGTGTATAGCACTTAAAGGTTTTACAAAGCACTTGAAAAATATTGTCTCATTTTATCCTCCAAAGAACCCTGAGAAGTAGATGCTATTATTATCCCCATTTTACAGATAAGGAAACAGGCAAACCAAGGTTAAGTGACTTGCCCAGGGTCACACAGATAGCAAGTATGTGGGTTCAGATTTGAACTCAAATCCACAGCTCTTTCCAAAGCACCACTCTGTTGATCTAGACAGTGTTATATACTAAGTAAAATAAAAGAAAATAAAATAAATTTTAAAATGCTGAATCTGGAATCAGAGAATCTAAATTTGAATCCCAGCTCTATCCCTTACTATTTCTGCCACCCTGGATAAGTCACAACCTCTCTAGGTCTCTGTTTCCTAAAGTGTAAAATGAAAGGATTCAACTATATAACTTCTAAAGCCCCTTCCATTTATAAATCTATAATTTTATGACCTATAAAAATCATAGCACTGAAGAAAATTTTGCTTCAGTTTCAGAAAAAACTTTCCTTTTTTACCAGTCCCTTGGTGCATATTCCCAAAGTGTCATTTACAGTTTCACCAGTTTCTAAATTTAACATGACCATTAACTCATTTTTTTGCACCTCTGGCTGCATTTTAAACTTTCTGATGTTCGGTTTTTGTTTTTAGAAAGTGAGTTGTCTTTTTAAAATATGCTGTATGCAATTTTAAAATATTCAGCATCTGGGCTGTACATATGGAGCTGTGCTAGTATGTCAGGATATGGATAAATATAGAAACTTGAATGACACAAATAGCATACTACAGATTCTTCATAAAATAATTTTCCATGGAACATAGCCAGGACCTCTAACACCCTTTTGCAGCTGCAGGATCCACAGCTGTGTGCCCAGTCCACAGAAATAAATGGTCTATGGATTTGTGCTATTATCCTTTGACAAGAGTGTAGATTTACAGATGGAAGGGACATCGGAAGGCCTGTTGGATATTGTGCATTTTAGAGGGGCTGGCCACAGCAAAGATGTAAACTTAATTTGTGTTTTTATCACCCTCTCACCTCCCTTTTCTACCACGTGTCTTCTCACCCAGACACAGGAGCTCCTTTCTTTCCATCCTTTTGTAATTCTCATTTAAAAGAAACTTCTGCTACCAACATGGAGTTTACAGTTTACTGGCTCCCTATTGTCAATAGGATAAGATAAAAATTCCTTAGGGTGGAGTTTGTTTCTTCTTCTCTAAAGGACTTTATCATTTCTACAACCCCATCCAGCTTTAAATTCCATGAATTTAGGGAACAGGCAGTTTTGTCATACAAACAATCCAGAGCAGAGAGCTAGGAACACCCCCAACTGGCTGTGACCCTTTAATCTGCACCATCATCCAAGAATCATCATCTCCACATCATCATCAGTCTGGTTGCAGCAGAGCACCTCTCCCATGGTGCAGCTTCTGCTGTCCTTTCCAACGCTTCCCACTTGGTTAGCCTATGGGCAGATCCTGGTCTCCAAACATCCTACTCTACTTTCATACTGGTATCCAGTTCCCTTTTAGGAACAACCTCACCTCTGTGTTCTCTTTTCTTTCCAGGAGATTGGTTCTCTTTCTGGGCTTAATCTCCCCCTCTTCTGACTATAGATTCTCTTCGTAGGTGTTCTCATCCACTCTCTTAGTTTCAGTTAATCCCAAACTGAAGCCCAGTATAATGGAAAGTGGGGTACCTAGGTGGTTCAGTGGATAGAGGGCAGAGCCAAGAGAGTCAGGAGAGCCTGAGTTCAAATCTGACTTGACACTTAAACTGTGCCACCCTGAGCAAGTCACTTCACTCTGTTTGCCTCAGTTTCCTCATCCATAAAATGAACTGGAGAAGGAAATGGTAAACCACTCCAGTATCCTTGCCAAGAAAACTCCATATGGGGTCACAAAATTTCACACAACTGAAATGATTGAGCAACAAAAATAATGGAAAGTGTTCTGAATTTGGAATGAGAGGATGTGGAGCTTAAATTCTAGTCCTGAGTCTAATTGTGTGACTCTGTGCAAGTTTCACTTCCTCTCGGACTTTGTGTCCCTAGCTATAAAAGAAAGCTTGGGCTAGAATCAGCAGTGCAAACTCAGATTTTAAAAATAGATCCCTGCAGGCTGCACACTGACGTGGACAAGCACTGATCGACATTATCTATGTTGTATTGTATTTTGATTTCTTTTGGTATATATTTTCCAATTACATTTTCATTTACTTGGGGCCCTGCAGGGGAGATGTGCTGACCACTTGTGGACTGCCTATGGTGAATTTGACACCTGGGAATTAGACGGTCTCTAAAGTCCCTTCCAGATCTGGAGCTTCGTCCTTATATTCCCAGTCCTCATCTTTGCCCTGAGGATTTTGGTCTCATACTTTTAATTGTCTGCTGAGTATCTCCACTCAAACATTCCACTAACATATCCATTAACTCACCATGAACAAAACTGAATATCTGTTTTTGACACCATTATTCTCTGAGTCACCCAGGTGCCTAATCTTTGCACCATCTATGACTCTATCCTCTCCTTCACTGATCACATTCAATTAGTACAGTCCTATAGATTCTACTTTCACCATATCTCTCATGTCACACTGTCACCCCTTTAGTCCAGGCCTTCATTACCTCTGCTTACCAGGGATGAGGAACCTGCAGCCTCGAGGCCACATGTGCCCTTCTAGGTCCTTTTGACTGAGAATTATTAAGAGGATTTGTTCTGTGAAGTTTGGATTCAATCAAAAGGTCACACTTGAGGACCTAGAGAGCCACATATGGCCACCTCTGATAGACTATCTTAATAACAGAGAGCTCTATTTCCAGGATCCCCTTTCCAATCTAATTTTCATCCAACTGTCAAGTTAAACTTTCTATACATGTTGCAGCAGTTTCATGATATTACACTCCTTTGCTCAAGAACCTTCCAGGATTCCCTATGACCTATGGAATAAAAGGCAAATTCCTCAGCATGACATTTAAGATGCTCAACAATCTGCATCCACCCTATATTTCCAGACTAATTTCACACAATTGTCTTTGTGTTCCCCAAATTCCAGACAAACTGACTACTAGGTGCTCCCTATCTTGTCCTGCACTTACCACTTAGCACATTTTCCCATTTCTGGTACACTTTCCTTAGAAGCACTGTTGGACTTGGAGTCAGAAGAACTGAGTTTCAATCTTCATTCTTACAACTAATCAGACCTATAACAATGAGCAAATGTGACAACGAACAAGTGGACTCAGTCACTGAGGCAATTTGAATGAGGTTCTCTATATACGTTCTCTAAGTTTCAAAATAAGGATGTTTGATTGATTATTCCATCCATTTAAATTCCTACCTTTGGTAGCAAAGGCTTCATTCTCCAAATTAGCAATGAAGTTGTAACTCAGCATCAGTACTAGGAAAGGTAAAAGGAAAAAATAATAACAAACAAGATTTATGTGTCTAATTGAGATTTATTAAAGCAGTGGTGTAGAACTCAAATAGAAACAGGAGACCACTAAGTTATCCATAAAGATCCTTGCAGATGAATTCTTGCTTACAGCATAGGTTGCAATTGGAGTTCTATTCCCCCGAGAAAGTATCTAGGAAGGACATCAAGGGAAAAAGCAATGTACAGTGTTTACCTCCACTTTGTCAACCAAGCAGAGATGTTTCAGAGCTTCAAAAGACAAACTGAAGAAAGAAGTGAGAAAAGTGGGAGTGAAGAAAGAAGAATCATAAAAAGAGGAGGAATCAAGAAACCAGCCTAGAGATGATGAAGCCTCTACCTCAGGCTCCATGTTGACCACAGGTGCCACCATGACAGTTCACCATGACCCAGAGAACAGTGGGAGTGAACAGAGTACTGATGAAGAATTCACTCTGCTTTCTAGGCCACCTCAGTTTCTCCCAGGACTTTATGAAGACGTTATGGGTGCAGAGTTCCAACCTGTCTACCAGAGTGACAGCATGGATGATAGTGATGGTGACAATTCTGATGACAGCAATGAAGAGCATGACAGCAGCAGTGGTCCCAGTGACACTCATAGCCATGATGATCATGCCAGTGATGTCTACAGCAATGCCATGTCAAAGTCCAAGAACAAGGAATGCACACTGGTGACTTCCACCTTCACAACATTCAAGCTGTGTTAGAACACACATACACAAATGCTATAGAGAGAAGTGGAAAAGCTGTAGAAGTGAAAGAGGAAGAGGAAGAAGAGCACAGAGAAAATGAAGCAAGAAGCCAATGGGGAGATCAGGAAGCCCCATTGCCAGGCTCCACTTCAGATGATGGTGACACTATGTCTGCTTCAATTGACCCAGAGAGCAATGAAAGTGAAGGGAGCTTTGATGAAGAATTACCTATGGTTCTTTTGCCCCCCTCATTTGTCCCAGGACAATTAGAAGATTTTGAAGATGATCTTACACATCCCAGGCTCCCACCTGGCTACCAGAAAAGGAGCAAAGGGAGTCACTTTTTGCTGGATGTATAGGGCCAGGAAAGTGTCCCAGTTGTTTTTCCCCTTTTGATCTTTCCTTTTGTAGGTTGAGCTGAGGGACTCCAGGTGCCACTTTCCAATTCCAGCAGGAAACTCCAGACAGCCAATGTGCATTCACACTCAAGCACCTGCCAGTGACAAGAGATGCTGCAAGGGGTTGATGGAGCATTTTCTCAGGTTCTCTCCCTCTTTCTTTCCTGCTTTTCTTTTTCTCCAGTGGCTAGCTGGACATAAGGGAAGTCTTTACACTAGGGAAACCAGTGTAATATAGTGCGCCTGCCTATCCTCTCCCTTGTTGAGGCAGCTTTTAAGACTGCTAAAAATTCTATCTCACTACTTGGCAGAGATGGGAGGTTTGGGGCTTTATGTCGCTGTTTTTGTTTCTTGTTTTGTTTTGGTGTGGATTTTTTTTTGATGTGTTGGTCATTTGTGCTGACTTTTCTCTTCCCCTTTCACCCCCATGAGAAAAAATCATTTGTAATTTGAGATGGCTTTCTGGAAGAGGATGGAGGAGGAATGTGGGGTAATAATTCTGGTGATGGAGAGAAACATTTCAATAAAATTTATTTTTAAAAAGATCCCTGCAGGCCACATATTGATTGTCTTGGTTTTTAAAAATGTAACATGACCTGTGTTTTACTATATTTTTATTCATTTTGCTACATATGTCCTAATAACATTTTAATCTGGTTCCCAGAGTTTTAGGAGTGTTGTGGGCTCACAACAGCCAGGTGTTCTACACCTCCACATCAAAGAAGATTCCACATTGCCAACCAAGACTTCAAGAGGACTGGAAGTGGGAGAAAACTATTGTGATGCTCCAAATCTGTGTCCAGTTTGGGATGGTGATATAGCAACTCCAAAGATGGCTTCTTAGCTTTTTTTTTTCCTATAAGAAAAATCTCATCTCTGACATGTTTAGGTTAAACTCCTTCCTTTTCAGAGGTTCCAGGATGTCATCATCATTTATAGGGAGCAAAATGTCATTACCTTAGCATCTAGATCTATACTTTGAGATCTTTGAGAATTAAAACTTGTTGAAGAAAATAAAAATTGCAGGCTGTGGAGCATCCTCCCTGCCCTACCTTTATCTGTCTAATATAGATTAACCAGAGGAATGTGGAGAGCCTTGAGATCTATGATCTCAGATACTATGAAAACTCTATGGGCTCAAGTGGACACTTATCTATGAAGTTATAATTAGGAAGATGGGGGAGGGTTGGTTTTAGGGGTGAAAGCAAAAGTAAAAGAAAAGCAATTAACATGCATTGGTTTACAAGATAGTAGTCAATTAATATGGGCATGAATCTTCCAAGAGGAACAGCCTCTAAATTACCTGACTATTGTCAGGAAAATAGCCTTACGTTATTCTCTCAAGTAAAGATCAAAGGCCCTTTGATGGAGGTATTTTTAACTTTCAGTTATTTCTGTGTAATTCGACATACTAAAGGTAACTATGACACTAGGATTTTCTAGTGGAGTGGAGACTAAATTTTCAGTACACAAAGATCCTAACATTTGGGAGGTCACAATTATTAATATAGTTTTGTATAAATGTGTGTATTTGTACATTCTTCAGTAAACAAGGTGAATTCATTTGTATTTCCTAGAAGAATGAAGATATCTGAAGTTACAAAATTCCAAGAAGCAAACTGATCTGTGTGTGTGTGTGTGTGTGTGTGTGTGACAAGAAAGATAAAGGGATTGGAACATGCATTTACAATGTGCTTACTATGTGCCAAGGGGAACTGGCTTTTTATAAAACTCATCTCATTTGATCTTCACAACAAGCATGCAAGGTAGGTGATATTACCACTTTCATTTTAAAGGTGAAGAAACTAAGGCAGACAGAAGTTAAGTGACTTGTCCAGGGATACACAGCTGTTAAATGTCTAAGGCCAAATTTGAACTCTAGGCCAGCATTCCTTCCACTGCACCATCAAAGGGCAGAATGATCACAGAAAACACAAACTAGACACTATAAAATTAATTGTAACAGTCATAATTTAATTGGTCCCACAATACAAGTGACAGTCTCTCAAAGCATTGATTTCCTTATCTGTAAATAATACAAGCTCCATAATCCTCACTTCCATACATGGACCATATCCAGTCTTAGGAGACGCTGCTAAGGATCACTCTTTCTTTGGCTCATTTTGTCCCAACTCAGAATTCCTCTGGGAAATCTCAAAATATGGATGCGAATATGAATAATGTCTAGTTCTCCACAGATTACAAATAAGTACTCAAGATACCATCGCATAAACTGAGTTCACCAAAGCTTTTATTCCATCTCACAGAAAATGCAAAAACAAGCACATGAAGGACTCACCATAGTTCATACACAACTGATGTAACTTTTCCCCACTTTGGTGTGTCCCATCTTTTCTCTAGGACAAATATGATCTCCCAGACTCATAGCAGCAACTTGTGTTTGGATTATCCTTAGAAAGGAAATAAACTTGAAAGGAAAGCAAATCTCCAATATTCTGGTGAATCCCTTGGTCACTTCCAAGAATGCATACAAAACTCCAGTTGTATGGCACTACCATGAGAGTTCAGGTTTCCCTGAAAGGGTTAGGCAACCTCTTCCTAAAAGACCTATACTGTTGAATAACTCAGCACAAAGTCTTTATCTTTGACCTCCCATATTGCAGTCCCTTGTTGCTCCTCCCATGTCTAGGAACCATATGAGTGATGGCCTTCTCTTTCCAAGAAGCTGGTACTACTCAGAAATTCCTTTCCCCCTCCATAAGCATGGATTCTAAAATCTCACTAGCATGAAATTCCTCTTTCCTTAGTACAGGAAAACTGGATCAGTAAATTGCAACACTTTTCTGGAAATGTGATGTTAATTCCTGACACTTGGATAATCTGGTTCTCCTGTCCATAGCTGTTACATGCTGAAAAGTATGTCTCTACCACTCCTTCTTCATGTCTGGGTACAATAAATAGTCAAAATCTAGGGACTCATAGTCTAGGAATTCTCTTCAGGCTGCACAGACAAGAACACATGAAGCTCCTATATGCCTGTGACCCAAGGCAGAAAATAGTATCTCCTGGTGGGATTCTGAAGTTAAGTCCACTCATCTCTGCTGCTCCTTGGCCTATCATCTAGAAAGGAAAAAAGCAACTATACAATTGACCCCCTTTTCTATAGATCCAGGACAAAGATATTGATCTGACCCACAATAAGCTGAGTCAATTATTTAATCTCCAATCATTGAGACCCATGACCCTCCATGAGGCAAGGAGGCACATATCCTCGATAAATATACAATTGAAATTTTGAGATGGTGGAGCTAAGATGACAGAATACAAGCAGGGATCTTGCTTGAGCTCTCCCCCAAATCCCTCAAAATACCTGTAAAAATGACTCTAAACAAATTCTAGAACAGCAGAAGTCACAAAATGACAGTGTAAAGCAAATTTCTAGCCCAAGATAATTTGGAAGATCAACAGGGTCTATCATACCAGGTTGGGAGCAGAGTGCAGTCTAGCATGGGCCATGCAGGCACAGATCAGTTGAAGCAGGTCTTAGGAGATTAAATCATTGGCAGCTGTTGGGGTTTCCAGACTTTTCAACCTACAAACACCAAAGACAGCTTCGAAAGTCAGTGGGAAAGGTATCTCACCTGGGTGAGAGAAGAGAGGTCAGGTCCTAACCCCAGTCCCAGCCCCAGCCCCAGCCCCAGGGCTATGCCACAATGGTGGCTGCTTCTGGAGCTCTCAGCCCACAGATTGTGGGGGAATTGAGCAGCAGATCTGAGTCACAGTCTTGGGACCCAGGACCCTTGTCTTGGGACAAGGAAGAGTGCTGGTATGGCGGAGCTTGTGGTGGCAGTGGATAGAGAATCCTCCTCATACCTCCAAAGCAGTAAAGAGTGCTTGTGGTTGCTCACAAACCAGAGCACTGATCATGAGAGGAATAAACACCTCTCTCTCCTTTGATCATACCACTTTGGAAGAATTGAAAATTTATGGGTCCCTAGAAATATCTCTGAAAACAGCTACACAAAATCCCTGAAACTTGGGGCAGTACACCTTCCATTTAACAAAGAGCTTAAAAGTCAAGTAATTGGCTGGGAAAATGAGCAAAGAGGGGAAAAATCAGACTACAGAATCTTACTTTCTTGGTGGAAAGATATTTACTTACATCCTTGATGACAAGGAAGATCAAAGCATATTACCACAACAAGACAACAAAGTCAAAGTTCCTGCATCCAAAGCCTCCCAGAAAAATATGAATTGGTCTCGAGCCATGGAAGAGCTCAAAAAGGATTTTGAAAATCAAGTAAGAGAAGTGGAGGAAAAATTGGGAAGAGAAATGAGAATGATGCAAGAAAATCATGAAAAATACAATCAAAATTTCAATTAAAGGGTCACCTCCCTGCAACTTCATAAAGATGATGAGGGAGCTCCACTGATTATCTCCTAAATATATGTAAAAGAATATAACAAAGAACCTTTCAGACTTTGGCTACATCTGCAAATGAAAGACCTGGAAATGTGGCATGATCTTTTCTCCTGGGCTTGGCATTGCCTATTCTTTTTTTCCCATCTGCTGGACTACATGAGACAATGGAGAAAACTTAAAGAGTTTGAAAACTTCAGAACTCTGAACCCCAGAGATGTTTTATAGTCCTTAGGCAAATAATGGTTATTGAACTTCAGGGAATGAAAATTTGGGAATATGGGAATATGGAATGCTCATCACAAGTTATGGTGAAGATCTTGACCCAGGGGCTCAGAACCCAAATATACCTAATGGTATGTTAGCTAGCTGGGAGGAATCTAATTTTTGTCCAAAAGAACTTGACACTTCAGTCTAAGAATCTCTGACTAAGGAACTGAAAGGTCTTAGTAGCCAAGACTCTGAAGGAACAAAACAGGGAAATTTTCTTTTTGCTAGTCCTAAGTCAAGATCTGTCTGCTTTTTCTAAAACATTTGGAAAAAAACCTATAGATTTTACACTAAGAAAGCATGATAGTGTCCATTCTTCCCTGAAGAAGCAGATTAGAATTTCAGCTAAGCCAGCAGCTGGAGGCAATGGAGACTTTTGAATCCAGAAAAATATACTTTAGCAAAGTAATCTCTGACAGAGACTATGTGTCCAGCAGAACAACATCAAATAGAAATGGAAACTGAAAGAATAATGGGGAGTTGGGCCACCTAAAAGCTGAGACAGAGGGAATGGTGTGATGACATCACTAGGAAATATTACTCTGCAGCATTAGAGGCATGAGTTGCCTGACCATATATAGGCCTTGGCCACAAGTGTTTCCTGCCTTGGTTACCTATGTGTGGATGGCTATGAATAATGATCATCATTTTACGGCTTATTTGTTGTTCTCTGCATGGCTTCAACTGACCCATGGGAGCTTTGGTGCTGCTTCTGTACATGTCAGAACACACTGGTGAAAAGACTTGGCACTTTTAGATAATGTGATAGATTTTGAATGGTTCCTTGGCTGTGACCCTGTGACAACAATAGGAAGGTAGTATGCTACATCTTATGATAAGAAGAGACAGCTTATACTTGTCTGAAGCTCTCTAGGTGGATGACCCTGGAAGTGCAGGGTCTTCTCCTACCTCATGCTCATGACAATCATGGACTAAGATCTAGAGCTCATCTAATTCAACCTCAATCCCATCTATGCGGCAGCTTCTGTGTCTTTTATGTTGCTCTTTCCTGATATTAAGTAAATGAATCCCTGAGATGGATGTGTCCCAAGGGCTATGAAAGCTTGAAAGGTCCAGAAGTATTCTAGTAAGCATTGACAGTATCCCTTCTACAGTAAAGGGGAAACCTTTGCAAAGCTGAAGTCAGTCATTGACCAGAAGACTGGTGAAAACAGAGCCATTCCACTAGAATGGTGCTTGGAGAGTGAAGTGCCAAGGTGAAAGCAAAGGTTAGTGGCAGACTTACAAGACTTCTTTAGGAAGCTTACAAATTAGCCTCTCCCTTTCAGCAGTTGATCATAAGCATAGTTCAAAGCTAAGTTGAATCCAGTCAATTCTTTTAACTTGCACTGTGGCTCTTTTGTATTTAGCATTCCTTCCTGAGCGTAGGAATAAATTATCTATCCCATTTCATATAACTACTGTATAATAAAGTGCTTTTGTTACTTCTCCTTTTTGTGTGTGACTTGTGAGCCATAACTCTTATTAGAGAGCAGTGACTCCTAATGCCTAAACGAATGTTTTTAACCTTTCCTTGTATCTCCAGAGCTGGCACACAGTAGGCGCTTTATAAATGCTAGTTGGCTAACTGGGACTAACTGGGAACTGTCACGATGACAGTTCACATGTTTCTAGAGAGGGTTTGCCAAGCCCTCCCTCCATCCTCCCAGCCCTTGGAGGGAGGTGATCAATCTGGATCTTTTCACACTACACACCCTGCTGCCCCATTTCAGGAAGGGGTCAAGGGCACTGAGGAGCTGGAGCGCCCAGAAGTGGAGGAGGGAACTGGACCACACGCCTCTGCGGATGTTTGGCTCGAAGAAGATAAGGCTTGGGGAGGACGTGAGAACAGCTGTCAACTATTTGAGGGCCCGACTTAGGAAGGAGGGAATAGTTTGGCTCTGTTCGGCCAGAGGGCATAACCGGGAGCAAAAGAAGGAAGTGGCAGAAAGGCGGGTTTCGGCGGAGAGCGAGGCAGGGCTGGGCATTCTGCCTTGGTGTGGGCAAGATCACCTGCGAAGTCCCTCCCGACTCACATCCTGTGACAGGAGGGCCTGGGCGGGGTCGAGAGGGGCGTGTCACAATCCCACTGCCAATAGGGGAAGGCTATATCTATAGAACACCTCCCCCTTCCTCCGCTCGCTCCCTCCCCCTCCTCGCCCAAGTCCCCACGCATGCTCTCTTCTCAGGCAAAGACCCCGGCTTCTCCTTTAAGAATCAGCGGCCCTCCCCTTTAACTGCCCCCTCCCTCCTCCCCGCTCCGAGTCCTTGAGCAGCCTCCCCCACGCGAGCCGGAGCGGTTGCGCCGCGCAGGCGCACAGGGCCCCCCGGGGGTCAGCCGGGCGGATGTTTACAGCTGTCGGTGGGAGGCGGAGCAGTCGCGGCGATCCTGGGGCTGAGTGAGGGGCTGACGGAAGCACCGGAGCCCGGATCGGGGGCAGGGGGCGGCCTCGCTAAGGGCAGGGTCGGGCGGATCGGGGCGGGGCCGGACTGTAGGAGCCTGGGCTGCGAGCCCTCGGGCGCCTGGGCCGGGGCCAGGCCCCGGCGGGGCAGCCAGAGCCAAGACCCGAGGACCTCCAGGCCTCAGCCCAGCGCAGGCCCTGTCTCCGCCCGAGGCCCGAGGTAGAGCCGCCGGCCAGGCAGCCGAGAGCTGCGGATGCCCAGGGGCGGGATCCCGGGGCTGGCGGGGAGGAGGCGGCCGCCCCTGAGGTGGGCTTGGAGGGCGCTGATGCCTAGCAACCCCCCCCCCCCCCCCGCTCCCTGCGACGTGGGGGCTTCTCCCCCGGGTCCCGAGGGAGGGCTCCGCGGGCATGCCCCCCCACCCCGGGCCGGGATCTCGCCAATCCGGCCAGCTCGCCGGGACCTCAAGCACCCCCTTACTTAGCAGCGTGGGGTAGTGGATGGAGAACTGGGATCTAGTCTGGTCTCCGACGGCTTTGGCTGTGCCACCCTGGGGAAGTCACTCTGCCTCTCTGGGCCTCCCTCTGGGCAAAGCTCTGCAAAAGTTGCGGCTCTTGTCGGAGTCATTTTTATTGGTGGGAGTTCCGTTGGTACACACTGGAAATAATGGATAATGGTCCCCTTCCCACCGAACCCCACCCGAGAGGGGACCGTCTGTCGCACCCCCGGGTACATTGTGGAGGTGGGATTTCACCTCTGCAGGGTTCTTTGCATTTCAAAGCCGTCCAGGAGAAACTGACGCGTTCCCTTTTTATCCAAGGTCAAACAGGGGGCGGAGTAGGGATTCGAACCCCGCACTTGGATTCCATGCCCTGTGCGCTGCCCTCTCCATCTAGTGCTGCCTTGTGGCAGTTTCTCGGCGGGGTGGCCAGGCGCGTCTGCTCCTCTGGGAGCGGCTGAGAACAGATTTTGGTTACTGGGATAAACAGCCCCGAGGCACCGGCTTAGCGGGCTAGGTGGTGCCGCCCGCACGGGTTCTTCCCGGGCTCTGGTTCTAGTCCTTGCCCAGATGTGGAGTCGTTCTGGCGGCGCTCCTGGTCCGCCCAGCTGCGCCGCTGCTCACCGCCCCAGCTTCTTTACGTGGCGCCCCGCAGGCACCAGTGCATCGCTCCCTGCTCCTCACCCAGAAGTTGCAGCCAGGCGGGTCTCCCGAGGTGGCTTTGGGAATAAAGTGTACAGGAGTTCTCTGCTTTCTGTCACCTCCTGGTTGACGCAGTTAAATCACTTCTAGATTTGAAATAATGGAATAAAGGGTAGAGAGTACTTCTTGGCTTACCGTGACTTCCTAGTTGAGAGAGTTAAATTACTTCTATATTTGAAATAATTGATACTGCTTTTAAATTCTTTCCCTCAAAGAGGTTTTTACGCCATAAGGATTGTTGTTTGGTGTGGGTTTTTTCCCCGTTCAGTAGAATATCCTATCCCTTTAATACATAACGCTTTTACTTTTTTTCAACTGTGCAAGTGTCAATGAAAGACAGCCACCCTTAAGATAAAGGTATTTTCGCAAGGTTTTCTAATGATTAGGACATGTTGCTCCTGTAGAGAGTAACTGATAAAAGTTTGACACTACAGGAAAGATACGGAAATTTAACAATCAACTTTGGTAAGGGTAACTCTAGTAAAATGTTGGATGGGTCACTGATTATAGCTATCTAAAGGCTTTGATTAAATTAATCAATTGAAATGTGGTAACTGCATGGTTAAAAGGACTGTCTTAAACCACATCTAGGCCTTAGCAGAATTTGAAATACAATCTTAAGTCCAGAAGGGTTACAGATTGCCTTTTAAAAAATAACCCTTGGACACCTTCCACTTACATACCCTTCTCCCTTTACTCCTCTCCAAAAATACATCCTACCCTTGCCATATTAAATTTTTTAAAGGCTCAGTTGATTATGAAAGGAAGACACTGTAGTAAATTGATCCTTTTTATTTAAACTTGTTCTTTTAAAGTAGTTGACAGAATCACTTGCCTTGTTTAAAAATTGGTTGCTTTGTTTGATGCTTAGATTTATTATCAATTACTGCTGTTTAGCCACATAAATCAAAATAATTAATCCTCCTCAGCCTAAAGAAATACCTGAGCTATGGAGAATTGATGTAGAACATTGATATTAAGGTAATCTGTGAGAATGAAATCTGAGCATTTTGAGAGGAAGAGCACTTGAATTGTTTTAGGGAATAAGCCTCATTTTTGGTTTTATAAGGGGGCTACTTATGAGAGGGTGCTGTGCTTTTTCCTAGTTTAGGATTAGCTATTAGAGATATACAGAAGTTAGCCCTTACTTAATTCTTTTCTGTTAACTGCTAGATAATGAAAAGAACAGTTTTTTTGTCAACTTATATCCAATTTTTTTTGTTCTCTTCCCTTGTGGGAGATGATGGTCCAATACTATAAGAATCTAAGGGGAATTGAGTGAGGTGCAAGCCTAATACAAGTTAAAAATGTGATTTGACAGTTAAAAAGCCAATGCAGTCTTAGGCTCTGTGACATTAATAGAAATATTGTGTCCACCTCCAAGGAAGTAATAGTCCTGCTTTATCTTGCCCTGATTGTATCACATCTGAAGTATTATGTTCATTTGGGGAGGGAGTCACATTTTAGGGATGACATTGATAAATGACTTTGTCCAGAGGAGGGTGATGATGAGGGCATTAGAAACTAAATCACAGGAGTATTGATTGAAGGAAGTAGTGTGGAGAAGAAAAGTCTTGAGGACCTGAGTTTTTGAAGGACTAGCTATAAAAGATGAATCTTCTTCTGCCCAGTGCCTGGCACATAGTAGGCATTTCAATGTTTGTTCATTGATTGCTTGACCCCAGAGAGCAGAACTAGGGGAAAAGAAAAAAATGGAAGTTACAGAGACATATTGTGACTCCATGTTAGCAAAAGTTTCCTCATAATTAGAACTGTCCAAAAATTGAATGGATTGTCTCAAAAGGTAGTGAAGTCACTTTTACTAGAAAGTCCTCAAGTAGAAGCTGGATAACTACTTGTCTGGGATAATGTAGAAGGAATTCCTGTGCAAGTGAGAACTGGACTAGATCACCTCTGAGATCCCCTTCAGCTCTGAAATTCTGTGATTTCTGAGTATGGAAACAACATGAAGCATTCTATTCCATTATAAATGTTGGATAAAGAAGGTCTTCAAAAACTGGAGAAGTTATAAAAAGATAGCATTTATAAGTTATAATTATAGTTTGATAAAGAAGTTAGGAAAAATAGATCTCCTTGGGACTCCAGAGGAAAACATTTAAATGAAAAAAAAGGTATGTAACAATGTGATTGTGTTCTATGGCCTTATAATGCTGAGCAACATAAATGGATTGGTTTTCCCTTGTACTACTATCATAGAAATAATGCTGTAAAACAGTGCCTTGAAAATTGAACTTGGCATAACTTGTTGAAAGCAGGATTTGAGGAGAAACCTTTTAATTTAGTTTGGAAAAGTCATCTTGGAGTTTGATTTTATACTTTTAGGAGTTTACAGATAACTAATGGTATTAGTTGTAAGTAATATTAAGTAATAGCCACTTCATGTTAATTTTACTAGTATAAGAGGGTGTTAAAGCCTTAACTAGGAAAAAGCAACATCAGGCAGAGGGGGCCTCTCATGTTGGTTTTGTATGATAAAAAAAGTCACTCATTGAGACTGAAAAGAGATGAGTTAAGTGTTCAGTCTGTTCTCTGGCTAACTGGCTCAGGGAGAATCAAATACATCCCCCATCAAGTGAACTGACCATAGGTATTGCCTTAAGAGAAAAAGGAAAAGCAGCTTTTAGTAAATGGATTTTTAGAAGTACTAGTCAGTTATAAATCTTAATTGTGAAGAATAGTAATCATAATTAAAATCTGGTTGTAAAAATGGGCAGAAATTCATGGGTAGCAACATATTTGACAGGCTTTTTAAACATCTTTAATGCGCTTTAGGTGATGCAGAGTAATTATATGTAGTCAGCTTTTATTTTTATTTGTGGGGAGGGGTGAATTCCATCCCCGACTGTCAGAATTGCAGATTTTGTTTATTTGGTTTGGGAAATTTTTTTTCTAAAGATCTGTAAAGGCCTAGTGTCATTATTCACATTTTACTTTCAGAAATAGAAAGAATTATTGTAAATAGTAAATAAAAAAGTAAACAATATTCAAGTTATTATAGTATATGAAGAAATTCTGTGGATGTGCTTCATTTTGTGAAACTGGTAGGTTAGAATTTTTTTTAAATTTAACCAAACAATGGAAAGCAAATCTTTTACAAATAATTGCTACTGTTTTATGTCGCATAAAGCTATTACTTTATGGGATAAAGATAATTTTGAAAGGGAAGATGTTCTTTTTTGTGAGAGGAATATAAATTAAGGAAAAGTTTCCACTGGTACTATGTATGCTAGTTGTTGGACCCAGAAGGGAAGGTTCACCATAGTTTTCCCTTAAAGACAATTGAGAAGAATGTAAGGTAGGTATTTTTTTTCCTCTTAAAAAAGGTAGAAGGGGAACATAGAATATTACACCTTGTTAATAGTTATAAATAATTGTGGTAGCAACCATGATTAGTCAGAGTGGGTCCTGAAATAGGTTTTGCATGTTGTAGAAAATATTTATCAGAATTTGATGTGGTATCATATTTATCATGTTATATCCTTTACTGAGAATAAGTCTTTGAAATCCAGGTGAAGAATCATATGTTAACCTTCTTCCATATCTGGTAAATAGATTGCTTGATATAGTTATGCCCTTTTTCAAGTTTGCTGAAATGTCTTACCCTGTCATGACTTAATTGAGAATTCTGATTGAATAATGTGTTCAGAACTTTTATTTTTTCATGTCTTCTTTGTCTTATCTCTTTTTCCTTTACTCCCTTTGTAATTGTAGCTCTTCCTAAGTATTATCCTTGAAAATGGGAGGTGCTGTCAGTGCTGGGGAAGACAATGATGAGCTAATAGATAACTTGAAAGAAGCACAATATATCAGGACAGAGCTGGTAGAACAAGCCTTCCGAGCTATCGACCGTGCCGACTACTATCTTGAAGAATTTAAAGATAATGCCTATAAAGACTTGGCCTGGAAGCATGGCAATATTCACCTTTCTGCCCCATGCATATATTCAGAAGTGATGGAAGCCCTGGATCTACAACCTGGACTTTCATTCTTGAATCTGGGTAGTGGCACTGGTTATCTCAGTTCTATGGTTGGACTCATTTTAGGTAAGGAAGATATGGAAATCTGACTCATTTCTTTATTCTCTGCCGATACCATTTATTTTTACAGTACAATAAGTAGCCTTTTGGGCATGTTCTTGGCCAAAATCTCCTAGCGGGGAGAGAGGGGAGTTGTTCATGATTTTCCATGGTTGATGATCAAATTTTACAATTCTAATCTATACATCCTGTCCCTTGCCAAGTTAATTGACTCCCAGAGCTTTAACTACCACTTCTATATTACATAGGTGACTTTCAAATCTTTATTTTTAGTGCTGACCTCTCTGTCCTGAGCTCCAGGCCCATATTTCCAACTCCCTACAAGACATCTTCACATGGATTACCCAGTAGAACTTCAAACTCAACACATCCTAAGCCAAGCTCATTATTTTTTCATATATACACAGTTGTCCATTTGACCCTTTTCTTCCTGCTACCATTCATTCACCCATTTTCCCATGTCCAGACTCAGTCACTGATTTATCCTTTGCTTTTACCATGTTCTTTCAAGTCAATCTGTACAGTATCCTTCAAAACCATCTCATCAATCAGTTACTCAGCATGTACTTAAGGCTTACTATGTGCCAGGCACTATGCTAAGTATGGGTTACTGCCACCACCTGAGTTCAGACCTTTATTATGAACCATTTGAACTATTGGCACACCTGTTTTATAGGTTTTCCTCCCTCCAGTCCATCCTTTATGCTTCTGCTAGAATCGTCTTTCTTATGACCATATCTTGTCAGACCTCTATTCAAAAATCTTTAGTGGCTCTATGCCTGCCTACTTTTAAAAATTCAAATACCCCTACATGTCATTCAAAGCCCATCATAACTTGGTACCATCCTTCCTTTCCAACTTTATCTCATATTTCTCTTTTTTCTATGCTTTTTGTTCCAGAATGGACATCTCTCTGCCCCTGAATGTTTACTGTGCTCTCATTCCAATGTGCCTTTACTTAAGTTTTTCCCTAGGCAAAGAATGTTCTCCCTTCCTCTGTGCCTTTTGAATTCCTGCCCTTCTTTCAAAACCCAACTTAAATATCACCTTCTCCATGAAACCTTTCCTGATCTCTTTCTGCCCATTAGTTCACAGAGCACTGTTTTATTACTTTCCATTGCATTTACATTGTGTATTTCTAACTGTGTCTGTTGGTGTCTTATTAGATTATGAGTTTCTTGAAGGTAGTGACTTTGCCTGTTCTAAACTTCACAGTCTCTTTAACAGCTAGCACAATGCCCTAGATATAGTAGGTGCTTACTAAATGTGTTGTGCTTTATTGAGGATTCATTCAACTTTAAGTGAATTTAAATTTAAGTGACTACTACATACTAGCTGCTAAAAAAAAGAAACAAACAAAAAACCAACCACAAGGATGAATAAGACAAGATCCTTGCCTTCAAAGATCTGAAATCTAATAGTACTAGATGTGACTTACTTTCTTGGGAGGAGAGCCAGTGACCAGAAAACCATCTAACCTGGTCAGCAGCTGCCAAAATCTACACTGTATTTCCTACCTCCAAAGAAAAATGGAGGATGATAGATTAAAAAATTTGCAATCCTACCCTAATGGGTCAAAAATAGAACTAATAATAAAAAATTTTTAAATTCTAAATTCTTCTTCAGGATTGTTCTATAGCTATCACAATGACCAGGCATTAATGAAATGCCTACTTTATGCCAGAAATTATGCTAGGTCCTAAGAATACAAATATGCACAAAAAATAGATTGTTTTTGCCATCAGAGAGCTTACATTCTATTTGGGGGGGCTGAGGAGAGTAAGAAGGACTTCATTATTCTGTTGTAATGAATTAATTTTTAATAAATTTAATTTAATTAATAAAATTAAATAGCTTATTTTTATATTATGTAATAGTAACATATAATAATTATAATAATATATCACATATATTTTCTGTTACATAATATTAATATATTATAATATATAAATACAATAGTTATAATTAATAATTTGATTTGAGTAATTTAATAAACAATTTGTTTTTTCAGTAGCACTTTTTTTCAAATGGAGATTTGGGTATGTAGGTGATATGTTGAGGATATGTCTATCCAAAAATTATTTTGGTTTTGCTACATACATTAAGTATCTATAATATATGTAGGTATAATATAGTATTTTTAAGTAAATAGATTTTTAGTGATTAAATGCCCTATGTCCTTATTTTTTCATATGAGTGCTATTATCATTATGAGAATTCAGCATCCCATAATATCTGTCATCTTGTAACTGAAATTCTTCTTTTTATTAATGCAATTGCAAAATTGGATAAAAAGCAGATACTACCACTAGTTTTATATTAAACTGTTGAGGACACATCTGGGAACCAAGATGACAGAGTAATCAGTAAATCACTGTAACTCTCACCTCCACCTCCACAGTCACAAAATAGTACCCCCAAACAAATCCTGGACTAGCAGAACTAGCAAAAAGATGGGGTGAAAAAATCTTTTAGCCCTAGAAACTTGAAAGATGAGCAACAAAAGTCTGTCTCACTTGGATAAAAGGAGAATGCCGTCCAGGACAGGAAGAATCCCAGCAAGCCAACAGCAAGCCCCACCTTACCAAACCAGTGAGAGATCCTGATGTCTGGCGTGGTGGAGCAGGCAAATGCCAATACCAGGATCCCCCATGTGCCTCAGCATAGCCAGGGAAATAAACAGACTTATCTCCAAGAAACATTACATGAGTCAGCATAGCCCAAGTCAACAAAGCCCCTGGCACAAAAAGCCTGAAACAATGCCCCTTCCACTCTAGGAGTAGAGCTAATTTCTAAAAAAAGGAAAAAGACCAAAAATGATAGACAAAAAAGCAACAAAAAAATTTGACCAAAGAAATTATTATGGTGTCGGAGAAGACCAAGACTCAAACTCAGAAGAAGCCTACAGTGTCAAAACACCTATGAACAAAACCCCAAAGGAAAATGGGAAATGTTCTCAAGCCCAGAAAGAACTCATGGAAGAGCTCATAAAGGAGCTTAAAAATCATATAAGAGACACAGAAGAAAAATTGGGAAAAGAAATGAGAGTAATGCAAGCAAATTATGAAAAAAGAGTCAACAGCTTGGAAAAAGAAAACAATTGCTTCAAAAGTAGAATTGGCCAAATGGAAAAGAAGATACAAAAATCTATAGAAGAAAACAATGCCTTAAAAAGTACAATTGGCCAAATGGAAAAGGAAGTACAAAAGTTTAGGAAAACAACTACTTGAAAGTTAGAATTGGGCAAATGCAAGCTAATGACTATGAGACATCAAGAATCAATTAAACAAATTGAAAAGAAGGAAAAAAATAATGTAAAATTCCTCATGGAAAAAACAACCAACCTGGAAAATAGATCCAGGAAAGACAATGTCAGACTCCTTGGACTACTTGAAAGCCATAATCAAAAGGAGGACCTGAACAGTATCTTTCAAGAAATTATCAAGGAAAACTGCCCTGATATCCTGGAACTAGATGGCAAAATAGACGTTGAAAGAACCTGCTGATCACCTCAGGAAATAGGTCCCTAAATAAAAACTCCAAGGAATATTATAGCTAAATTGCAGGTCAAGGAAAAAATACTAGAAGTAGCCAGAAAGAAATAAGTCAAATAGAGGGAGCCACAGTAAGAATTACACACGACTTAGCAGCTGCAGCATTAAAGGGTCAGAGGTCATGGAACATGATATTCCAAAACACTGAGGAGCTAGAACTACAACCAATAATCACTTACTCTGCAAAATTAAGTATAATACTTAAAGGGAAAAAATGCTTATTCAGTGAAATAGAAGGATTTCAGGCTTTCATAAAAAGACCAAAATTGAACAAAAAATTTTATTTCCAATATCAAGACCCAAGAGAAGCCAAAAAAGGGAAAAGAAAACATAAGGGATTCAGTGGAACTGAACTGTTCACATCCCTACAGTGGGAAGATGATACTTGTAATTCTTAAATATTGTACCACTAATAGTACAGCTAGAAGGAATACACATAGACAGAGGGTATAGATATAAGGTGAATTTGAGGGAATGACTTAAAAAATAATTAAGGGATGAGAAAGAGGAGTACACTGGGTACAGAAGGAAAGGAGAATAGGGTAAATCATTTCACATGAAGAGGCAGGAAAAACTTATTACAGTGAAAGGAAAAATGGGAAGGTGGGCAGTGGGCATTGCTTGAACCTTATTCTCATCAGTACTGGCTCATAGAGGGAATAATATACACAATCAATTGAATATAGAAATCTTTTAACTCACAGGAAAAGAGGGGAGGAGATTAAAGGGGGGGTGGACTGAAATAAGGGAGGGCAGATCAGGGGAAGTGGGAGACAAGCAAAACACTGGTGAGGAGGGAAAAGGTGAGAGAAAGTACAAATGGGAGGGAATAAGATGGAAATACACAGTAATCATAACTGTGAATGTGACTGGGATGAACTCATAAAACAGAATCGGATCACAGAGTAGATCAAAAATCAGAATCAACCAGAATTTAAGTACCTACACACTTGAAGCAGGGAGACACACAGAGAGTAAAGGTAAGAGGCTGGAGCAGAATCTGTTATTATTCAGCTGCAGTATAAAAAGCAGAGGTAGCAATTCTGATCTCAGACAAAAGCACAAATAGACCTAATTAAAAGAAATAAGGAAACTATAGCTTGCTACAGACATTGAAGTGGTTTCAGTATTAAACATATCCACCAAGTGCTATAGCATCCAAATTCTTAAAGGAAAAGTTGAGTGAGTTACAGGTTCATGACCAAACAAGTTAGAGAACATTACAAAATGTAAAATAGATAATTTTTGATTATATTAAATTAAAAGACTTTTGCACAAACAAAACCAATGCAACCAAAATTAGAAGGAAAGCTGGGAAACAATCTTTACAGCAAGTGTCTCTTATGAAGGCCTCATTTCTCACATGGATAGAGAACTGAGTCAAATTTATAAAAATGTAACCTATTCGCCAACTGATAAATAGTTAAAGGATATGGACATTCAGTTTTCAGACAAACAAAGGTATCTATAGGCATATGAAGAAGTGCTCTAAATCACTTCTGGTTAGAGAAATACAAATTAAAACAATTCTGAGGTACCACCTAACACCTCTCAGACTGGCTAATATGACAAAAAAGGAAAAATAAATGTTGGAGAAGATGTAGGAAATTGGGATACTAATGCACTATTAGTGAAGTTATGAACTGATCCAGCCATTTTAGAGAGCAATTTGTAACTATGCCCAAAAGGCAACTAAACTGCACATACCCTTTGATCTAGCAATACCACTACTAGGTCTGTATCCCAAAATGATCTTTCAAAAGGGGAAAGGACCTACATGTGCAAAAATATTTATAGTTGTCTTTTTTGTGGTGGCAAAATATTGCAAATTGAGGAGATACCCATCATTTGGGAAATGGCTGAACAAGCCATTCATTCATATGAATGTAATGGAATACCGTTATACTAAAGGATACTAAATGATGAACAGGCAGATTTCAGAAAAACCTGGAAAGACTTGTACAAACAGATGCAGAGTTAAATGAACAGAGCCAGGAAAACATTGTACACAGTTTAAGCAGCATTGTGTGATGATCAACTATGAATGACTTAGCTCTTCTCAACAACAGAGTGATCCAAGACAAGTATAAAGGACTCACGATGGAAAATGATATTCCACATCCATTTAAAAAACTGATGAACTCTGAATGCAGATCGAAACACTTTCTTCACTTTATTCTTTTTCATGTTTTTTGTCTGTTTCTTTCAATCTGTGACTAATATGAAAATATGTTTTACATAATAGCACATGTATAACCTATATCAAATTGCCTACCAGTTTTGGAAGAGGGGAAGGGAGAGAGGAAGATAGAAAAATTGGAGCTCAAAATCTTGTAAAAATTAATGCTAAAAATTGTCCTGACATGTAATTGGGGAAAAAATGAAATACCGTTTTTAAAAAAATGTTGAGGACAACCAATAGGCTAAGGGAAAAGTACACCTAAAAATGAGCCACTTAAATCTGAATTCAGCTTTATACTACTTGACATTATGAAAGTCCATGCCATAAATGCCCCTTAAGATACTTAGAAAGTTACTCCTGACACTTAACACAGATTCCACCACTTTTCCATCTTAGTAAATAAATACTCTCATACATTGCTGTGGCCAAAAATATTCAACACCACTTGGCCACTCTTTTGGTGAGTAGACTGAATTTAGCTAGACTGAGCTTTGGATTACAGACATGTTCTTCATTACTGTCTCTATTGCTGCTTCTTGTTACTTTTCAAGCTATCCAAAGCCTTTCCAATTATTCAGAATATGCCTTGGCAAACTCAACGTGTTAGGAATACTAGAACTTGGCCTCTATATGTCCTAGCCTCCAAGAACCCAGGGTCACCCCTTGCCATGAGGAGAAAATAGAGTAAGATGATAGTGGAAATTGTATTAATTATGCACACATGTATGGACTTCATCAGCATAAGAACTATTGATGAGTCCAACTTTCTGTACTTCCTCTGCCAATACAGGTTGGCATCTTCTTTGCAATTTATAATCTTCTAGAGAGTTAACCTGGAACACTCAAGTCACTTGCTCAGTTTCACATAGGTAGTGTGTGTCAGCTGTAGGATTTGAACCCAGTTCTTCCCAGCTTAGAAGTTAGCTCTGTCTATACTCCCTCAAGAACTCTGGGTCAGCTCTAACTGATGAGAAGGGAGTAGAGTAGTTATGGTTGAGCTGGGAGAACAGGAAAGGATCAGGAGGGCAATGCCATGATAATGAAGACAAACAGGTTTAGTGAGAGTTAGGAGGTAGAAGAGATTATATCGGAAAGGAATTTCAGCATTCAGGACCTTGAAGGTTGTAGAGTTCCAAATAAAGGTCACGTCAAAGTGCTAAAAGCTTTTTCACAAGAATTTGAAATATCGTAGGTAAAACTTTTCTTATAGCTTTAGTTCAAGTATTCGATGTACAATTCTTTCAGCACAAATAAAAACAAATTGAAAGCATATCTAGGTGTATCATGTAAAACTGTGGTGTTTTTAAATGATATTTTTTAACAATGCCTTTTGTTATCCATTAAAGACTCAGCTTGTCCCATTTCCCATATGAAATCTTTTCTAATTCCCTTCAGTTATTATCTCCATCCCCTCATATTTCTTTGTATTTGCATTGTATATATTTTGTCTGCATATCTATTGCTTCCTCTCCATCCCCCACAGATTGTAAGCTCCTCAAAGGCAGAATCTGTTGTCATATCTTTCTGTCGCACTGTGCGTACCTTATAGTAGGCACTTAAATGCTTGTTGAATTCAATTGAGTAATTGATAACTGGATGGATATATTGTAATTGAAGTGAATAGATAAAGAATGAATAAGAAAAAAAAAGCTCCATGCCATGGTTATAAAAATTTTCCTGTTCCTGAATATTTTAGGTCCTTTTGGTGTAAACCATGGGGTAGAACTTCATTCAGATGTGATAGAGTATGCCAAGCAGAAACTGGACTTTTTCATCAGAACAAGTGATAGCTTTGACAAGTAAGGCTTTTATATTTTTTTACTAGATCCAAGTTTGTAGATTATAATTTAACAGACTGATGATAAAAAAGAAGAGATTGTTCATTTCACTTTACACAATGAATCTTAAAAAAAAGAATCTAGCAACTTTGTTGCTAGGTTGAAGTTGGGAGTATTGGAGTTCCAGAGATCAGTCAGGATTTCATTCTCACCCATTTTAAAATCCAGTACTTTGAAGTTATTCCATTTCAAGTGCTTAGAGCCCTAGACATAGATGAATTGACAAATTTGTCCTTAATATTGATAAATGGAAAAGAAACTGTTACCAATTTGTATATGTTCCTAGCACATACACAAATAAATTAAATATATATACTTTCATTTTAGGATATAACTAACCCTTATCATTTACAAAAATTATTAATAATAGTTCAGATAACATTAATGTTCTACTCTTAAGGATTGCTTATAGGAGAGTTAAGTTTTTTTTTAAACAGATCTCATCTAATTATGAAATAAGAAAAATGTCCATAGTAATTGAATTTTTAAAAAACAAGGTCATGTTTCTCCTTGTGTTTATATGTATAACTTTAAATTATTAGAATTCTCATTATATTTCAAAACTAAGTATGTTTTAATAAGTTAATATTTTGATAAGCAGCTTAACAGTTTTGTTTCTTGACTGTAAGTATTTAGCCTTTTCATTTAATGTTGCATAACTCTCTGATTTTATCCCTAGAGTACAGTTGTTGAGTTTTTTTAATGTTATCACTACATCCTGGCTATGTCCAAATTTTTGAATGTCTCTGAGAATGTTTGTAATAGAGTAGGAAGAGTTCTTCACTTGGAGTCAAAAGACTAGGCTTCTGCTTCTGCTTCTTATTCAAGCAAGGCACTTTTCTCCCTTATTGTCAGTTTCTCTATTTGTAAAAACAGAGATAATTATGCATAATTGACCTACATAAAGTAGGCTTACTTTAAATAATACTATAAATTTAGCATTCTCAGACTTGTAAAGGCAGTTAGTATAAAGTCGTTCTCCCCATTTTATAAATCAGGAAACTGAAACTCAGGTGGAGAGTGATTTGGCCAAGGTCACCTGACTCAGAGGTGACAGAACTAGGGCTCCATCCCAGGACATCTACCTCCTAGTTCAGTGCTCCTTTCACTATACCACGCTGCCTCTCTGATGGTGGGACGATTGTTTAAGCTATAAAGTGCTATGTGAATATGTTTAAACCTAAAGACAATTGAGGTGATAGAATAATGCTACTTATAGACTTGTTGCAGTATAAACAAAGTATATGAAATGTTCTTCACCTTCAGGTTTGAATTCTGTGAACCTTCCTTTGTTACGGGCAACTGTCTGGAGATTTCTCCAGATTGTACTCAATATGATCGTGTTTATTGTGGTGCTGGAGTTCAGAAAGAACATGAAGATTACATGAAGAGTTTGCTTAAAGTTGGGGGAATTCTTGTCATGCCACTAGAAGAAAAGGTTAGTTTACTTTCATGAATATAGTGCTTTACTCCTTCTCTTTCTTCCTTTTAATTGTTAAGTACTTCACAGACTATTATAGCCCTGAAAACACTGATAATAAAACACAGATTTACTCTAGGGAGCAGTGTACCTCAAAGATAGAGAACTTGAATGTTCTTTACTACCATTTCTCACCCTTTTTTATGCCCCTTGCTTCTTTATACTGCTTCTGGCTAGAGTGCCCTTTATTGAATATGTCACAGAGAAGCTGTGCCCTAAACTCAATCAGTGTTCTGTGAAATGATCATAAATTTAGAGCTAGTGAAAGGACTTTACTGTAGGTCATCTGCTCTGTCTGTCCTTATTTTAGAGATGAGGTAACTAAGCCTTAGATGACCTTTGAGGTTCTGAATCTTTAATCCTATGGTCAACACTTTGGACTCATTGAGGAATCAGTTAAACAAATATTAAGTTGGGACCAGAATGGCAATAGTCTACTGATTTACTCATTTTTGTCAGATAGTCGTCTACTGCACTAGCACATCTTGGGATAACTCCCTTTGCTAGAGATGAAATATCTTTATATGATATTTTCTCCTCCAATCCAAAAGCACTGTAACAAGTTATTCACAGCCAAAAAGGACTAGTAAATTAAAATGATAGTAAAGAAAGGGGAAAAGGAAAGATAGTAAAAAAAAAAAAATTATTCAAGGTATAAAATTAGAAGCAGTGTCGTAAATTTATATTCAAGTCCCTCAAGCAAAACTCTGCAAAAGGACCGCAGAAATATACTTTCTGTTTACCTTTATGGTTTGGGATCACAGACTACCAAGGAATAATTAGCACATAGTTAGACACATCCTAACATGGTAAAAAAAAACAAAACAAAACAAAACCAAAAAACAACTAACTTGTCACGTTATGAAAGCTGTAGGAAAAGCACTGCTACAGTAGGAATATAGGTACATTAATAGAGTGAGTCCTGTTTTATTAGTATTCATTTTCTGTATTTTAATTTGGTGAATAATTTTGTATACAGCACAGTGATAATAAGACGAGAGCGTTACTGTTCATGTTTTATCAGGAAGCTATTGCTTTTCCTTTAGTAAAGCTAATTTTAAGAGGTATGCAGTGTTTTTAAATGTTGTTCTTATTTCTTTAGGGACAGAACTTTTCCATGACATTCAACAAACATTTGTTAAATAATGTGTGGAATTTATTATATACTTCTTAAAACAGCAAGTGGCATGAAATGAAGATTCACATTTTCATATACAATTTTCTATATATGTTCTGCTACATATTTAAACATGTTCTTTTGGTGTTTTATTTCAGAAAAAAATTAAGAAAATGAACTATAAGCTATTAGGGGTATGGGTCTGGACCTCAGGGGAGAGATTAAAGGGAGACAAACAAACTGAGGAATCACCTCCTGAGAGATCGCATTTCAAACTGTGAGAGTGAATAAGATTGCCAAGGGGAAAGCAAAGAGTAAAAGGAGATGAGGGCTGAGGATGGACCCTTGAGGAATACCAGCGTTAAGGTATTAGGGAGAGGATGAGGAAACAAGGCATAGGGCAGCAAGAGAATTATAAGATTAGGAGGACAGATTTAGATTTGGAAGGAGGGTATTTTTTATTGATAAGAAAGCTGAGATCCAGAAGGGCTAAGTGCCTTGCGGAAGGTCCCACAGGCTGGAACAGAGCTGAGATTTGAACCCAGTTTCTCTGTCTCCAAAAACATCGTTCTCCCCATTGCATGGATGAGTGCAGTGTCTGAAGCCTAAAGAGCAGAAAATCCACAGAGGGGGAGTCAGTGATATAAAGACAGAGAAATGTCCATTGTCTCTGCCACGTAGGAGGTCATCTTATTTTACTTGGTAAAGAAATAGCAAACCTTGATCTTACCCAAAACAGTGACTGTCTTTTTAAGAAATGGCTGGCTACTGAAATAATGGCCAAATAAATGTTGAGATATATTTATCTTTGTCACAGAGGAATAAAGATACTCAGTTTCAAGTTGAACATTTTCTGTAAACATTTTTCTAGGTAGATATTTTTTAAATTGATAAATTTTGTTTTGACATGGCATACAAACTCCATCTAGCTCACGCTCACATCCCCCAAAATAATTTAGCAAAACAACACAAAATGATTGTAATGGAAGATGCATATGCCTTTACATTGTGTTTAGTTTATAATTTGTAGACTTTGGAAGGAACAAATTTATTTTTAAATGACTAGACTGCATTAATAGTGTTTTGCTGTAATTTTAAAATGATGTTTCTTGGGAGCAGTTTCATGATTCTAAACTTTTAAAATATGAATTAATGATCCATTTCCCCTTTAAAAATTCCTGAGGGCATTGTACATGTTGTCAACTGCAGCATTTTCAGGAGGGCTGTGAAAATATTGCTATTTGGAAGCTGAATACTGTGTAATTATAATGATCCATCTTGATCCCGGAAGATAGCAATAAGGAAATGTAATTAGTGGAGATGGTCTCATGGATGTAGAATGTTATATATGCAGTTTCCACGTCAGTTGGTTTTGTTTGACTATTTTTCTTTGTCACGGGGAAAGGTTCATAGAGGAGAGGGTATTTCTGGTCATGACTGAGAAGTAAATAGAAAAGGCTTCAATGAAACAACAAAATGAAGTTGCTTTTTGGAAAGCACAAAAATATTGTGGTGCGATATGCATTAGCAGTGTGAGATATTACCAGAAAAGTTAATTTTAACTACTCATTTGTCTATATTTTTATCCACATGGGCTTTCAGTGTAACGGTACCCTAGAAAGTGAAACTAGCCCTCATGTTTTCTTTACCCGAAAGCTTGTTCAGGAAACCAGAGTATGAGAAGGGAAGTGTCAGGGAGAAAAGCCTTGTCTTCCTCACCTTTGCAGTATTTATAATCTCATTTACTTAGGGGATTTGTTTACCAGCTTAGATTTGATTAGCTAAGTAAGACTTGCACTTAAACGCTGCTTCCAAAGCCCTAGTGAGTGAAAATAGTACTCTGACCTAGTTTAGCAATCTGGGAACATTCAGAAACATTGCACACTGAATGATCCCTGTCACAAGACTGTTATAAGTAGAACATTGTTTCTGAAGTAATTGCAAGGTTATGGTGAATTCCATGCTGTAGCTAAAATAATTGTAGTTTGGTTTTAGTTGAGTGATTTTCAGCAGACGTTAGCAGAACATGGGGACTGATCAAGTTATATCACCTGTTAGTGCTGGTCAAGAGAGATCTGAGTTTGAATCCTGGATTTGATGATAGTTCATGTGTCATTTGCGTCTCCGAACTTTGCTTTCTACATCTGTAAATTGTACTATTAATACTTGCAGTGGTTATGAGGAAAGCTTTTTTTGTAAACTCTGAACTATTATTATTTGAGAGGCAGTATGATGTAGCTAACATAGAGTTAGGAAGGACTATGTTCAAATCTTGCCTCAAATACTTAACTTGCTTAGGATGAATCTTAACCATCCTTGCCCATTGTTTCTTTTGTCAAATCACAGAGTTGGATTTGATGACCTCTATCATCCCTTCTGCCTCAAAACCTGTGATCCTTTCATTCTACTTTCACTTTGTGTTTTTCAGTTGTTATTTAGTATTATATAGCTTAGATTTTCTCTTGTCTGTCAGTAAATCAACAAGCATTGATTAAAGGACTGAGGATACAAAGACAAACTCATAACAGGTGTTTGTATTCTCACAGGTCAAAGGATATGTCTATTTTTATCTTTTAGATTTTAAGAATAACAGTGTTAAACTCCTTACATAATGGCCAAATATTTAAAACTTTTCTCATTTTGGATTTGGGACAGCTTACTAAAATAACTCGAACGGGTCCTTCTGCTTGGGAGACCAAAAAGATTTTGGCTGTTTCTTTCGCTCCTCTGATCCAGCCTAGTCACTCAGATTCAGGAAAGTCAAGACTTGTGCAATTGCGTAAGTACAAAGATCTCTGTTTGGTTTAATCTTCTGTTCTGTTTGATCAGGAACTGGAACAAAAATTATTTGAAAATCTTGACTATATATTACATCTTATCTTCAACTAAAAAAGCCTTTAAAATTTTGCAATCAACTGCAGTCAGATTTTAGGCAGAGTTTCACATGAATGTGCCTGCATCATCAGATTCTACTTTCCTCTCCACCCTAGACAACTGATTTCCCTTTTATTATAAGCCACTTGAGAGTTCATTGTGAGCTTTGAAATTGGAAGGTATGGAGAGGGGAAGAAAATGTGAGAAAGCCAAAAACTTAACCACAGAATCATGGGAGCTGTACATTCCTAAGATTGCTTGGGGAAGTATACAGTGTAGTCAGTTCCAGAGCAGAAAAGTCAGGTGCAGAGAAACTCTGCTAGTTCATGTATGGGCTGGTTGATCTGATTCTGACCGTACATCCTCCCAACCCTAATCCACCATGACTGTTCATACAGAACAACCTGTTCTGCCCACAGTGAATACAGCCTCTGCCTCTTTTGCCGTCTTCCTACTACCCCTAGTAACAGGTTAGAACTAACTCCATTAGACTGAATGTTCACTAAATATACTTCTTTAACTGGAACATTTTGTTATATAAAATTGATTATTTGACAGTTAATTGTTTTTCAACCTCTTTTATCCCTAAGGAGAAGTACAGGCTTTTCGTAGTATTCTCACCTCTCATTGACTATCTTTGTTACCAGTAACCCTGAGGGTCTTCCCCTCCCAGTTTTATATATATATTATATGTATGTGTGTGAATATATATATATATGTGTGTATGTATGTATGTATATTTTTTTTAAATTAAAGAGGCCATCCCTTGACTCACTTCTTAAAGTGGTCTATTCACTGAATGGGCATTACCTCACTCAAAGTAAGAACTTGAAAAGGCCTTAGCCTAAAAGGACCAGAGTCTCCAGGGTCTGCCATTGCATCCTGGACCATCTCCAATCATTTTGATGAATATCTGGCCACTAGACCTAGATGGCTATGGAGGAGAAAGTGAGACTGGTGACCTTGCACAGCCCTCCCTCACTCAAATTGTTGAGGTCAGAAAACCATAATGTTGAGGTTTGGGGTGTTAGGACCCCAAAATACCAGCACCCCAGGTGCTGCCCAAATGAATTCAGCCTAAGCCTTCTTTCAGCCAAAGTAAAACAAAGTTTATTAAAGATTCACCATATTGAGTTGACTCTTAAGAAGCCTCGCCATTTGTGATGCTTGTATTAACAAGCAGGCCAGATAGAATCCGAGCTTGATTGGATCTAAGAATCTGAATGCCTTCATGGAGGCAAGATGAAACTTATATACATAAAGACTGTGGGAGGGACCTGGGGGTGGTCTAGTAGTCTGGGGTGATGGGAGGAAGGGTTTAGAGAAGGTTTTGAGGGGGAGTCCAAGGAGAATCTTAATGGGACTGGGGTGACTGATCAAGGGTGGGAAACAGCTGGAGGCAGTCAGGAAGGTATCAGACAATGGAGGGATTGGGTGGGAAGCACATGGGGTGATCCAGAGGTAACAGATAATGGAGGGCCAGACTAGGTTAAGGGTAACAGATTTGGGTATGAAAAGCCAGATTAAGTGGGAGGATTCAAGGAGGTTCCAGAGTCCTTATCCTGTCAAAATCAAAATCAACTGCAATTCATGTCTTCATCTCCCTGATGTCATGGTTCTCTTTGAGAGCAAAGGGCAAACGCAACAACCGGAGCTTATTTTGAGATACAACACAGTGTCCCATTTGGTTTTTTTCCAGCCAGTCTTACAACACAGCATGGAAATGGAATTTCAGCAATTTTCAAATTGACGTGTGTGTGTCTGTGTGTGTGTGTGTGTGTGTGTCAGAGAGAGAGAGAGTTTTCTACAGAAAATGACTAACCATATAGCTCACTTATAGAGTGTCACAGTTGCAAGGGACTTCAAGAGGTCATCTGTACCTAAACAGGCATACCAACTAAAAGAGGACCTCTTCTTTCCAGAGACAACTAATTTCACTTTTGGACATCTGTAATTGTTAGGAAGAAATTTTTCCCTTACATCAGCTTTCTGCCCTCTGAAAACAAGCAGAATGAAGTTAATCCTATCCTTTCACATGACAGATCTTCAGCTAGTGGAAGACAACTTTAGTATTCCTATAGACTTTTTTCTAGACTAAACATAGCCACTTTCTCATATCATTTCCACTGAGGAGGTGGGGGCTGTACAGCTCCTGCACCAGTAGTTTCTAGGTCCTATGGCCTTAGGGATTGCTTTCCAGGATAATGGCTATGGAGGCAGGGCTAGAAGCAGGGCTACTGGAGTAGATTCCCTTGGAATGTTCTGCAACTGGTTAATATCCTTCCTAAAATGTGGTATGTAGAACTGAATACAATATTATAGATGTGCTCTAAAGAGGAGAAAGTGAAACTATCAGCTCCTTTCTTCTAGATACTACGCTTCTCTTAATTGAACCTAACTGATGTCATGGTGACTTTCTCGAGCTTATAGCCCACTCAGCCAAACAGAATTTTTTGAAGTTGCTTGTTATCTAGCCAGGCTTCCCCAACTCTGTGTCTGTTGACTTTTTTTTAACCCAAGTTATAAAACTGAGATTATTCCTATTAACTAATCTCTTACTAGATTTGGCCCATTTTTAGGAATCTGGACTTTAGATGGTAGTTTCTCCTCATAATTTTTTGTGATCTACACATTTTATTGCCATGCCATTTATGCCTCTATCTAAATTGTTGATAAATTATTGACCACCACAGGGCAATGGACAAAGGGTCAGGGCCATCCACTTGAGACTTTTCTATAGGGTGACTTCAACCCATTAATGGCTATTATTTGAGTCTGGTCATTCAACCAATTTTAAACCTTGCCTTGCCTGTCCTTTTCTTTCGTTTTTATTCTCAAGGATGCCAGGAGAGAATTTGTCAAGTGACTTGCTAAAATCCAGTTACAATATCTCCATATTATCCTGACTTGTTAAGGTTATTAATCCTGTTAGAAAAAGAAAATGAAGTTAGTCTGGAATGACTTTTTCTTCCTGGAACAGTAATATTTCTTATTTGCCATCCCTTTCTCTCTTTTTGTGTCAGACCTATGATTTTACTGCTGTGGAGAACTCCTATTGTGGAAGCTCTCTCCATAGATGCAGATCAGTAATTTTTCTGTAACTTAGAATCTTAAAGAATTTTCTAATGTATCAAGAAGTTAAAGTGACTTGCTCAGGGACACACTGCTACTGTGTGTCAGAGGAAGGACTTGAAAACTAGCTCTTACTGGCCCCAAGACTGGATTTCTTGGGAGCTACCTCTCTTTACTTACATTATACAGAGAAGAGACTTTAGTGGACATTAACCTAGCCATTCTTTCTAGGCTTTCATTGTGGTAATTTGAATGTAGCCCCTTTACTGTAATCTTTAGAGTATTTTTACACTCTATACTGTCAAGAATTCTGATTTCTGGCTAACGTATTTAGATATGCTTAATTCCCACCATTATTTCTTTTGGGTTAAAAAAAAATCTTAATAAAATGTTTGTGGCCTTCCCTTCAGTACTTTGATGTAGCTTTGATTTCATGAGAGTAGGTACTGTCTCCATTGGCACATTTCAATACTTTTATCCACATCGTGTCCTCTTCTGTAATTTCTGTCCATATCCTGCTGTAAACCTTCTCTAGAGGCCTGCTTCTAGACCTTCTAATATTTTGTAGATGCCAATGTATCACCATGACTGTCTTTCTGTTAATTCCTTCCTCATTTATATAACTGGCTCACTCTCTTTCATGATCATGTCTTTGTTTTTCTATGTCCTTCCCTACAGTGATTAAATAAAATGATGAGCTTGAAATTAAGGATGTTTTGGGGACCACAATATTGCCTGCTATGCCCTTGGACCTCATTTTGTTTTTTGTAATTTTCAATTTCCTTCTCTTTTGTGAAATGTACAGCACTTCTAGTTTTCAAAAGCAGTGAGAACACTACTCTTAAATCAATTGAAAGGCTATACTTGATTATTCTCCTGGATTGACTAACCAGGAACCTCCTGAGAAAGTAATAAGATATAGGAAATAAATCGAATGTTATGACTAGGAGAGGAAACCTTAATTTTTATTCCCAGTTCTCCTCACTTTTCATGTAGTCTAATGGCTCAGGTGTCTCTCGTTGTCTCTGAAAAGTGGAATCCTAGGTTTTAACAGGGTACTATGTGAATGCAAAACATTATGACTGCTTAATATAATTTTCAGAAATACTTTGATGTTTGTTAAGCTTTGCCAAAACTCAGATTTTATAAATATTTTATAATATCCATGTATTTAAATTAATTTGCATATTTGAGTGAGCCATTATCTCATTAAACTTTGGTCCACTGAATTCTTCTTTATCTTAGCTCCGTTGGCTGTTCGTAGCCTCCAAGATTTAGCTCGAATTGCAATCCGAGGAACTATTAAAAAGATAATTCATCAAGAAACAATGAGCAAGAGTGGAAATGGACTGAAAAACCCACCCAGGTTTAAGCGAAGGCGAGTTCGACGCCGTCGAATGGAAACTATTGTCTTCTTGGACAAGGAAGTCTTCGCCAGTCGTATTTCCAACCCTTCTGATGACAACAATAATTGTGAGGATGTGGAAGAAGAAAGGAGAGAAGAGGAGGAAAAGAATGTGCCTGAAATGAAGCCAGATCCTCCCGTAAACTTTCTGAGAGAAAAGGTCTTGAGTCTGCCCCTGCCTGACCCTCTGAAATATTACCTGCTTTATTACAGAGAAAAATAAGTCTTCTATTTCTATTAAGAAAAAGATACATAAGGGGGGAAGTGATGAGGGCCTTACAACTTGTATATGACTTGCTTACCTGTTAACATGGTCACCCCTGGCACAGATTGGCTGGAGAATGTGACTGCTGTATACTTAAATATCCTCATTTTTTTCTCCTAGTTTCTTGGTGGCCTGCTAATTTTTCTTTTATCTTATAGCAGAATTTCCTTTAAAAGTGACCTGGTGAACACAGACTGCCTAGAAGCAAATATTTCTTCCATTGAGAGGAAAGAAAATCACCTCAGTAAGGCTGTTTTGTATTTTAGCCTTGCTTTAAACTCCAGTTTAAAATATTTCTAGACAGCACCCTAAAGACTACTCTGCAACAAAGTTGCGTAAAATAGTATATATTGTGTAATTAAAATGAAAACTGCTGATTCAAGTTATTTTGCTTCTTCCAAACCCCCCCCACCCAAAGCACAAATTTTACAAGTATACAAAAATCACTTCTGGGGGGCGATACTCCAAATGTCCAGGTTTAAATTCTGAATTTAGGTGGTATCTGCCCTTAATCATTGGCACTGAGTTTGACTCTTCATATAGTTTACTAGATTGGAAAATATTGTTACAAGCCTGTTTAACCAGATTATAAATAAGTAAATAGATACGTTTTTGTGAGTTTGCAGATTGTAAATTTTCTAAAGAGACAGTGATGTTAATTGGAAAAAACAAATCATAAATACATCAAACTACCCTACTTTGTTTCTACATAGTAAGGATCATAAGTAGGTGAAATCCTTTATGGATTTTTGTTTGAACAGTTTACAAGCTAAGCTCTGAAAACTTTGTCAAGTATAGTGTTAGAAATTCCTGAAAGAATATTTTTAGAGATGTCACAGATTCTTTATGTAAAAGGTAACATGACTGATGTTCTTAAGAATATGCAATAAAGACCCAGATGTGGTTGACCTGAGGATGGAAACTAAGATCATTCTGAAGCAACTGACTACTCAGTTTCTCAGAATGTATAGAAGCTGAAAAATCTCAGAATGTAATTAGTGGCAATGTTCCCTATAGATAGTCCTTGCTTTCTTGACCTCAGTTTAGTATTTTTCTGTAACTAGAGTAATGAGATTTAGCTTTTATAGTTCCAGCAAAACTAGATTTTTTAAAAATAATTTTTCTTAAAAAATGGATCTTTAAAATTTTAGTTGTGTTAGAGTAATTCAACTTGCAGTGAATTGTAAATTAAGCTTTCCCCAGATTATGAAGAGTGTAAAAGTAAAGAGGGGAAAGTGTTCTCAGTCTTTCTAAACTAGTGGAGAAAATAATCTAATCTTCAAGATAACCTGGACTGAAAAACCTTTCAATTATCAAAGACTACTTTTGAGATACACTGGAATTAGATTGCTTGACCCAAAGTGTATTTGTTCATTTTTGTTTACTTCCCTGTCATTTTTACATGCTCCAAAAGGCATAACTAGTCTAAAATGTACACAGTAAACCCAAACTCTTAGTGTCTAAGATTTGAACACCCAATTCACATTGACTGTGTCTTGTGATTAAATATTATGTAGCTCTTTGAAATCGCAGGATTCAATTGTCTCTGTGCTAACTGATCTCTGTCGAGTTACGTAATTTTCTAAAATCACTCAATGACAGTTTTTTCACCACAAATTAAAATCTGTGTAGCCAAATAAAAAGAAAAAGTTGATATGTCTGATCCTGAGCTCATAAAATTAGACTGTTAAGGAAACTTTATATGCTGTTACATTCATTTGCCTTTTGGTTCAATGTTAAGGTTATCCATACTTTTCGTCTCCCAGGATTTTCAGTTTTCATATTACCAGTTCATTGCTTGCAGGTCCTAGTGTGGAGAAATCTAATAGGTACATATATGTGTGTGTAGGGCATATATATGCCTATGTATATACACACATATGTATGTATACATACACATAAATGTACACCCATACACACCAACTAGATGATAGATAGATTTGCCATTTACATATAATTTATATGGACATAAGCAATTTGTAGTAAATATTCATCTGAGATCTGTGAAATTTGTTACATAATTAGTACATCGTTACATTGGCTATCTTCAATTTTTTTCTATAATTATATAAGAATTTCAGATTTTCACCACATTTGCCTTTTGATTACTTTAGAATTTTTAATGCTCTTTAAAATGCATAGAAAATTTTTTTCCCTTTATATTCTTAAAAACCAAAATATTCAAGCAGTTTGTGTTTTCATGTTGTCCAGTTGTGCTGTTGTCAAAACAAAAAAACTGATAGAAGAATTTTAAGTGTAATGTATAACTGTGAAATGGTGTGGTGTTTAGCCTGCAAAAATAAAGGGGAATTGTAAATAGGGTTCTCCTCTGCTTAAGCACTTGCACTGTAGGTTAGTATAATAGGGTTATTTTCAGTTTCTACACAGATTAAGGGTAGTATAATGTTTTTTGTATACTCTATAAGCCCTTTTATGAAATACTGTATACTGTAACCTGGTTTTCTGACTTCTGTTCACTTTTATGTTTTAAATATTATGTGACATAGTCTTGACAAGCAGTAAGGTCACAGACTTGTGCAAAGCAAATTTCAGCTATGTAAATCTTAAGTATGTAAGTTGAAAATCAAAATCTGTATATAGAAAGAAGAAAAGGCAGTTTTACTGATCTGGAACTTGCAAGTAATATGAAACATATGGATCATATCAATAAATGCAATTAAGATGTTTTAGCCTTCTTAGCATTGCTTCTGTATCGTGCTATTTTGCAAAGAATTTCACCTAACTTTTTCTTTTTGGAGATTTAGTGAAATTACTTTTTTTCTTTTTAATGTTTGTGCCCACTTTCTTACACTAGAATTGGACTGTTTTTTTCCCCACTTTTCTGAAATTCTCTTTTTCCATTCAGGTAGATAGTTTAGTTTAGTTTAGTTCAGACTCATTCACAGTAGAGCTGAAAATATTTTTAGTTCCTAATGTGACATTGGCACAGGCAAACAGATTATGTTTCTAAAGAACTTAACAGGCTAATGACTAAAATAATTACTCAGCTCTTCAATATTATTCAGAATATACTGGGATCCTAGGTACTTCAAGGGGAGAGGAGCACATCAGGTTTGATTCACCAGCAGTAAGCTAATGGGTAGCAAGCAGGGTTAATTAAGTCACCAGCCCAGTTTTAATATTTTCTAACATGAATTAAAAATGGTTATTTTTCTGAGGTCATCCACAAAATGACTTAACTCGTTGCCATATACTTCAGTATACTTTACCCAAATAATCTCAAAGGACAGTTTTATTCTTGTGCTTTTTAAATAACTTTCAAGTAAAGATGCACTTCCTGAAAATGGACAAATGGACATCACTTACTATTTTCAGCATTATATTATTGGCACTGTCCTTTTTTTTTTATAATTACATGACTTCAAATATTTACATTGGCCCTTTTAATTATATCTATTTGATTTTTTTAAGGTTTTGAAATGCAGAGATGACTTTTTTCTCTAAATGTTAAAAAGCAAAATGGTTAAGCAATTTGTGTTTTCATTCGCTTTTGACAAAAGGAGGAAATTTTTGTGCCTTTTAAAGAACCTTAAAATGTTAATGTAATAAGGGAAATATGTGAAAATTTGAAAGTCTTACATAGTATAGAAAAAATGTAAAAAATGCATATATGCATAAAGAACGCATATACATACATACACATATCCTTTTAGTAAACTGTAAATGCCCTACAAGTCCCATTTTGAATTATGTTTTTACTCTTTGGTCTAAGTCCAAAAAGAAAGGGTAACTATATATTATGTCTTTAAATGAACTTACTGTGACATGTTGCCAGGCAAGAGACAGGCTTACCCAAATCAGCCAAAGATTAAACCCTGTTTCATGAATTTCAAATTTAATCATCTACATACCTTATGAAATTAGTTCCATCCAGACTATTTAAACCCTTATCTCTCTGGAAACTGGAAGGTCATCAGTAAGGGAAGGCATCAGTTGACTCTTTGAGGGTACGGTCATAATCACCATTCAATAAAAGAGCCACCTGCTTCCTGTATCTACTGCTGTGTCTGGTGCAACATTATACAGAAATCTAAGATCTTGCAGAGCTGGTGATGTCACACGAAAGAACCACACACATGTGACTCAGAAATATAACTGTTAACTTCCTGTTTACCTAAAGTGTAGCTGTTTTAAAAAGCTAACCCTCCATCTTTTTGTCACTTAATGTCAACATATTTGGTATTTAGTTTATGGTATTTAGCTTGATCTAGTATGAAAATTGTTCCTTTTCTTGGAATATCATTTTACAAATAAAAGCTGTATATATACTGTGCTGCTAATGTTTCCATTGAATAAAAAAGTATCCTTTGTCTAATGTACAAGTAGCATGGTCTAGTCCTGTGTTAGCAGATTTCTGGGTAACATTTGATCTTTAAATGTGGAGAATTTTAAGGGAAAAAAATATGACAACATGAAAGATTACCTTCTGTTTATTTTTATAATCCTAATATAAATGAGACTAGAAGTGTTTGCTATATTGGTACTCCCAAAAGGTCCATTTAAATTACAAAGGCTAAGGACTGCATGGTTAATGGCCAACTTTATATTCATTCTCTGTTCTTAAGATTATGCTGTGCCCTTGGGATTTATGAGCATCATTATCAGACAGAATTATATAAGTGTATTCAAAGTTATTTTATATAAATGCACTGAAAGTTGTTTTTTCCCATTCACAAAGAAAAATAATTGTAACTTCTAGCAAAGTGTATTAAGTAGGAATATTAGTTATTAGATTTGAAATACTAAAGCCCAACCTTTAAAAACTTAAACTGACAAAACCTACTTCCACAGTGAAACTTTCTAAAGGGTTCCATTTCTGTGTTATATTTTCTTTGAAATGACTCACAAAAGAAATTGCCTGTATTGTCTGGTTCATGCTGTCTCTTTGAGTATTTCTTTATAAACCCTCAGTAGAGTCAGACTTAGATAAATGTGTAGGAGCTTAAAGAAATGTAGCTCTAGGACCTTCAAATACCTATAATAGCTTGAAATAATATAAGGACTAATATATAATTTCAAATACCTATAGTGGCTTGAACTAATATAATATAAGGAACTAATATAGCAGCTCGAACTAATATCTAATGGATAGATAACTCATTTTTAATTCACATTTATTTGCATATAAACAGGATACTAAAATCACTAAAAAAAAAATTTATCTTAAGTAATTGAAATTAATGCCCTGTAATCTTTGCATTGTTCATATATTTAGCAAACCCTTTCTCAGTGTAAAACTGACTTTAGCATTAGCTCACCTATATCCTAAGTTGAAAATTATGCTTTTATTTGTTTTGTGCGATTAGGTAACCCAAAGTGTAATAGACATGTAGGTGTATGAGGCAACTTAGATGAGTGGACTTCAGGAAGTCATAAGTGCAAATTCTGCCTCAAACAGTAACTTACTTTTGGTAAGTCTGCATATATATAATGATATTGGATTCAATGACCTCTAAAGTCTCTTCCAATTCTAAATCCTACAATTCAACAGTGACTTGGGTGAAAGAAGTTATATTAAGGACATTAAGGTAGCATTTACATCTGAAAAGGAGGACCACTCTAAAAGAAAGCTTAATGCTGCCCTCGTCACATTTAAAATTAATAATGCACAAAACATCTGGTAGTGAATCTACCAAGACACACTCAAGCCTCATGAATGCAATCATGAGACATGGAAAGTAGTACCCAAATTAATTTATAAATGTATCAAACCAATCAAGCTACCAAGGTGTTACTTTATAGAACTAGACAAAACAGTAAAATTCATCTGGAGGAGCACAAGGTCAAGGATCTCAAGAGGAAAATAGAAAAGAAAAAAAAAATGAAGGGGAACCTAGTAATACCATATATTACTACCCAGCCCTGTTGGTCATCATCATCTAAACCCCATTTCCTATCCCCCACTACCCAATTCCTTATTTCCTTCCCATTCAGTCTTTCCACACCAAAGTCCCAACCAAATGCTATCCATCCCTTCCACAAGCAACAAATTTGCCTTCATCTTAAATCTCTTCTTTCCATCCTCTGGCAATCAGGAGACCTGGCTCCCCCCATGGCATAGAGTTCCTTGGTGTAAGACAGATAAACACAGCACACTTGAGGACTTAGCACAGATACACTCGATTTGGTCAGACAGGAAAGACACTAAGAAAGGGTTAATAATCTTACTTTATTCTAGTCTAGTTTTCTCAGAAGAGGATTGCTGATAACAGGAGCACAAACTGCTACAGCATTCCCTAATCATTCTTCTCACAGGGGCTGGTCTACATGTCGATGGGGTCAATTGAGACAGGCACAACTTGTGTTTCCCCTAAATCCCCTCAAGTCCCAATGGAGGCCAGTTGAGGCAAACACAGATTCCCCCAAGCCTTGATGGGGGCTGATCAAGGCATCCTTACTTACAATAAAATCCACCTTACATACACTCCACCCCTCCAGGATCCTGGTCTTTACAATCTAAACAGGTGACATCTTGGCCATTACAATCCACACAGGTAACAATTGGCCCTTACAATCTATACAGGTAACAATATTCATGCTACAATAACAACAATATAGACTACAACAACACAGGTGTTGTATTGGGCATCACTTATATAACAACGGTATAACATACATATTAGGTATACAAACACAGCATATCACCAGAGTGGCTACATGGCCTCAGACAAACACAAAAGTAACTTGCCCTTTTCTCCCAAAAAGTATGGCCACAAGGCCAAAAACAAAACATAGCATTCAGTACATAACATAGCACTCAGTCTGCAATGTGGCACACAGTATATAACATTCAATATGTAACATAACCTTCAGTATATGACATAGCACACAGTATGCTAACATAGCACAGTATGTGATATAGCATACCCCCACTTATACATTATTTGGGGGTCAAAATCTTTGGAGAATGAGTAGCCTGCTGCTCCTCCCTTCATGTACTGTCCAAAGTACTATCCATAGCACTGCTTATATATCAGGGGGTTCTGGACCAACATCTTAGTTACCCTCATGCCCAGACTGTAACTGCACCCACCCCCATCACGAGAGGGACTTCCCTTAAAACACCGCATCTCCAGGGGCAGCAGAGAATACAGCATATTCCACCCTTAGATCACAATAAACCTATAATAAACAATCCCTTCAATCAAAGCAGAGGGTCCCAGTCATGAAATTCCTCTTGGGGATGTGTCCTTTCCATTCTGCTGTTACAGGCTCCCACCTGGTACTCTCAGCTGCACACATGCTCAAGTGAGCCAAAAAAATACAAGTCCTAACACTGCTCCAGCCCCCTCCACAAGGTTTGGGGGGCAGCTGGGCAACAAAGCCAAAAGGGTTGTTCCCTGGGGTTCATAGCACTTCCCCCATCCCACCACAGACAACTCCACCCCTGAGTCCCAACCTGTCCCAGAGGCTTGTGTCAGAAAAGCATGCTCTCAGCTGGGTCCTGAGCATAGTGTCTCCTCCTCCCCCTTCTGCAGCTCCAGGGCCTGACCACTCCCTGCTCCTGCCAGGGTCTGGATGCAGGCTGCTCTCTGCTCCTGCTGCATGTCTCACTTCATGGGGGGAGAGTGTGCCCTTACACATTTCCAGGGCTCCCACCCCTCCAGCATACTCAGGGGCCTCACTTTGTAGGGTGGGGCTGCTCCAACCAGGGATCTCCCTGCTTCTGCCTCGGTGCAGGTGCAGCAGATTCCAGGGGTCCCTACCCCCAGCTTCTGTCTGTGGCCCATACGGCCCCAACTCCATGGCAGCTTGTCCTCCCCCTGCCTTATGTGGGGAGGGGTCACTCCGGCCTGGGCTCTGGGCACAACACAATTCCAGGGCCTTCACCCTTCTGGCACAGTCTAGGGAGGGTCTACTCTGACACGGGCTCTCTCTAGCAGAGCCTCCTTCACACTTGCTGTGGCTCTGGCCATGGCCTTGACTCTGAGAAGTTCAAAAGAAATTTCTCTGGCTTTTTCTTATCTCCATAGGAACGTTAACTCTTTTGTGCACTCTGGGGAACTTCTGTTCCCACTTCTCAAAGAACTCTGCCTCCAAGGCAGTCTCTAACAATTCTGGGAGATTTAAGAGGACTTCTTCCAGGCACCTTTCCCCTTCACTATAACACATCCAAGTCCCCCCTCTAGCTCATCAGATAACCTTGCTCTTGAGCAGAGGCAGTAATAAACATCCAAGTCCTAAGAATTTGGGTCTCGTTCTCTAACACTTCTCGGACTTTCTCACATGCCTCTTTTTCTTGGGATAAATCAATCTGAACCTCCCATAACTGGGCTTCCACTGACAGTAGCTTGTCAGTATTTTTTTTCCCACAATAGTTAACTTTAACCAAACTACAACACAAGAAACTGAATCACCCATTTGGCTCCCCCACCTCCCAAGGTCATGTTTTTCTCCGGCAACCACTCCTCCGGCCTTTCCCTTCAGGAGTGCCAGTGGGGTAGGGAGAGGGAAAGGGGGTGTTATCTCTTCAGGGCCCTGCTCCGGGCACCTGAGGAACTGCTCCCTAATGCTTCTGCTGCTCCTTGATTCCTCTCACGTTGCTGGTGCCTGCTCCATGGTCACAGCCTCTGCTGCTGTTCCTGGGTCCAGGTCTCCCTGGGATGGTCCAGGACACTGCTGCATCTGCCAATGAACACTGACTCCCCCACTCCTTTCCAGCTAAGTCAGTCTGGGTCTCCCACAGAATTTTTACAACTCCTGCAGCCTTTCTAACTCCTTTTTTATCAAGAGTACCCGCAATTTTCAACAAAAGTTTCTCAAAGCCTCCAGTGGTAAGGGGCACATCGTCCCATTCCTGGGAAGGGGTCAATACTCCATCCTCCCATCCCTTGGAAAGGCTCCATAGAACCATAGCTACAAAATAACACAATAATTGGGAAACATCGGAAACTATCCCAGTGCCACTAAACCCCATACCTTCCTTTAGTCTGCACAAATCCTGTTCGACTACGCCAGGTGTAAGACAGATAAACACAGCACACTCGAGGGCTGCTAGCACAGATTCACTCTGGATTTGGTCAGACAGGAAAGACACTAAGAAGGGGTTAACAATCTTACTTTTTCTAGTCTAGTTTTCTCAGAACAGGACTGCTGATAACAGGAGCACACACTCCTACAGCATTCCCTAAACACACTTGTCCACATCTCGATGGGATCAATCGAGACAGGCACAACAGGTTGTTGCAACCTCTGCAGCCGCCACTACTTCTGCTTCCTTCCTACTCCCTTCCTACTTGCTTCCCCTTCCCACTTCCATGAAGCTTTGGTTCAACAGAACAAAGGAAGTGTGTGTGTGTGTGTGTGTGTGTGTGTGTATAAATATGTGTGTGTGTGACTTGGTCACTCTGTAGTCCAGGGTTGCTCTGACATCTTGCCTCTGCCTTACCTGCTCAAGTGGAACCTGAGCCTGACTTCAGTGGAGCCCAATTTATCAATTACTCTGGATGGAAATGGTAGAATCTGGAGTGGGGAAGAGGTGGGGTGATCACTCCTTCCTAGAGTCTCTTATAAAGAGAAGAAACCCAGATATGACTGAAATGAACCCTAAATATTAGGAAAGCAGCATTCAGAGGACATAGAGATAGAATCCTATGGTCTTCCCCATAGGGGAAGTCAGCTCAGGAGATATGGGAGATGTTCAAAAATAAAATTAGATGATGAAAGAGAAATAATTCCAATAAGGAAGAAAATGGAATTTGTGTAAAGGTATAAATATGAATATACAGAGAATTCACTGCCCAACTTACATTTTTATTTTATTTTTATTTTTTTAATGTTTCTTCTTCTTTTTCTTACACTAGCAGTTATTCCCAGTATCCTTTTCCCATCCCTCTCAGAGAACCATCACATGTAAATAATTAGGGACAAAAATCACCCCAACTGAATGACACATTGAAAAAGTCTGAAAACATGTGCAATGTATGACATAACTGTGGACCTCTCCCCTCCAAGAAAGGGGTGCTATGGGTGTCCTTTTGTATCTCTTCATCCAAGTCATTCTTGATATTTATAATTTTGCTGTGTTCACTTTTGATTTTTTTGTGTGTGGTTGTTATTTGCATTCACTTTGTTGTGGTCATTCTGTAAATTACTTTCCTGGTTCTCTGTACTTTACCCTGAATTACCATGAATTAGTTCATGTAGATCTTTCCATGTTTCTCTGTATTCATCACAGCTGTTAGTTCTGATATTCTACAACATTCATGTACCATAGTTTGTTTAGTCATGCCCTAATTGATAGGGATCTACTTTGTTCCCAATTCTTTGCCATCATAAAAAATATTTAGAATTTTCTTCCTCTTAATAACCCAACATATATTTTTAAAAGAAATGCACAGAAGATGGAAACAAATCCAAGTAACAGATATAGATATAGATATGTACACTAGTATGATACAGTCCTATAAAAATAGCATCTGGAATGCTAAAGATTGATCTGAGGTTGTTGAGGGAAGCTTAGGATAATAAAAAGGCATGATTTTAAGCTACTATTAAGAAGAAAGAAGATCAGAGGTTAGGAACTTTGCATGGGGTGACAATTAAAAACAGAGAAGAGAGAGAGCTGCTCAATTTTACTTTGCTACTATTTTCTTTGTCAAAGAGAAAACTTTTCCCTAGAAGTGACAGAACAAAAATAACCAATAAGAGTTGATACCCAAGATAAATAAGGAGCAAGTAAAAGACCACAGAGTTGTCCTCTACAAATTCATCAGTTGGTTCAGATATTCAACATCCTCAGCTTCTTAAAGAATGGTGAATGTGATTGCCAACTGACTGTCTGTGATATTTCAAAGATCATGGAATAAGAGAGAGGTTCAACAAGGTTGGGGAAAAAAGCAAATGCTCAGATTTTCAAAACAAGGAAGAAAAACAGAGTCTACAAAATAAGTCAGTGAACTTGCCTTCCATTCAGGGAAAAATTCAAGAAGAGATCATCAAAGAGATGCTTGGTGAACAGCTAGGAAGGTAAAAAGCAATTACAAGGAGGGAGGATGATTTCAACAACAGATCAAGTAAAATCAACAAGCATTTATTAAGGGCGTACTCTGGGAGTCAAGAAAAGTAATCTCCCTGAGTTCAAACCCAACCTCAGACACTTACTAGCTATGTGACCTTGGTCAAGTCACTTAACCCTGTTTGCTTCAGTTTCGTCATATGTAGAATGAATTGGAGAAAGAAATGGCAAACCACTCCAGATTCTTTGCCAAGAAAATCCCAGATGGATTCACAAGGAATTGTACATCACTGAAAAATGACTGAACAAAAATACCTCCTAGTCTACCCTTATCAGAACTCGTCTGGAGTATTGTGATGGATACACCGGAGAGTATTAAAAAAGAGCAACTAAGGTGGTAAAGGCATTGATTCCATACCCCATGAAGACCAGATGAAGGAATGAAGAAAATAAGACTCAGAAGGGACAAGAGAGTGTCTTCAGGTGTTTAAAAGTCTAACACGTGGAGGAAAGATTAGATTTGTTCTGTTTGCTCCCAGAAGGCAGAAGCAGAAACAATGAAGCTGCAAAGAAGCCAATTTGGGCTCGATATCAAGCAAACATGCTTTGTAATTAGAGCTGTTCAAGAATGAAATAAGCTACTTTGGGAGGTGGTAAGTTCCCCTTGGTTTGGAGGGCTTAGAAAGGAGGCTGATGACTAGTTGTCAGGTATGTTGCATGTGGGTTGCATGAACTAGGGCTGATTCTCAAATTCTGGGATTCTTCAGGGTCAGGAGGGCTATGTGTCCACCCCAAGGAGATCCTCACTCCTATCTAGGAGTTCTATCCTACTGGAGTCAAGCCATTTCTGTTACCTTCCCTGACCTTTCTCTTTTCCCCTGTCTCCTTTGGTCATTTTATTTTCTGTGGCTTTGTCCATCGTACATGGCCTGAAACTCTATTAAAATGAGAAAGGAAAGAAGTAAAATTTTTACATTTTAGAAAAATGTACCTCACTGGCCCTTCCTGGCAAATTGTGGGGATAGGGGAACAGACTCTAGCTAGAAAGAGGTTTTTTATTTAACTAGGATAAGAATGAAAATGTTCTGTATTTTGGGGCAAGAGGATGGGTTTGATTAAAAGGAACCCCTTGCAAAATGTGTATTCCTTTAGTGAAGTTTAATTGTTAGATTTTTAAAAGAATAGAGTTAGTTAAGTTTTAGTTTCTTTGGTTTGATGAATAAAAACAATGTCCTTTATGATTGCTTTAAATAAATGTTAATCTTTTAAAAATATAATGAAATTCCCTTGGTGCACATCCTTACGAAATATACTATATGCCCCTGTGTTAAGATTGTTAATATGGTTAAATCTTGGCAGTAAAATCTAAACTGTAATTTTGAGGGATTATATGGCTGTTTGTGTTTTAATGGATTGCAATAGTGATGCAATTTCTATGTCTGGTTATTGTCCACTAGAGGTCACTTATTTCCATTAAGATCTTCTTGCAATGCCTCCGCACAGTTTGAAAATGTCTCAGTTGGATAGGATTCCCTTTTGAATCCCCAATACATTTAGGAGGGAACCCCTAAAAATATGACGTTACAGTAAAACACCTCTATTTTACTTACCCATGTATGTGGTATAGTGGACAGAACGTGGGCCTTGGGTTAGGAAGGACTGAGTTCAAATTCAGCCTCAGATACTTAACAGCTATGTGGCCCCAGGCACGTCACTTAGCTTCTGCCTGCCTCAGTTTCTTCATCTATAAAAAGGAAACAATAATAGCACCAACCTCTCAGGGTTGTTGTGAGGACAAAAAGAAATAGTATCAGTAAAGCACTTTGCAAACCCCAAAGTGATATGTAAATGCTAGCTATTATTATAGAGAATAACAATTTTAAAAATAACAATCATAGCTAATGTTTATGTAGCACTTACAACATTCCAGGCATTGTGCTAAGCACTTTACAGTTATTATCTCATTTGATCCCCACAACGACCCTGAGAAGTAGGTGCTACTATTATCCCCATTTTACAGATGAGGAAACTGAGGCAGACAGAGATTAAGTGACTTGCTCAGTGTCCTCAGGTCTTCCTGACTTCGGGCCCAGTGTTTTATCCACTGTGCCACCTTACTGCTTCAACCAGGGCTATAAAGATAGCTAAAGTCAGATAATGACTATACCCTCTATGCAGTGTTGAAAGAATAACACTGGTAAAACTGTAAGGTAGGTTCTCACATTTGGGATAATGGAGTCTATCTGTCTGTCTGTCTGTCTGTCTGTCTCTCTCTCTCTCTCTTTTCTCTGTCTTTTCTCTGTCTCTTTCTCTCCATCTCTCTGTGTCTCTGTGTCTCTCCCTCTCTCCCTCCCTCATTACCCCTCCTTCTCTCCCTCCCTCACTTCCTCTCCCTCTCTCCATGGTCCTTAGCTGAGAATTCTTGGCTAGCCTTCCTAGATGGACTGTATCTAGCCTGCCAGTCTCTGGAGATTAAGTCAGCTTAGATTAGGGACAATTCAAGGCCAGACCTCATACAGGGGAGTAATTGTTCAGCTGAAGAGCTTTGCCATGCCACCATGGAGATGTTTTAATAGCTTTTCCAGAGGCTGTGAGATCCCTTAGAGCAGGGGTGGGGAACTTGTGGCCTCAAGGCCACATGTGACCCTCTGGGTCCTCAAGGGTTCTGTGTAGGTTGGACTCAGTCAAAGGGCCTTATTCTGTGAAGGTTGGAGAGAGTCAAAGGGCCACTCTTGAGGACCTAGAGGGCCACATGTGGCCTTGAGGCCGCAAGTTCCCCACCCCTGCCTTAGAGCCTAGGGATTCTTAACATGAGGTCCATAAACTTAAACATATACATATTTTCAAAAACTATCTTTACATATAATTGGTTTCCTTTATAATTCTATAGATTGTGTTTTAAGCATTTAAAAACAATATTCTGAGGAGCTTCACCAGCCTACTCAGAGGGTTCAGGACACAAAAAAGGTTAGGGCTCCTGATGGGTTTCCACTAAAGATGGAGGAGAGGCTATGATCTCCATTCCCTGCAGAGAGAATGCTAATGCTAATAGAATCATAAATTCTTGAAATAGAGGTTACTTTAGATCTGTCACAGAAAGAAATGTGCATTCAAGTCTAAGACAGTCAGAAAACAAAGTTAAAGTGGAGATAGCTCAGTGCAATGAAAGAAGAGCCGGTCCAAAGGACTAGTCTGGAATCCCACTTACTATGTCCTTGACCTTGGGCAAGTCATATAATTTTTCTGAGAACCAGTGACCTCATTTGCAAAATGAGGGGACTAGACCAGCTGACTTCTAACATCCCTCCCAGCTCTAAATCTATCTAGTCTAATTATGGTTAGCTCTCTGATTGTCATTCCTGTCAGATTAATTTCCTTTCATTTAAAAAGCATTACTTAAATATTGTATTATATATTGTATTGTGTCACGTTCAGGGTAACATTCGAAGACTACTGAGAAACAGCCCCTGTACTCAATAAGTTTATGGTCTATTAGAATAAAAGTGCTCTGAGGTCAAGGGATATGTCCTAGCTTTACTTTGTCCCCCAAGTTTCCAATATAGGGATATATACCCCAAGTTTAATAGCCATTACAATAGTAGTGCAGTTTCCTTGCCTGATTTTTGTCCACTAGAGGTCACTTTCCTCCATTATGATGTGCTTGCAATGCCTCTGCATGTTGTGATAATGTCTCAGTTGGGTAGGACTCACCTTTGAATTCCCAAAGCATTTAAGAGGGAACCCCTAAAATTAATGTCTCCACTTGGTAACTAGAGGTCTCTACCAAAATTGCTTACAATGTGCCTTTGACAGCAGAAACCCCGTCTCTGGGGTCAGAGTTTCCAATGGAGTCAAAGAAACTTTGTGCATCAAAAAACAACAGAAAACAAACAGCAACGATGGGGAGGAGCTCAACTCCTGGCCTGCATTAACAGAAGACATGGGCCTGTTTGGATAGCAGAGAGCTGGGGCAAGTGTGAATGCCCCTTTACCAGTCCTGCAGAATGCTTTACCTTTTGATGATGTTAATCCATAACTTCCCAGGAAAGTCTAGCAAGTTATAAATTAACTATTGTTGTTCATTTGTTCTCAAAAAGGACCAATGACATCATGTGTATGAATTATCCTATTTAAAAAGTCCTTTTTTAATGTAGGCTTGTGAATCTTTTCGTTAAACATTTCCTTTGTGTTCAGGAAATTGCAATCCCATACATGATTTATATTGCATATTGAATAATTTTCTACTCTTCCTCTTTTGGAGGGATCCTAGACATGAATGAAACCTAAATTTTAAATAATTCCTCCCCTCCCAAACCTCCCTGGGGATGGTGGTGTAAAGAATCAAAGAGTATGAGAGAAGGAGCCTAATACTTCTCATTAGAGGCCAGGCTCTCCCAGGACTTAACCTGATCACCACATATACAGCAAGGGGGTCTTTTAGTGTAGGGGAGGAGATACAGCATACCAGCCCCCTGGGGCTAGCAGTGATTATTGTTTTTCATTCATTTTTAAAGTTGTGTTTGACTCTTCCTGGGGCCAGGTGGGGTTTTCTTGGCAAATGAAACTGGAGTACTTTGCCATTTCCTTCTCCAGCTCATTTTACAAATGAGGAAACTGAGGCAAACATAGTTAAGTGATTTGTCCAAGGTCATACAGCTAATAAATGTCTGAGTCTAGATTAGAACACACTAGGATGAGTCTTCCTGACTTTAACCCTGGCATTCTATCCACTGCACCACCTAGCTGCCCATAGTAAGTGCTAAATGAATTTTTTGTTGACTTACTATCGAATCGGCACCAGACATAGGTAGACAAGCTTATCCTAGCTTGCTTTTGTTCAACAATATTTAGCTAGGTTTGATTCCTCACCACCTAAATTACTGACAGTCAACAAGTGCTCAGCCTGCCTTTGCCTGGGAGAGGTACCTTAGTCAAAGCCAGTAGAGGATCCTAAAGAGCTGAAGTCCAGAAGACAGTGGTAGTTAAAATCTTGGTGACCAATGGAAATAGTCCAGCAGAGACAACCCTCCCAGGAGAAAGCAGCATGATGATCTTACCAGAGGGCATGCGTACCTCTGCAGCACCAGAAGGGTGAGCTGACTTGGCCATGAAAGCTCCCTGGTCATGTAAATTCCTGCCATGTGCCTCTTTTTCTTTCCCAGGTTACACATGTTCCCTTTATATGTGCCCTCCATAGTTTTTCTGTTCCCATTCAGTGGTTGCCAAAAATCCATCATGTCTAATTTTTCTAAAATTCTATTCAGGTCTTTAAAGTCTTATTTATATTTTTATTATAGTTGTCTAGGTCTGAAAGTAACTGAGGTATCTTAAAGTTTTGTTGACTGTTTTCTGTATAATTTGATTAGTTTTTCCTACAAATATGTAGTTGCTATGCCACTTAGAATGTACATGTGAATGTATGGATGAGTATATATTATTGCAGTTTCCCAGATTCTCTGTTTTAACTTTGTCTATTTTTATTGTTGCTTTACCTAAGAGGACAATAACTAGTCTCGCTTTTTAAAATTGGCCTGCAGCAGAATTTATTTTCATTTCAACTGTGTTCATCTTTGTTTCATGTGTGTTTCTTGTAAAACAACATATTATTGGGTTCTCTTTTCTAATCCATTCTGCTCCATGCCTCCATTTTATAAGAGTTCATTCCATTCAGTCTTATGATTATTAATTGTGTTTCTCCCCTACACAGATCCCTTTGCTGTGTATGTAGTGATCAGGTTAAATTCTGGGAGAGCCTGGCCTCTAATGAGAAGTATTAGGCTCCTTCTCTCGTGCTCTTTGATTGTTTACACCACCTTATTTCTTTCCTCTTTGTGGCCAAAGAAGACCATGCCATCAGAGAAATGATGACATGACTTGCACTTGACTTTGTTTTGGGTGAGGGAGGGCTGTGCAGGTCACCAGTCTCACTTTCTCCTCCACAGCCATTTGAATCCAGTGACAGAAATGGTCTATTCCTACTCCTCTCCCCCTCCTCCTCTTTTAACTAACCCAACCCCAATCTCTGGTTCTTATAGTTTTTTCTCTTATAGCTACACCTCACCTACTGGCTTTAAGGTTCACCCTCTGAAGTAGAAGTTTGTTTTCTTGAGGCTATAATCTTCCAGACTTCCCTTTCCCTCTTATAATCTTCTCTTCCATTTCCTTGTCTTCACCTGTTTCCCTGTCAAATTTAATGTATCTCTACACCAAACTCTTTATTATTTATGTATGTGGTGACTAAATGCCAGGTCCCCCACCATTTGTTGATACTTTTCTTATCTCACAGATCCATTAATGTGAGTTGTTTCTTCCTCATCTCTTCTCTAACGTACTCCTTTTCCCTCTCTTTCCTTTCCCTTTTTTAGAATTAACAAAACAGAACAAAACCACATCTAGGATTTATGTTTGTCTTATTTCATTCCCTATGACCCTTGAAGTCTTTGGGATCCTGAAGGGACACTTGTGTCTTCTTCCTCTATTAGAACGTAAGTCCTTTATAATTGTTTACATCCATTGCTCATGTATATTTACCTTTCTAACTTTCTCTTGGTTCTTCACTTCAAAATTTTTACTTAGTTCTGGTCTTTTCATCAGGAATACTCGAAAGTCTTCTATTCTGTTAAAGGTCTTTCTTCCTCCATGTAGAATTATACTCAGGTTTGCAAGATAAATTATCCTTGGTTGTAAGTCTTTATCTTTTGGTTTTGGGAATATAATACTGCAAGATTTTCTCCTTGATGGTCATTGTTGTGAAATCATATATAATCCTAACAATGTCCTCAATTCAGCTCCTCCTAGCTGCTTGCAGTTGTTTCTTTGACTTGCAAGCTCTGGATTTTGCCTAGAGTGTAGTCAGGTATTCTCAGTTTGGAGCTCCTTTCAGCAGATGATTGGGGGATTCTTTCTATTTTCACTTTGCCCTCTGGAGCTAATAAATTTTGGCAGTTTTCTATATAATTTCTTGAAATACATCTAGATTATTTTTTTAATTTGGTCATGGTTTTCAGGGATTGTCATGATTCTTTTTTTAAAGAAAAGTTTTTCAAATTAGTATTTCTAGAAATGCAACACAGTTGAACAAATACAACTGTTCTACCTTTTTAATTTGTTTTGAATCATCCCAGCTCACCCCTTTTACTCCTCCCCCTACCCTACCAAATATCTATATTTTTTGTATTCTCTCCAATGTGAGGTTACAGAATCTTGGAGGAAGAGTATTTGGTTCAACTTCTCCCTGAAGCATGACACAGATCTTGAACACCAATTTGACATGAGATCTGTGGCCCCTGTTCATATCTGGTACTCTGGGTGCTGGGTAGAGCAGTAGATTTTTTATTAGAGTACCTACTCCAGGCAAGGCATAGTGTTAGTGATGTGGAAGCTGATTTCAAATGGATTCAGAGAGATATATTAGCTGACTCTAGTTAACTGCAAAACTATGAAAAATGGGACACTTCTAGGCCTTTTGGGCTACATGCATTTACCTACCCCTTTGCCCATGGACCTTAATTCTCATTTGCTACTTCTTGGTTTATTTATTGCCCAGTATTAAAGCCATCTGCTCTGTGGTGGCTACCAAATTCGATTTGAATTATAACTTATTAGAATCAATATTTCCAGAAAATATGATTTAGTGCAGTAATCGCTGCATCATATCCTGCCAGGCATAAATAGTACTTGACTCCATTTCTTAGTCTTAAAGCAAAATCTTTCCATACACATAATGAAAGATTACAATTCACTACTCGTGGTCACATAGGTTCTTATATGTAGTAGGCTCAAAACATTGCGGAGACTTCTAAATAAGACCCAAATTCTCCTCCCCAAAACAGTCAAACTAATATTCACATAAACAAGTAGACTGAGAAAAACCTATTGTCCAGACTATATATAACATATGTTTAGATGTATAACCATGGGGTTATATTATTAATACACTTATCTTGGAAAAACAATGCAATTAGAAAATGAAATAAGCCTGAAAATGAATAAGAGGAAGAGAAAAAGTGCTTTAGTTGCTGTTCAATTGTTTTTCAGTCCCTTCTGACTGTTTGTGATCCCATTTGGGGTTATCTTGGCAAAGATGTTGGAGCAGTTTGCCATTTCCTCCTCCAGCTCATTTTACAGATGATGAAACTGGCAAACAGGGTTTAAGTAACTTGCCCAGGGTCACAAAGCTAGTAAGTGTCTGAGTTTGGATTTGAACTTAGGAAGCTGAGTTTTCCTGACTTCAGGCCCAGCACTCTATCCTCTCTGCCACCTAGATGTCCACACAGTGCTTTCAATAACTCCAAATTTCTTCTTAATACAATATTCTTTCAGTATGGTCACAAGTCATGAACTACCACAGCCTTCAAAGAATTAAAGTTGCAGATAATCCAATGGAAAATAAGAGATGTTCCTTGCTCTGATGCACCAGCATGGTCATGGACTGGCATGCATACTATGTCTCCTGCTTAATCTGTTATGCCAGTGTTGCTGTGAAATTGGACAAGAATAACTCTTAGGTGCATGAATAACATAGTTTGGTCTATCCTTTCTGTACTCCTCAAGACCACATTTTATTACAAATATTGGAAGGACTCCAAGAAATGAGGAGAAATAGAACAATTTATACAATGATAACATTATAGGGAAAAACTTTATGAAACACAAAAGCACCTGGGGGGGACTTACTGTGCTAGTAGGGGATAGAGTAATTGAATGTAGCCCCATCCAGAGCCAGAGGAAGTCATTTGCCTTCTGCAAGGTTGCAAATGCCTCCAAGTATAGATGGGTCTTGAGAAATATGTCCCAATTATCATGTTAGCACTGAGGCCTCTAGAGACCTTTTATGGGTCTGAGTTTCTGATTGGATGAAAGGTGGTTTTTTTAAAGGTGCCAAATGATATTAATAGACCCCAGCTGGTGTCACACATGCTGGTGACTAAGGCAATCCCTAGGCCTCAGGGTAAACCCATTTTGGAGAAAGAGAAGCATTGTTCACACCATGATCCAGGAGAGGATCATAAATTAAATTAGGTCCCTTCTGCCCAAAATAAAAAGGGTGGAGGTAAATGCAGGTAAAGATAGTGTTTAATGAATATCCATGATGGCAGATCTGTCTTCACTCCAAAAGAATTTTCAAGGAATTTTGCCTCTGTGGTTGGCCTGATGTAACCCACTCGAGATGGGTATATTTGTTAGAGGTTCTAGCTCCCTTTGGCTACCTCACTATAAAGCTATACATGCCTTAAGAGCTATAGATCATCTAGTGGCTGGGCTACTCTTTTCTACATAGCACTAAACTTCAAGAAACAATTATATGTATATTCTCCATTTCACTAGATCAAAAATAGGACCTAGTGGATGGCAATGATGTGGTACAAAGAAGGTATCTTTCCCCTTGTAGCCTTTATGTATGAGTGGATATTTCTACCTGGTTTGAATAACATTTAATAAACCTTCTAGTTATCTTAAGGAGGGTGTAGCTGTGTCTTTCTTCCTTCAAACTGCAAGTCTAATGCAGGTAGTAATGGTAAACCAGATGCCGAGTTGTGGTCACAAACCACAATTGTTCTGGAATTTCAAAATACAAAGGTGTAAGATTATAGCCAGAAACACGGATGAAATGACTTCAATCCAGAAAAGCTTGGATAAAATTAGGACACACTATCAAGGGATGTCCTAAAGTGATATTTAATGCAAACATTTCTGCCTTTGGTACTCTTATGGCAGAGATGGGGAAGGGAATACACATTTACTAAGCACCTAGTATGTGCCCAGGGCAGTTAGGTGGCACAGAGCATAAAGCACTAGGTCTGGAGCCAGGAAGTCAAATCCAGCCTCAGATACATACTAGCTGTGTGACCCTGGACAACTTACTTAATCCTCTTTGTCTTAGTTTCCTCATATGTAAAATGAGCTGGAGAAGGAAATGGCAAACCATTCCAGTTTTCTTTGCCAAGAAAACCCCATATGAGGTTACAAAGATTGGAACACAATTGAAAAATGACTGAACACCACTATGATCCTCACAACAATGCTAGGAGGTAGGTACTATTATTACCTCAATTTACAGCTGAGAAAACTAAGGCAGACAGAAATTAAGTGCCTTGCCCAGAGTTACATAGCTATTAAGTGTCTGAGGCTGGATTTGAACTTAGGTCTCCCTGACTCTAAATCCAATACTCTCTACTGCACCACCTAGCTGCATTTACCCACCTGTTCCTTGCTCTGATGCACCACCATGGCCATGGAGTGGCATGCATGCTATGAATCCTGCTTACTCTGTTTTGCCAGTGTTGTTGTAAAATTGAAAAAGAATGAATAATAAGGTTGGTCCATGCTGTACTGCTCAAGGCTACATTTTATTACAAATATTGGAAGAGCTCTAAGAAATGAGTAGAAATAGAGCAATTTATACGATGATAACATTATAGGGAAAAACAAATTGGAAGATTTTAGAACTCTGATCAATATAGTGATGAACCATGAGTCTTACCAAATGAGTTTACTCATCTATTAACAAAGAAGTTAAGATGAACTTGATGCCAAAAGAGAAAAACTTCAGACTTCATTAGACTGTGGGATCCCCAAGAGCAGAGACTGTCTTTTGCCCTTTTTATCCCCAGCACTTTGCACAGGTGCCTGGCACAAAACAGGCATTAATAAATGCTTATTGACTAACTAATGGGTGTGGCTGATGTGGGAATTTGTTTTGATACATCTGTGTGTTGAGGACTTTACTTTTCAGGTTTGGTTTGTTTAAAAATTTGCTCCAGAGGTGGCAAAAGGCAGTAATGAAAAAGTAGCAGTAAAAAAATACTTATCATTCAAAAAGTAAGTTAAAATTGTAAACATAAAAAAAAAACTACCATGTCTGTCTACAATACAGCCCCAGAGAATGGTCAGGACCATAATGCATCATAAACACTTATTGCTCATTAGAGAGTTAGTAGAACTACCAATTAAACAGAATAAAGGGGGGGCATTGGATAGTCAACCAAACAGATTCAAAGCAGAGCCCACTTACAGACTGCAGAAAGACTGTCAGGGTTTGCTAGAAGTTCAAATGACTAATTTATACAAGGAGATATGTGTTGGCACCTTTCAGAGGATTAGGAAAGTCAACAAAGACTAATAAAACGATGTGGCTATCGAGGGAGAAATGGACCTGGGGGTTGGTAAATCATCCAGTACAAGAACCTTAGAGAGTTCAATACATCCTTGGCACTTGTAGTCAGTGGGGTGGAATGGAGGGCACAACCACCAGGCTGACTGCTGGACTTCTCAGCTCCTGGTCCTATTGAAAAGGATCTTATTGACTAAAAGGTGGCACCAGGTGGCACTCTTGTTTTCCAGGAATTCTCCCAGATCTGTGGTTTCAGGTCTGGTCAAAGAATAGATTTGGCAGTCGATTTAGAGCACCCAAAACTAGGTTGACCATACAATCACATGGGCTGTGTAGGAGCAATGTTCTGTCTTGACTATCTTAAACATCCTGATATTCAACATACAGGATAAGGAGTTTAGCTAAGTATCTGTATGTATAATATGACTGGATACAGTATATATTTATTATGGAAAATTTTTGGCAGTACTGAAAACAGAATGTGACCTTTCCTGAGTCTTCTAGAAGGTAAGCATAATTTGGGGGCTGCTGAACAAGGAATCCCCCTCTCCTCAGACCTGCCCTAAGAACCCACTGGCTTCACTCTCCAAGAACTGTGTGGAATATTCTCTTCTTTCAATGTGTAGCATCTTATGAGAAATCCCTTTTTCAATCTAGAAGGTTCAGTCCCTGAAATCTGAAATTTGGGATTACTCATGAGTTGCTGTTCAACATAAACCGCCAGCTACAATGCATTCCCTTAGTCTTATAGATCTTGACCTCCAAGAGGTCATTTTGTTTGAGTTTTTAATACTCCATTTCAAGATGCCATGATGCTCACTGCTTGAGGTTGATACACTATGAAAAAAATAGAGCAGTGTGATTCAGTGAAGACAGATTTCCAGCTGAGGACATGGATTTGAATTCTGGCTCTTCTACTACCTGTAACATGTTGGACAAGTCACTTAGACCAACATTTGGTCTGTTTACTCATATGTAATATGAGTGGGTTGGAATAAATTCCTTCTGGGATCATTTCCAGTTATGTTGCCCTATATTCCTGGGCCCACTCTTGGACTTCCCTCACCAGAAACTAGAGCAATACGTCTTCAAGTGCGTGACTTGAGTTTCTCTAGTTATGCATCAAAATTCTTCTGCACATCCTGAGACTCCCACATTCCCCAGCTGCAGTTTGCTGCCAGTTTTCCCAGCTTGGCAACAGGAAGATCACAATAGCAGCTCTACCCTTGCTACAAACCTGGGGGATGTAAAGAGAAGGGTGAGGGGGTGAGAGAGGGGAAGGAGAGGCTGAGGAATTGCGAGGCTCAAAAAATAGGTTTGGAGGCAGGCCCTCTTCTTCCTTGTCATTTTTAATGTTGACAAAGAATACTGTAGGCCAGGGTGGGGAGTGGGGGAGGGAAGGCAGAGAACCACTAAACTGGAACATATTAGCTCTTTTAACAGTTGTCATTGTTCCACAGTTTTGGAATACAAAACCAAATCCTAGTGTGTTAATAGTTACTAAATTCCTATAAAAACTTTCAGAGGCAGATCACTGCGGGGTATAAGCTCGGGCCAACTGGTCCAGCAAGAAAGGATGATCCTCACCATTACTTGCCCAGTTACCTAATAAGACACCCCATTCAACAATGCCTACAGCTAGGTGGGACAGTGGAGAGAGGCACTGAGCTTGGAGTTAGGAAGACCTGAGTTCAAATCCAGCCTCAGACACTTATTAACTGAGTGACCCTAGGCAATTCACTTATTAACCTGTTTGCCTCAGTTTCCCCAACTGTAAAATGGGGATGATAACAATACCTACCTCCCAGGTTGTTGTGAAGATCACATGAGATCATTGTAAAGCATTTAGCACAGGGTCTGGAATGCGTTATGTGTTAGTTATTACTTGAATCAGTGGTTGCAGTTCTTAGCTATATGGCCATGCCTCCATTTCCCTTGCCCTAGTGCACAGAAACATAGGTAACTGATCTCAGGTCCCAGTGAGTGTGGTATTAAGTATATAGTGTACTTGATCAAGGGGAATTCTCTTTTCATTACAAAGTTCCATTCAAGTCCTTGAATCTCCCCACAGGTATTTCTCTCACCACCAGTTCACACTAGCTGGACACCACCCAGTTCCATATTTCGAATCAAGTTTCAATTTCAGTACTGGTGACTCACCTGAGAAAGGGTTAAGTGGGATATTAGGTGGCCTCAACTTACTTAGTTCCTCAAAGTCCTTTCAGAGTGAATTAATGAAAAGACATTAAACAACTATTATATGTCAGACACTGCACTAAGTCCTGGGGATTCAAATACAAAGGGAGAGTCCCTATATTCAACAGACTTGCATTCTAATAGGGGAAGAAAACACATAGGAGAGTGGTGGTTAGGGAAGGGAATTCTCATCTGGGAAGTTATAAAGACTGTGTCTTGAATCACAGGCAATTGTCATGTCTTTTCCATGAACAATGAGGATACAGATTACTCTTTCTGGAGCAAAATGTAGAATCTAGGATAAAATGCCTGGGTAGATCCTAGTTTTGTAGTAGATGGTTAGATGGACCTTGAAGTATTGACAGGGGCTGGTTAGATATAGTGATTTAGGAGAGGGTCAAAGTCTTTCCTAATCATTGACGAGAACTAATAGGCCTGATTTTACCTTGAAGGGCAGCTACTCTCAAATGCATTAATACATTAAGCAACTTATGGCACCCCTCCAAAGACTTACAAAATTTGTTTATAAGCTTTTACTTGTTTGGAATAGTCCTGCATTCATTTCCTCTGCAGAGTAAGCTAGCACCAATCGCATTCCACAAACTTGAACTTTCGATGTCTTGGCCATCATCTACCCTCATTCCTTCTTGTGGAAGCATCTGTCTGATCCCCCTGACTCTAAATTTGACTTCCCAGACTTTGAAGTAATGCCTCAGCTGCTGTCTCATCCTGGAAATTTCCTCAGAACCTGGGGCCTCCTCATCCTAGATCATCCAACCATCCCAACAGCCTTCTTACCCTCAGCAACCTTTTGTGTTATCTCCCATTTACAAAGCAAGCTCTTTCAGGGAAATGATTCTTTGCTTTTATCTCCAGAATTTAGCACAGTGCCTGACACATAGCAATAGGATCAAGAAATGCTACTTTCCTTTTTCTTTCCTTCCTTACCATGGACTTAGGGGGAATAGCATACCACTGGTGGCATACCAATGAAAACCATGGATGGGTGCCAAAGGGGCCAGAACTCCCATCATTCAGCTTCTTTTGTACTATACATCTTTGGTTAGTTTCACTTTGGGAAACTTCAAAACTCTTTGCTTGTGGGAACAATTTGCCTCAGTTCAGTAACATTTAGGTATCTGGCTCAAATCTTACAGCATTTATTATGGGCTTGAAGTGCAGTAACAAGGCAACAAGAATATACCACTCATTTAACATTCATTGTAAGACTTGTGCTTTGGTGATGGTCTCATAATATTTTCAACAGAGATTCCTGCAGAGTCTCTCTGGTGTTCATTGGATTCCAGTAAACTCAGGATCAATTGGACATTAAGACCAGTCATTTAAAGAACCAGCAGCTTCTGGTTAAACACATTTGTTAGTCTATTCTACAGCTAAGTTCTTATGTCTTTCTGGAGTCTGGGGCAACATTCAATTGGTTCTTTCAAATTCTACGCTTCACCCAGTAGTTGAGGCAATTCATACCTTTTTGAGGAGTGGGGATGGGGTGAGGGGGAGGAAGCCTGGTCAGTAAAATAAATGATTTACCAGATTAGGTTCCTAGCTAATAAAGAAAATATCTGTCTAAATTCAATATTTGAATATTATCAGCATAGAAACAATAGAATATGTGATAAGCACTGAGTGTTGCAAATGAGGTTCATCTATCCAATAATTCTGTACCTGAGTAAAGGCTTCTTTTAAGTAACTCCATACCCACAACCAAGCATGAGATTTTCCTGGAAACCCATGACAACAAACTGTCACCACTCAAAAGACGGTGGTAGAAACTAGTGCCATTATCATAGGATGGTACAAATTGATACCATTGTCATGAAGATCGTCACTTCATCCCCTGAACTAGCTCTCCCACTGTATCCAACATCACATTAGGAATATCCATGTTCCTTAAGGAGATAGCCCAGTTATGCAGTATCCCCATCACATTATTTCAGACCAAAGACTCTAGTTTTTGTCATATTTTTATTCTGTCCTGTTCACTGCCATCCAGGTTAAGATTCACCCCTTCTTCCATCCAAGGAGCTTCCTTCCTGATGAGGTATGATTCAATTCTGGAGCCATTCCATCACACTGGACTCCAGGGCTCTTACTCCCAGGCCAATGAATTCTATCAAGCACATAAAAAGACAGAAGAGCCTCCTTCCCCATTATGATTTCTCAGTGACACATTATCTGGACCTATATGGTGACATAAGGTCTGTCAGGGGTTAATATCACTTCAGTTCTTGGACCGGTAACCATCAAAATGGATAATATGGCATCCCAGATGTCGACAGGCTTTGATCTTCTTTGGAAGAGGGTCCACAAGCTTCAAGCTGATGTAACTTTTCTGTAATTCCATATGTACCAAGGGATTCCTGCTCCTCAAGACAGCAGACTCCTATGGTAGGGTCTTAATCTTCTTATCTCATAACAGAAGCAAGTGCAAAGCCTACCAAAGTAGACTCTCCCCTGCTGGAGGACCAATTTATTGGGTGATAATGTTGAAAAGCACTTATTCAGCCTTCACTGTAGGTCAAGTGACAACTCAATGGCCACTCAAATCAAAGGCCACAGATAGGCCATCAAACCCTATGTGGTTCATAGCACAACAGTAGTGACATGCTTACTATTCAGCCATACGTACTTATGCTAAGAATGGTCCTAAACGATCACAGACCTTGACCTAATTCAAATGAGAACTTCCTCCACAGTCATCTCTACCAGAATCAAGAAATCAGACTAAAGTGATTGCGTATATTCAAGACAATTCACCTAAAACTAATCATAGATCTGCATGAAATTTTTTTTACGTGTGCACTATTCTTTTAATGATGTTAATAAATCTATCACTAGTCATTAAGAAAACAGGCTTACTCCTCCACTGCTTATCACAATCCAGTTACCAACCAAAGAGAATCAACTAGATTCTGGAATATTATCTCCAGTTACACATTCAATCCACTCTTCTTGTTAATTTCATCCCCAATCCCAACCCCACACCCAAAACCCAACTCCTACAATATTTGAGGAAATTGAAAGCAGCCTAGACTGACCTCAAAACTGCAAGATGTCAGAGCTGCATGTAAATGGTACGTTGACAGCTCCAGAATTGATACATTTAAGGAATCATGTATTACTAATAATTAATTCTCTGAATAGACAGATCTTTAATAGTGGACATCAAGCCTTATGCCCCTTTCTTATTACATAGGTGGTTAAGTCCTGTAGCCTGCCAAATGGAACTCCCAGGTTCAATTCAAATCTTGCTGGGCTGAATACACATAAATCCAGCTTCACCCTTTTGACATCTCTCAATCAATGCCTATGCTTGTGGAAGACCAAAGAGAGCTCCTTGTCAAAAAACAAAAAAGATTAGATTTACAAAGGCCTCAGCTCTAATTCTATGAACCTACAGCACAAGGACTCCCTCCAATACATTGTAGAGGTAGGCAAGACAGATATGATTTAGATGAAAGAATCTGGGAAATGGCATATTCATTTTCTGCTTGCTAATTGAAAGCCTTCAATTGGTATAATTCTAAGCCCAGGCTCCAGCATTTTCCTTAGGAGGAAGATCACACAGTAGGCTGATGCTCATCACTGGAACAAGAAGAGAAGGCTTATCTTACCATATATATGATATTTGCCACAATGGGTACTTGAAAAGTTCTGCATGAATTTTTTGTTAAAGCTTAACTTTTCTGGATATCCATTTTCTTAGAACTTTCACTTGATTTCTCCTCATTGTCCCTTAACTGCTAATCTACTGTTCTAGTCCCTAAAAATGCTTCCATGAGCCTTTATTTGATTTCATACTTATTACTCCAGTGATGGCTTTTCTGATCCATATAATTCACCTCTTGCTTCTAATGCCTAATTAACAGGCTTTATTATTAAAGTCTATTTTCCCATGTTGATCTAGCCAGTTGGACAGATAATATTCATGAGACTGTGACAAAGGATCATAAATTTAGAATTGAAAAAGAACTTAATGAATTGCTTAGTGAGCATCCAATCCCCTCACTCTAGAAATGAGGCAACTGAGGCCCAGAAAAATGAAAGCAATTGCCCAGGTAGTATGTAGATATGTTGAGAGAAATCCAGGCCCTTGATTCCAAATCCAGGGTTCTTGCTACTGCAACACAATGCTCCTTAGCCATAGGAGATCCAGTCACAGCCCTTGGCTAGTCTCACAATCAAGTGAGGCTAAGAGAACAGCATAGGATTTATGGGAAAATATAGACAAAGATTATACAGGAAGAGAAAGTAGTAAAGGTGCCTTGATCTGCATTGGTGTATAGAGTATATACACTAATAACGTCACTGATTCACTGAATTACCACAGTTACAAAGCTTGATATCATACATATACCACAGCTAAAAAATGTTTGTCATTTCTATAAAGAATTGGGCTCAAGTTAAAAACATGACATCTATTTTAACACTGTTCCTAGATAAAAAATCTAATCCGATTTACAGAAGCATTTCTAGTAAATACAACTACCAAATTTCAGTTTTTCTTCTCTAAAATATTGTTATATTGATCTCATTATGAAAACTAAATTTTCTGTAAGCAGATTTTTAGGAAGATTGAAATTTAGTGGTTGAGAAATCAGATCAGTACATACTTTGCACTGCTACTTTTAAGTGATCAGTGTCTTTAGTGAAGGAAAACAGAAATAAAAGAGTAATGGGAAGATTAAACACTTCTATCTCTGAACCATAGTTATGAACTACAATATCTGGTCTCAAGTATTTAATTACTGGGTAAATCTGAAGATTTCCCTTCATTCAGTTTATTTCCATGACTTCTCTTCACTGAAATCTCATGTATGATAAAGCCTGAACTTTATCTAAAAGTTTTCCCAAATTTTAACTTATCAGTTAAGGGCAATGTGAAAAGATTGAGTTGATTGATTACTGTAGGCCAAGGCATAACAAAATGAACTATGCAGGAGTAGAGCTGGGGGCAAAGGCAGGAGTCTGTAATAAGAACCAATGCAACAGCTTATTAAAGTCAAAAGGATGAGATCCTTTCTTGCTCTTGAATTCTATGAATTTATATGATTTAGGATTTGTCTTGTAGACTTTTTTTATTTTTGGCATAGATTCCCATGTTTCTGATCATCTTTTCCACATGTACTGGTAGAAACTCCTCCAACTACGTACCCATGGGCTAAAAAATAAAGGATTATGTGGATGCCAGAGATGGAAACTACATACTAATATGAGCATGAAGTTTCAAAGGTAGAGACAATGGATATTAAGAAGCAGTAGCTCATAGAACACTGGGTAGATCCATGTGGCATCAGGAAACTTTACCTGGAAGGCCACTAGACTCATTACTTACATTATTAGGAAAAGTATGATGTTCTTTACATCCAGATACTGAGAAGGGTAGATAATATGGGAGTCTGTGGGAGATAGCCCAGACAACCTGCAGGGGAGCACTGAGGGTCTGGTAGTCAATAACTCATTTATATGTTGTATGGGCAGCCCCTAGGAGACTTTGCAAGTATAACAACGCAGCCTCCAACTTACTCAAGTAGTTTTTGACTACTGAAATAGTGGCATAAATGAAATATGAGAAAAAGAATTGAGTGGTACCTGTAAGTACAGGAAAATGGTGTGTTCTGAATAGAAAGATGAATAGAACTGCTAAAACAGATTTTAGCACCAGCTACTAATTGGTCTAATGATAATACTGGAGATCTGCACAGAGGTAAAGTTGGTTTCCTCCATCTGACTGTTAGTCTACAGTAGAGAGGAGACAGTAGTATTTGGTAGAAAGATAAAGTTTGAAATGCAGGGCTCAAAAAAGAGTTGTCTATGGTCCAGAATATTTTTTAATGGATTATGGTCCATGATTCAAAACAAAACAAAACAATGTAGATGAGCAGATTGTGCAAATGAAATTATTTCCAGAAAGACTATTTGCATTGGTTCTGGAGCAGCAGAAACCTGCCATTTTAGTCAAAGCAGCTTCCATTACCAGAATGCTGCCCTCACACTGTGATGATAATAGTTCTGTAACCAAGTCCAAAGCTAACAACCAAGGCCAGAGCATGCAAGAAGCTATAACAACCCTCCTGAATTCCTGATGGGGTCCTTGGCCTAGCAACAGATTGCATGTGGCAAGCCATTAGTTCTACGTGCTCAATCCTATCTTGTGTATGGACCAAATGTGTTGGTATTTTGGACCACTCTCCAAATATTTCTAAGTACAGTGATATGATATTCAGTCATTCAATAAGGAGCTCGCTTCTATTAAAAATGGTGCTTCTATTGCAAGGAAGGTTTCAACAAATGAGAAACTGTCAGGGAAATTTTGGTTCATTCATTTGGAAATTCATGGGGATGAAGCTCGAGGCACTGCCAGCTCCAATCAAGGAGTCCAGACAACTCTTAATTGGTCAGAAAATCTTTTTGGTATCTGGAATCGGTAAAAGATTAAGAAGTATTTTCCAAATGCAGCAAGAGTCAATCTCTTTTTTCCTTCTCATTAAACAGCTAAGCCCAGAGGCTGACAACTTTCCCCAAGAAGTATTGCAATTCATTCACTCCATTTCCATGGCTACTCTTCACTGAAATCTCCAATGCATGATGAAGCGTAAATTTAACCTAAACTTTTCCCCAAATTTTAACTATATTAGTGAAGGATAGGGTGAAAAGATTAAGTTAAGGCATCATCTTACTATAGGCCAAAGCATAACAAAGAGAGCCACCTAGGAATAAAGTGGGGATCCAAGGCAGGAGTCTGCAATAAGTAAGAACAGGAAGTAAGAGTTATCAAAGTCAAAAGGATGAGGACAAGATGCCCTTATGGCAGTAGCACTTCAGGGGGAAATTCTGTGCCCTCCCCTGGGGACTATATATATGGTAAGGGAGGTTTGGATATCAGGCTGTGGGAGCATGAAAGGTATTGGAGGTGGCCTGGTCATAACAGGGTAGATCTAGCAGGTGCCACTAGCTTGGATCCTAAAAGGTTCTAAGAGCTAGACTACACTTAGCTTGCAAATGGTACCACCATATTATCAACCATCATGTCCTACCTGTATTACTACTACCTCAGATCCTCATTACAACTCCTCTTGATCCCTGCAATGGTCTGTAGTCTCTCCTTAATTCAAACTACCCTACATACAACCGCCAGATTAATCTTTCCAATCCATAGGTCAGATTGTATCACTCCATCACTTTAAAATCTTTTAAGAGCTCCACTTTTCCTACAAATTAAGTCCAAACTCCTTAGCCTGGCATTCAAAGCCCTTTGTAATCTGATTCAAATCACCTTTCTGTCATTTCACATACTGTGCTTCATTTAAGCTGGATGATTCACCATCCCTGGACCCACCTTACACTCTCTGGTATCTGATTTTGATCCTGTTATTCCTACTAAACTATGAGTCCCTTTAGGGCAGAGAACTTGGTTTACTTAAACTTCTGGAGCTCTCCCATAACTTAACAGTGAGTGGCCTGCATATAGTAAGTACTTCAATGTTTCCTGAAGCTGGACACCCTCCCTTATCATTCTACCTGTTAATATCCTATATATCCTTTAAGGTCCAGCTCAAATGCTGCCTTCTCTCCATGAAGTATTCCTTGATTCCCTTGGCTGGAGATTTTCTCTTCCTCAAATGAACTCACAGAATTTTTTCCTTCTTTATTGTTTTACACTTATTGGAGCTTATAAGCAGCATAACCACAACAGATTAAGGGATGAGGGTAAGGCATGGCAATGTCCTTTTTTTCTAGCATAAGTGCAAATCTCCAATGGTCAGAGGCTAAATCGAAAAAAGTGCTGGTTACTACTAAACCTCACAGTTTTCCACCTTAATCCCATTTCTTTCTCACAGGAACCCCTGAAACCCTATTTTAGATGATAGAACTCTAATTTTTCATCTGATTTAGCTCTAAGACTTGATAATTAGCCAGTCATATGACCTAGCCAACTAGATTTTATTTTAATTTTATACAGCATTAAATGAAACAAAGTGATTCCAAACCATTACTCAGATTCTCAAATCCTTGGGTATTTTTCCAGTCTAAACTTGAGTATGGTTAGCTATTTTCTTGGGAAAGGTCAGTTTCAGGAGAAATACCATTTAGACCTTCAATCTGAAAGACAAAACACCATGGCTAGACAAGTAGACTTCTCAGGCAGGTTTTCTATACATTTTAGCTCCTTCTAGGAAGCTACTATTATAGCTCAATCCACAATCATAATTAGTAGGAACTCATCTGCCAATTACTTATTGTGAGATATGGTATGGAATCACAGGAACATAAATTTAGAACTGGAAAGGACCTCAGAAGCCCCCTAGGCCAATCTGCACCCTCCCCCCCACACACACACTTTAAAGATGAGGAAATTGAGGCTTACAGAGGTTTAAATGACTTGTCCAGAGTACAAAGGCTGTAAAGTATCAGAAGTGGACATCAGGACATCCTGATTCCAAGTCAGCAATGTATGCCTTTGTTGGCTAAGATCATTCCCTTCAGGTTGTTCTTTGATTCCCTAGAGTCAAATGAACAAGGTCTGTTTTTCTGCTCAAAACAAAAAATAATTCACAAACTCTATATAAACCTCACCTTAAAAAAACACTCATCTTCTTTCATCTTTGCTTTAGTTGCAAATAATCAAGAGGAGTTTATCTTGGAAATCAAAAAGCAACTCCAGTGAAATGATACCCTATTTCTCTCAAGCTCTCCGTTACTCCCAAATCTGATGCTACATGGGCATTTCCTAGATCAGCCCAAGAAGCTACTTTAAAAATACTATTTCACACTGCATTATCAGTTTCCTGTGTCTACATGTTTCCAGTCTTCAAATGTTAATGAACTCAAGGAGTTCTGCTGAGTTTTGGATTTCTCCATGATCTCTAGAGTAAAATCATTCTATACAAGCCTTGCTGGCATCTTAAGGCTGCTGCAGCAACAGCTCCTTGGTTTTTGTAACATCAGCAGAAAGACCCACATTAGTCTGCTTCTATTGTGTAAGCTCAAGAAGTTTTGAATCAGCAAGATGGGTCCCAGGCAGCAAAGCATACACAACAAAGCAAAGTTCTTTGTAAGTTTCCTTTGCAGAAGGCACAATCATTTTGCTCTTGAAAACATTTCTTCAGTTTTCAAACCATTTCAAGGGCTTTTTTACAAAACTGCCCAAGAATATTCAGAATCTTTTGCAATGAACATAATGTAAAGGTGGCAACCATGCCGTGGCTCCCCTGGCTTTGTGACCAGCAGCACTATAGCAGCAGTGACTTTCCAACCTTCTTTGTGAAGGATGTCAACAGCTACGAAAACACTAGACTCATGAGTAACTCCAACCCCAATGGTCAAACAGGTTTCTCCTGCCCTAAGAGTCCCCTCTACAACATATGTAGCACAATACTATTTCATCTCCTTTCTCAATGTAAGCACTGGAACTTAGTTGAACAGATGAACAGAGTCAAAGACAAACATGTTTAGGGTACTACATGTATGGTGTTAAAATTAATTACCTCATTTTGAGTAGTGTGGAACAACATGTCTGTAATCTGTTTCGAAGAAAACATCTTGGAATCCTTTTGGAAGCTGTAGTTGGAAGACAACATCCCCCCAAGTTTGATATAAACAGGGGAAGAGACTCCACTCTTCAGCAGTTGCCAAACTAGGATGTACATACCTCATAAAATCCATCCACCCTCAATGCCTCGTTTCTGCCTGCTTTAAATATGCAATTTTTTTATCTCTACCTTCCAATTAAGTTATTAGCAATATCTACTCACCTGGTACTTATTTCATGGTTTTGGTTTTGTTTATACAGGTAGAGTCGATCTGATTCATAACTTCTAATTTTTTTCTCACCCCATCTTGGGTGAGCTGCCACTAAGGATTATCCTTCCTGAATAAGTACTGCCCACCAGTACCCTACTACTCCTATTTCCCTGACTTCCCAGGCCAAAGCAGGATTGATACTTACCACATTCTAACTTATGTTAGTCTAGACCTCTTATCATCCCCTTCTAGATTTTGAGCTCTTCCTGAGAAAGAATCATGTCTTATTTAATAGTTGTTATCTTCCCACAAACATAAAATTTTCATTTAAGTAGGTGTTTAATGAATACTTATTAATTATATTTATGAAGCTTCCCTTCCACATGAGTTTTTTGATGTCGAGTAAGGTGTGTACTCCACCTGAAGGCTTTCCCACATTCATTACATTTATAAGGTTTTTCTCCAGTGTGAATTCTCTGATGTTGAGTAAGGTAAGAAATCTGATTAAAGCATTTCCCACATTCACTACATTCATAAGGTTTTTCTCCAGTATGAATTCTTTGATGCTGAATAATGGATGATCTATTACCAAAGGCTTTTCCACAATAATTACATTCATAGGGTTTCTCTCCTGTATGAATTCTCTGATGTTGAATGAGGTACGAAATCTGACTGAAGCATTTCCCACATTCATGACATTCATAGGGCTTCTCTCTAGCATGTACTTTCTGATGCTGAAAAGTTGATGACTTGTCAGTAAATGATTTCCCACATTGCTTACATTTGTATGGTTTCTCTCCAGAATGAATTCTTTGGTGTTGTACAAGTATTGTACTTCGGGTGAATGATTTTCCACATTCATTGCATTCATAGGGTTTTTCTCCAGTATGAATTCTCTGATGCTGAGCAATGGATGACCTACTGCTGAAGGTTCTCCCACATTCATTACATTCATAGGGTTTCTCTCCAGTATGAACCCTCTGGTGTTGATTAAGGTGTGTACTCCGACTGAAGGCTTTCCCACATTCAATGCATTCATAGGGCTTATTCCCAGAGTGAATTCTAAGATGCTGAGTAAGCTCTGTACATCGCCTAAAAGTTTTCTCACATTGATTACAATTATAAGGTTTCTCTCCTGTATGAATTCTCTGATGCTGAGTAAGGGAAGAAAGATGACGGAAGGCTTTCCCACACTCATTGCAGTCATAGGGTTTCTCTCCAGTATGAATTCTTCGATGCTGACTAAGATGTGTATTCTGGCTGAAGGTTTTCCCACACACAATACATTCATAAGGTTTCTCTCCAGTGTGAGTACTGTGATGCTGAAGAAGGTGTGCACGTTGGCTGAAAGCTTTGCCACACTGATTACATCCATATGGTTTCTCTCCAGTATGAATTCTCTGATGCTGAACAAGATTTGTACTCCGACTGAAGGCTTTCCCACATTCATTACATTCATATGGCTTCTCCACAATATGAATTTTCTGATGTTGAATAAGTTGTTCATGTTGACTAAAAGTTTTCACACATTCATTACATTCATAGTGTTGTTTCTTCCCTGCATATGTTCTCTGATTAATTGAATCTAAATCGCGTTTGAAGATTTTTCCTTCTTTATGAAGTTTATGGTCTCGTACATGAACTCTCTGCTTTGTAATAAGGATTGAACTCAGACTAAAGTTGATTCCAAATTCATTGCATTCAGGTCCTATCTTCCCAGTGAAATCTTTCTTGTGGCTGATGGTCATCTGTCTCAATTGTTTGTCCTGGATTCCCTTATGCCACCCTAACTGGTTATCCCATTCAAAGGGTTTTCCTAACTTGGAATACCAAAGACCATCTCTTGTGAATCTTTCCATCATTGTTTCCTGGGTTAATTCTTCTTCCTGTTTTATAGCTGACTTCTTGATTCTAGGACTAATCTTCCAGTCTGAAATTAAAAAAAAAATAAAAAGCAAATGTTCATTGTCTCATCTTCTGAAGAAACTGAAATGTGCTAAGGTGGTCATAGGAGAATGAAACTGATAATTATAAGTACAAGGTGTATGACAGTGACAACTCTCAAATATGGTCACATGAAGTGAGATTAGGAATGGGAAGGGAAGATCAACAAGGGAATAGGAGTGGCTGTAAGGTAGCCAATATACAAAGTGAGCAGAACAAGGCAACTTATAAGCCAAGAGTGGTGATAAAGAGAACAGGCTAAGCAGAATGGTAGAAGATGAATTAGGATTAGGGTAGACAGTATGGGAGCAAAGCATAAGTTTTAATTTCATATTTTTGTTATTGTAAAAAGAGTCTAATGTGTCCCCCCTACCTCCAATTTGTTATCTCCACAAACAGATCTAGCCTAACACTACCAAAAGAATCTTCCATAATCAATTCTCCTACACCTAATATAGACGTAATCAGAGCACACTAGTAAGGCAAGAGCATTAATTAAACACTTAATATATGCCAGGCACTGTGTTAGGAGTTGCAGGTAGCCATAGTGACCATATAATCACAAACTTTATAAATCTTCAATACCAAAGTTGGTCACATTCAATGGAACTCATTCAATGGAATTCATTCAAAGGGAATGAAGGGTAAAAAATTCTTCACATAGGATTCAATCAATAGGGCTCATTCAATACTATTCTCAGTGGAATGTAGATTCTTATCTGCCCTGACTACCAGGACCTACTTTGCACAGCCCTCCCTCACTTAAATCCAACTCACTTGCATGTCATTACATCACTTCCCTGATGTCATGATCCTCTTCAAGAAAGAAAAACAAGTGCCAACAACACCAGGGTCTACTTTATCAGAACAAATTTCCTAAGTCTTTGATTTCTTGTTCACATACCTTTGGCTCACTTCTGACATGTGGCAAACATGATGGCTTTGAAACTCTGCATCCTGGTCCCCATAGCCCAGTTTCCTCCAGGTCCTAGATGTTATCTGACCCATAATTCCATGTTGTTAGCCACATCCTAATGTGATGACCCTTCTCTGCTGAAAAATCTCTAATGATGTACCATAATCCTTAACCTCACAAAGTGCTCCATAATCTACCCTACACATTTATAATCTATTATTCTTTGATGTACACCCCCAAATCTCCTATATGCCACATCTTCCTGATCAAGTATCCTTACTACTTAGAGCATCTAGTCCTCTTCACCTGTTGAAATCCTTAACACCACTAAGTTCAACTTATGCTTTTCTCCTTCAAAGAGCCATCATAATATCCCCCTTTTCTGGACACTATAGTTTTTTGTGTACAAATACAATATCAAGTTCCTTAATGGCAAGGCCTATGTCTTAATTCTTTTTTGTTCTTAGGGGGGAGAGGGTGTGCTGAGGAACAATGTGTACACATAGTGCATGTACAAGTAGTACATATACAAAATACATAGTACATACATAGTACATATACAAAATATGAGATCACCTTGAAAGTAGGGACTAGCAGCTGGGGCATCAGTAAAGTCCCCATGATCATGAAGTGAGCTGAGCTTTAAAGGAAATGAGGGGTACTATGTGGTAGAGGTGAAGAAAGAGTGCTTTTTAGGCATGAGGTGGATAGCCTGTATAAAGGCATAGAGACAGGAGGTAGAAACAACTATAGAGCAAGAGATGAACATCTATAATTAAACGCCATGTTATGTATTGCAAACTACAAGTAGTCAAAATATGCAAAGATCAATCTAAGCTGAGGAGATGGATGGGAGCAGGCCCAGATGTTGGGAGTACTGGGACATGGGAAGAGAGTCATCAGTTGTGGTGAAGACATATTTCTACAGAAGAGCCATGAATGAGTAAAGAGGAAGGAGAAAGGCTAAGAACAGCACTGGCAGTGATATGTGCCTTGAATCTCATCATGGTATGTGAGGGTATGTATTTATAGGTGTATTTATCTCAGTCAGAACTTATGCCTCAGTTTCTAGTTACCTCTGTACATGTACGAAACAAGTAATGAGAACTGAGGATCAGATTCTGACTAGCTGTTTATCTGAATTATGGCCAGATTCCAACCACTACCTCACCACCAATTTGCTTACTTCCTGATGCCCCTTGCAAAATTGTAGTCAGTGTTCCATCCCAAGCATCCTCAGAATAGCAAAAACTGAGAAGATATCTCACACACACACAGCAGCTACTGTATCTCTGCTCCTCCCCCAGGCCACCCAATCTTACAGCATCCTAATCTAACATCTTAGGAAAATTTCTATGAAGACAGCATGTAACATGGCTTGGAAGAGAGAAAGGAGTCTGTTGTTAAGGGAACCAGCTACAAGATGTACTAATCAAGTCAAGAGGTACTAAGGACCCTACTTGGAATGGTGGTAATAGTGGAGAGTGTGGGCCTAATGCTAAATACATTTTAGAGGGGTAGCAGAAAGACAGAATTTATTAACAACTTGGACACATAGGGAAAGGAAAAATCAACATAAATCTAAGACATATGAATGGAGCCTGTGAATAAGAAACACTGAAGAGTCCTGGAAGAAGCAGAAAGGAAATCTATGACTTCCAACTTTTAGGTTAGCTCTAGGAAGATGAGGGAGGGATGCCTATTCTTGTGAGCCTGGAGGACAGCATCAAGGAAACCAACATGTATCTATTAAGCACCTCCTATGTAAAAGTTCCTGGCCTTGAGGAGCTTACATTCTATTGGAGAGGGCTATATGTTCTTAAATAAGTATAGACAGAATACATACAAAATAATTTTGGAAGGCCACTAGCAGCTGGGATGAATCAGGAAAGGTTTCATGTAGAAAGTGGTGCTTGACCTGAATCCCATAAGAAGTAAGGGATTCTAATTGGTAAAGAGGACATTTGAAGAAAGAGGGAACAAATGCCAGTGCAGAGACAAGAAGGAAGGAGAGGCAGCACCATGTACGAGCAACAGTAAGAAGGTCAGTGTGGCCAGACCAGAGTGTGGGAAGGGGAATGATGCATGATAAGGCTGGAATGGGAGATTGGGGCCAACTCACAAAAGATTTTTAAATGTCAAACAGAGGAGTTTATTTGCTTCTAGAATCAATAAGTTTACTGAGTAGGGAAGAGTTCAGACATGTGCTTTAGGAAAATTACTTTGGTAGCTAAGTGAAGGATGGTTTGGAAAAGAGTGGGTCATTGCCAGTCGTCTTGACTAAGTCTTACCACTGGATTCTGATGACACTGGAGGAGAGAGTGAGGCTAATGATTGTGCAGCTCTGCCTCACTTAAAGCCAGTTCACTGACAAGTGAACTTCACCATTGTGATGTCATTGGTCTCTTAGAGAACCAAGGTCAAACAGCTACAAACAATGATAATCTGGTTTGGAGAAGGGAGAAGCTTTTGGAAGGCAGTCCAATTGAAGGTTTTTGCAGTAGTTCAGGAGAGAAGTGACAAGAGAATAAGAGTATGAGAGGATAGTGATAGGAAGATTATCTGACAGTGCATGATAGCCCTCTTGAAATATTTGAAGACTTGCCCTGTGGAGTAAGAAGCAGATTTACTCTACTTTGCTACAAATGGCAGAACTAGAACCAATGGGAGAAGTAACATACTTCATCTAAATTTAAAGAATTTCATAACAAAGATTACCAAAAAATGGAATGGGCTACCTCCAAAAGTACTGAGCTCTTTCTGAGCCCTGAATTTGCTTCAAGGAAAAGCTGGATAATCATCTATCAACAATGTTATATAGAAGGGGTGACTATATTGGGTGGTCCATGGAAAAGAGGACCTTCTAATTCTAAGATTCTACAGTATTATGAAGTGAATTTAATTTATTAGTTCATACCAAACGGTTTTCATCTTTCCTACAGGTGTAGGAATGGAGGGGAGCTTTGAAGAAAGCTACCCAATAAACATTTTGAAGATTCTAATCCTTCATGCCTAACATTTACATTGATTTCCATTTACCTGGTTCTCATTCACTCACCTGGGCAGGTGGCTCTTGGGATTTCTCTCTCCACTATCCAGGGTTCTTCTCCTTGTTGCAACTTAGATATCACATCTGGTTTGGAAACCTGATGGCCTGCTCATAGGAAAAAACAAAAGATTTGAGTGTTTGTTCTGGGGATACAGAACCATTATGGAATCCAGGCTCAGCCTATGGTCATTGCCATTTCTTACTTCTCAAGTTTAAGATCAGTTAACCTAGAAAAGGGAAGAAGGAACATCCTGTCTGTGTGCACAAAAGGGATTAAGACTCTAATCGCAATAATTTAAGCCCAAAGTCAGCTAACTACTTCAGAGGTCATGCTTCTTTTAAAAGTTACTGAAATAAAAACGAATGATTTTGAGTCACAGAGCAAAATGCTCCTTACCCAAAGAGACCAGGTTCCTATAGTTTTCCAGCATCACATCTCTGTACAGGTGCTTCTGAGACTGATCTAACTGCTTCCACTCCTCCTGGGTGAAGTCCACTGCCACATCCTCGAATGTCACTAATTCCTAAAACAGCAAACACATTTTTGTTGATACAGAGCCCTTTCCCAATAGAGTGGTGGCAGTGGGAATGAAAAGGAGAGAAAGATAACAGAGTCAAAACACTAGTGAAATGAGTAAGAGCTGGGTGTGGGGCCTAGAAAAAGAAAGAAAAAGAATCAGCAGTCATTTCAAGATTTCAAGCCTACGTGACTCAGAGAATGGTGGTACCCTAATAGAAGAGAGAATTTAGGAAGAATGAAATGGATTTGCTTTATTTTATTTGGGGGGAGGGGAGGAATGGTGGGAAGAAAAGTTCGTAGAGTTCAGATTTAAACTCTATGATTAAAATTAAAATTAAAAAATTAAACTCTAATCCACTCTTCCCTAGGCTTTTAAGAGTTTTTGTGCTTTTCAAGTCTGCCCTTTGTGCTATTAGGAACAGAAAAGGGAAAACAAGAAAAGATCAACAAAACCACCTTGTTCAAGAAAGTCCGTTCTCAAACCTCTCACAATTGTATGATTTAGGGGAAGCAGCTTAGGGATCATCTAGACAAACCCCCTCACTGGTAGATGAGGAAACTGAAGCCCTAAGAGGTTAAGCAATTTACCCAAGATCCCACCAGTAGGTAAGGGACAGCCAGCATCAGTGCAGTGCTTTTCCATCATAATGCATTTTAAAGTGTTTCTGTTTGATAAAGGGAAATTTATCAGAACAAAAGATATGCATTCAAACTACCCAGAACCATTTTTCAAAGAACTCTAACTGCTCAATAATCTCCCAGAAACTTTTCAAAATTCTAGAAAAAAAAGTTATTTAATGAGTGTTTGTAAAAATCAAAGCGTTTACTTCTCTTTGGCTCTCAGTTTATTCATATATATAAAATGAGGAATCGAATAAGATATCTTCAATGTCCTTTTCAGTTCCCAAACTCTAAGGATTAGAGAGTGCTTTTACTTCTCTGAATCAGTGTAAAAGTTTATGGGAGACAGGTGGCATAGGGGATAGAGTGCTAGGTGTGGAGTCAGGAAGACTCCATCCTCCTGAGTTCAAGTATGGCTTCAGATTTTTACTAGCTGTATGAGCCTGGACAAGTCATTTAATCCTATTTGCCTCAGTTTCCTCATCAGTAAAATGAGCTGGAGAAGGAAATGACAGACCACTCTAGTATCTTTGCCAAGCAAATCCCAAATGAGGTCATGGAGAGCTGGACACGACTAAACAATAACAAGAGTTTTCAGTTGTGGGTTTTTTGTTTGGTTTTTGTCTAATAGATTGTTGGTCATATCAATGATTTATTTCAGGGGTCAGCAAACTATGGCCCACTGACCAAATGCAGTCCACCACTTGTTTTTTGTATGACCAAAGAGCTAAGAATGTTTGGGGGGTTTTTTTTACATTTTTAAGTAGGCAATATGTCAGATTGGCTTGCAGCTGTAGTGTGCTGACTCCTGGTTTATTTGAACAATGCTAATCTGGGTACTGCTCTTTTGGGAAAACAAATCTATTAACACATCCTGTTTTATGATAGTTTCTAGAAATACTATGTGGCCTAAAGCAGAGACTGTCTAGAAACCTACAAATACACACACACACACACACACACACACACACACACACACACACACACACACACACATACACACACACTCACAGATGGTGTGACTATAAAGTAATGATGGCAATTTTACTTTGTGTTTATGTAAATCCGCCTCATTACTTTGTGGTCATACCTCCTCTATTGAGAAACTAGAGGTGAAGGCAGTTCCAGGAGATTTGTACCTCTCTCATTAGATTTCCAGCTCTTCAAGAGAAAGGAATACTTTTTACTTTTCTTTGTAAATCTCCAGTGCTTGGCATATAACAGGCACTTAATGTTCACTGACTGACTTGACACGCATTAATCTGTGAATTAGTAAATTTTAAAAGGGAGGAAATTTAATCATACTTCTTTTAATTGACCTATTTCTCCTTCTTCATGAAGCAGCTCACAAAGGGACATTTCTGCCCAGGAGCAAAATAGTTAGGATGAGTTCTTTTCCAGCCTCATCTGACTAACCTAAAAGAAGCGACAGCAAGTAATAGGTGAGCTAGAATGTAACTGTCCATGTGGCCTACACATTTTTTTAAGTTGCTTTGAATGGGAAGTTGAGCTGATCCTTGCAGCTGAAAAGCCCTACTCCTTGTGTGTCTCACAATGCCCTGCGGATTGTGCTTTCAGATTCACAAAGCACTTTCTCCATAAGAACTCTGCGATATGAATAATGCAAGTATCATTACCCTCGGTTTGCAGATGAGGAAACTGAAGCATTCAGAGGTTAAATGAATACTCCTCATATTCTTTTGGAATGCTAGATCAGCAAGAATCTGGCCATAGATTTTTACTACAACAATGAATGTTTGATCCTGGACAAGTCATTAACTGCTCACATCTTCAATTTCCTCATCTGTAAACTGGGGACAAAAATACCTGCACACCTGATACCACAGGGTTGTTACAATATCTATGTGGACTATAATAAAAAACCAACGTAAAACCAAAAACAAGCCCACTTTCATTTACTGTGAAGTATTCTCTGGAGATCTCCTGTAACTCCAAGGTTCTGTGGCCTTGGTACACTCCCTTCCCCCAAACCAAGTCCCCTCTAGCACTGCAGCCCAATGCTTAAAAGGGGCTGCTTGGGACCAACACTAAGGTTTACATCATCACAAGAAGAAAAAAGAACATGGCAGTAATCTTGCCCATCAGTTCATTTATAGCAACCCATGAGTACTGAGAGAAATGACTCTTTCTTTCTCTCTCGTATTTAATAAGTAATTACTGAATTAGGACCAAGGTTTTTCCCCTTTTCTACTTTCTCATCCAGAAATCAACCAGTGTGGAAAATCTTAGACAAAGACCTACCCAGGCTAAGACCTAACCAGAGACAGTAAAAGAAATTCGAAATTTAGGAGAATAGGTGGATTCCTGTTCGTTGTGTTTACTCAGACAAATCTGAGAAAATATGGATTCTCCTTTTTGTCAGACAGGTGATCTTTGACCAAGACTTGGGTGATCCAAGTTATCTACCCCCAAGATCCTCATAAGAATGAGTCTATATCTTATTATCATATTCATTTTCTCACTAATTTTTAATCAATTAGAGTTTATTGCCATGCTTAGGAATATTCACTTTTCCATATAAGTTGTAAGCCCACCACCATAAGGGTCTTTGGCACTTCAGAATGCTACTGACACTTTTATTAATAAAATGCTAGCTTTATTAATAAAATAAGACATTACCCAGAGATTATATCTCTTGAACTTTTTATCTAGGTTCCACTTCTAGCAACAGATCCTATGGAAATACTGAGCAATCTTGAGAAGTAATCCCTGACCATCCTGGTCTTCCAAAATCAGATCCAGGTCATTGGTGGGCAAACTCCTTCAGGAAGCTGTCATCCATTTGGGATCACTATATTGGAATCCCCAGAGCACTCAAAAACTTTTCCAGGTGCTCAGGGCAGGATCACCTGTAACCTGGCTCAGGAGGCCATGAGGAATCAACATGTCACCTGGAGTTCAGTCAAACCAGTCCTGGGCCCTCAGGAGGGCCTACCCTCTTCCTGCTTCTCCCCATCTCAGCTGTCCCAGAAGTCAGGCCCCATTTCTCCCTCCTCTCCCTTCCCTTCTGCACCACTTCCTATCTCACTTGATCCCTTAGATTACGTAGACTGCTTACATGTACAAGGAAATCTGTTTTATGTGTGAGTGTTTTTATAAAATGAAAACAAATACAAAACCAGAACAAAAGCATGACATTATCCTTTCTAAAAAACTTTCCACATCACCTATGTGCTTCGTCCAATAAACTTTGAGCAGCCTATGATACAAACAACAATACCAACAAAAACGAAAACTAGGGAATACATATGCTTATGATTGAGAAAAGAATTTACACATAATGGGAACGATAAGGATGAGGCATTTTTTTAAGCTTTCCCCAAATGATTCTAGAATTGTCTAGGTGCAACAAACCATGCCAATCTTTAACAGAAGTTCCTTGTTTTTTAAATATCATAGCAGCTTACTGTTTTATTTAAAGTTTGGGTTTCTTGAAAAACCTAGTGGCTTCTGTGACCCAGATAAAGGACCCCCAAAATCCATACTGATTTTTTTGTTTCAAATTCATTCCAACCAAATAGCCCTACAAATGGCATTGGTTCCTGCCTCCAAGACTTTGATCATGCTATTCTTAGCATCCAGTGTTACTCCCTCCTTTATCCTTTCTAATGGGCCAAATACCAAACATTTTTCATGGCAAGCAAAGATCTCATCTGATTCAGGAAAATAATCAGCAGCACGCCTACCCATGGGGGATAGGGGATTTCTGGTCAGAATGAGCAGGATTTTAGTTTAAATGGGAAATAGAAATGCTATAACCAGGAGGGTGTGAGAGCTGGATCCTATTGACCAATTGACTGTGAAATTTTCATTGTGAGCATTTATATCTTGGAAAGGGGCACATGGTACAAAATCAGGGCTTGCCTTTTGTTTTGTTGATTGCCAAAAGTTAAGGAAAAAAATAATGATCATGCAGATTAAACTTCAAAGTGATGGAGAAAATGTTAATAATGCAAATTTTAAAAATGTGTCATAGTACTTTTTTTTTTGGAGAGTTGGTTGTTAAGCCAGCATATCCTTAACTATAGCTCACAAATATTTCAATTACCATTTTGTGGGCCTGGGGGAAGATTTCAAATTCTAACAACTTGAGTATCTTTCCTTCCCTTACCACAAACATGGCTTTTCATACCAACCTGATGGTTCACCAAATCTAGTGCCCACCATTACTACTCCAGATGTAAGTTACATCATGTCTACTTCCTCCTCCAGGAATCTCACCTTCCTTTTCAGGGCTTCTGCAATCCTTTCCATACTCTCTTTTTCAGCTCCCTTAGCCCCTTCACATTGACCTTTGGAAGGACAGCCCTATTGAAAATAAACTTTTCTACCACCTCAAACTTTTCCTGAAGTTTTCTTCCTCCTCATTTTAAGTGTAGAGGACTGTTCTAGGTCCCTGACTTCCAAATACCCTCAACTACTTCAACACCCTTCATCTCTCCCCTACCTCAATCATGTTCGTTGGTATGTGATAATATTTAATATAAATTTTGGACTTTAATAAGGGCCAAAGTTTGAATTAAGAAGAGCCTGGACCTAATAGTCTCCTTTGTTTAACCTAGAGGATGCCTTTTGATGTCAAGCAAAGAAATGGGACTTCCTTACCAGACCCTTCTGGCATCTTAGTGATAAGGAAAAACACATATCTTGGGTTGTAATTTCATCTTTGTCAACTCTGTTAAGATACCACAACTTCAAAGGCCTGTTTAGGACAGGATATCTGTCATCAGAGTGGTGGGACGTTGTCCTTATCTTACATCACAGAGACATGCTACAGAAAGAAGATTCCCACAGCTTGGGACCATAAAACCCAACTGACACTACTTTGTTAATTGTCTTACCAAATTTACAATGTGTTTATCTAAGAGAGCTCCTTTCTCATGGTAAAATGTACTTAAGACAGGCAATTTCTGTACTGAGTCAGCCAGTTCTGATCCTGGCTCCACAGTGCTATGTAACTGTTATCTTTATGGGGAACTGTTTAATTAATTAAATCATAAAATGTATGCATTTAGTCTGTTGCCTTTTCTCTAACTAAGTTTTCAGGTCAACAGTTATAACATCTCAGACTACACTATGTCTTATAATTCACAATTCTGAAGTCCTACTCTCTGACCAGAATCTCCAATTGTTCTCCTTACCTTATGTCTACTTTTTGCCCTTATCTTGATCTCAGAAACTTTAACCCTTCCCTGTCTTTCTTTTCAATCCATCAGTTCTTCAATTCAACATTTATTAAGCACCTACTAGATGCAAAATACTATGCTAGGGGCTAAGGATAAAAATCCAAAAAACAAGTAAAAATAATTTCTGGCCTCAAAAAGTGCATTTTCTATTGGACGAATAAAATGTATATACCTATTATTACATAAGAGATGATTTAAAAGGGGAAAGAGCATTAAGGTCTGAGTGTGATCAGAGAAAGCTTCCTGGAGGTGGTAGTACTTTAGCTGAACCTTGAAAAGAAGTTATGGATTCCAAGATCAGAAAGGACTCTGCCTTCTCCATTGGTCCTCTGCTGCCTCCCCTCTGACTGGAAGGCTGGAGGGGGGACACACTAAACTCTTCCCCAGGCCTTTCTTTAATAGAAAGCTCAAAATCTTCCTGGTAGCCCCATTTTTCCATCAGCAGTTCTGCTTGGTTTCCACTCCAGCACAGTACTCCTTAGTGCCCTCCCCCCTGTTTTTCATTGTCCTTTTGTGAGCTGCCTTTCCAAGAAACATTGTAAGCTCCTTGAGGGCAGAGACAATCTCTCTCTCTCTCTCTCTCTCTCTCTCTCTCTCTCTCTCTCTCTCTCTCTCTCTCTCTCTCTCTCTCTCTCTCTCTTTTCTGAATTGAAATGAATCAAACTGAATTGAATTCATTCAGTGCACGGAGGTGGGACAAGGAGAATAGGCTCATTTCATGGTCCCTGAAAGTCATGAGGCCACATCAGCGTAAGCTCTCTAAACTTCTGCCTTCCTGAGGCTCAAGGTTTTTGCTCAAGATTTTTAACTAACACAGGTCCTCAGGTGCCTCCCTTGTCAGCAGACCCCATGGCCAATCACTTCAACTATTCACTAGCCCCCACCCAATAACTGATTGGCCTAGGCCCTTTTCCCATTCTTTCTCTGCTAATTCTAATGACTAAACCCCACCCCAAGTCAAGTCAGTTCAATAGGCATTTTTTAAACACCAACTTAAGGCAGGCCATATGCTAGGCATTAGAGATACAAACAAACAAACAAAGATTCCCTCTCTTCTCTAAAGAGGCTTGTATTCTACTGGGCAGAAATAACTGCTACAAAGAAAAAGTTAATTTAAAATATTTCCAAAGTAAATACAAAGTGATTAGGGAGTCAGGGGGCACTGGGAAGGGCTGGCAGCACTAAGAGGCAATAAGGAAAGGCCCTTTGTAGGAGGTAGTAGGAGACCAGAGCCAGGGATGGGGAACCTGTGACTTTGAGGCCACATGCCCCCACTTGAGGATCTAGAGGGACATACGTGGCTTCGAGGCTATAGGTTTCCCACCCTCGGGGGGACCTTGAAGGGGGCTAGAGCTTCCAAAAGGTAGAAGTGAGGATGCAGATCAGATCTTACAACATAAGAGCCTAATCTCACATCAGTCCCTACTAACATTCCAGCCAAAGTGAAACACTGCCTTTCCTCTGTACACAGCCCATGTTCCCCTACAGCCCTATCTTTGCTCTTATCTATCATTCTTATACCTGGAATATTTTCTTCCCCCATCACCCTGTTACAATCCTACTTACAGAGGCAGAATGTGGAATATAGTGCCTGAATATCTGCTGATAGGTCAATTTGGCTTCAATGTGTAGTGAATGATAGAGAGGATGTATGATCAGTCTAGAAAGGTGGGTTGGAGCTAGGTTGTAAAGCGCTTTAAATACCTTAACAAGGCAATTTGAATGTTATCCTAGAGGGAATAGAGAACCACTTGAGCTTCTGGAGGGAGTCATCTGACCAGATTTGTGTTTTAGGAAAATCAATTTGGCAGCAATGTGGATTGCATCAGGCTGCCAAGCAGAATAATTTCATAAAACACAATGCTGATGGGCTCTCCTACAAATTCATACTATCCAACCTCTCAGTTGGGGTTTTAATTCTAGGATTTCTCAACAAACCTGCTTATTTATCACTTGTTGATTCCCTGTCAAATTTCCCATTGTAATTACACCAAATTTTTTTCTAATTTCCTCTGCCACCCAAACTCAAATAAACATTCACTTCACTCTCAAAAGACCTGGACTTCTATTTTCCTCTCTAATGTGAGCTGCCTTGTCTTCCTTCCTCTAGGCCCCCAAATCTCAATATTCAGTTCACTTATCTTCTTCACTCGTTTCCTCACAGATGACTCCCAAATCTGTATCTCCGGCCTAGGCCTTCATTTCCAATTTCCTCAATGACTCACATTTTGAACTGCCTAATGGATAGCTTTACTTTGTTCTACTGCCATTATCTCAAACTCAACATGTGCAAAAATGAACATGTTTCTTCTCAAATCTACTATTCTTCCAACTTTCCCTATTTCTGTGAATTGTAACAAAATTTACCCATTCACTCACGCTCAAAACCTTCCTTACTTTTTGACTGCTCCCTCTTACTCTTCTTATCTAATTAGTTGCTAAATTCTATCAACTACATTTTCACAATGTTTGCACACTTCACTCCTTCAGATACTGACCATGGGCAAATCACTTACCCTTTCTGTGCCTCAATTTCCTCATTAGGAAAAACAAACTGAATCTCTTCTAGCTGTAAGTGATCCTATGATTCTCTTCACACTGTCAATATCCTAGTACAGGATTCCATCACTACCATTTAAGACCATTAAACACACCAACTGGGCTTCCTTTCTCTAGTCTCTCTATTCTACCAATTTATCTTTCTCACTGCTGCCAGAAAATTCTTCTTTATGTGCAAATCTAATCATGACCAGCCTCAGCTCAAAATCCAAAAAGCTCAAAAGCCCAAACTCCTAAACTTGGTTTAAGGGAAGAAAAAGAGAAAGAAAAATTCTCCACAATCTGGCACCACCTGATCTTACATTATAAGAGCCTAATCTCCCATCAGTCCCTACTACATTCCAGCCAAAGTGAAACACTGCCTTTCCTCTGTACACAGCCCATGTTCCCCTACAGCCCTGTCTTTGTTCCTATCTATCATTCCTTATACCCAGAATATTTTCTTCCCCCATCACCCTGTTATAATCCTACTTATTTTTAGACCCAGATCAAATTCCAAATAACCTTTCCTTCTTTGAACATTATGTTAACAGTTTGTTTGCATTTCTCTTTTTGTTCTGAATATATTTCACACACATTCTAGTTTATATGTTATAACCACCTAAGTAGACTTGAAGTTACATTTCTGAATCTTCCCCAGGAACTGGCACAGTGCTTTTATATTGAAGATATTTAACAAATGGTTTTTTAATTGAACTGAGGCCTTTTATGACCATTCTAGCCCATAAAGATATTTCTATTTTTAAGAACTCCCTGAAATAAGACAGACTGAAAATCCTAATTTACCTGAGGCTTGGTTAGCAGGAGTCTGGGAACCATATCCTCTTTCTCTGAACTTCCCACTTGTGGAAGGGTAGAATCCTGCAAGGGCAAACCTGGGGGGAGAAGAAAAAGTCACAGTGAAAACAAAGTCACTTGTCACAAACTTTCTAATTGTTGATTATACTTCACCACTTCAATGGCTCCAGGGTGGGCATACCCTCCATTCCTGTAGACTGAAGTATTTTCTCATTCTGTGCAATTCTTTTTCCATGTATTTGTTTTTCAATATGAATTTGATTTTACTTTTTTTTCAACAAGAATTTACTCTCTCACCCACCTTCCCCCTCAGCTCTCCTCCTACCTTCCCTCTCCCAAAAACAAACAAACCCCAAAGCCTTAAAACAAATGTGGATGGATAGTCAAGCGAAACAAATTCCTGCATTGGCCATGTCCAAAATTATATGATCATTCTGGATCTTGAGTCCATCAGTTATGTGTCAGGAGTTGGGGAGTATACTTTGTTGGGATTGGAAGCTCAATTCCATGTGGACAGTCTCGGGCGGGTAAAGGTGGGAGCTTCTAAATCTTGGAGCTCTCACGAGACCCTCCCAGGAAGCGACAGGGAATCGAGGTGAACCGAGCTATCTCGAGTAATTCCGCCTCTTCCCGTGAGAAACGTGATGGGAGAGAGATCTCCCCACCCTGGAGATTGTCCCGGATCTGGGCACACCTAGTTACCTAACAGCACGGTATTCAGATGCAAACTATGCGGCTGAAGGTTAAGTAGGATTGAGGAAGCCTGAAAGCTCTCTTAGCACGTGAGGAGCCAAGAGGACAGTAGGCTCCGCTTTTCTTCTTTCCTCTCTCCCCTCCCCCTCTCTCCCCGCTTGTACTTCTACTTCCAATCCCTTAAGATCTTAGCCTCCTTAGGAAATCTCCCCCTCTTCCTCCTAAGGAAGACCCCCCTGCACTTGTAACCAAGACCCTGAAATAAAGCTCAACCCTTGTTCGACTCTGGAACGTCCTTTCTGTCATATGAGCATCCAGTTTTGGCCAACCGAAGACCTTGGAGGTGAGGTAAGAAGACTCGGGTAGCCCACACAGGCCTCTAGGCCTGGCAATACTTCATTTTCATCATCCTAGAATCGAGGTTGGTCATTGCATTAATCAGAATTCTCAGGTCTTTATATTGTCCTTATAATGTTGTGGTTTCTGTATAAATTGTTCTCTTGGTTTTGCTTACTTTGCTATGCATGAGTTATGCATAAAGGTTTTTCCAGGACATTTCTGAAACCATCCTTTTCATTATTTCTTATGGGGCAATATTATTTCATTAAATCCGTATGTGATAATTAGTTCAGCCATTTCCCAACTGATGGCGCCTGCTTAGTTTCCAGATCTTTGCCAACACAAATAGAGCTGCTAAAATATTTTTGTACATATAGAGGCTTTACCTCTTTTTTTTTGATGGTTTTGGAATATAGACCTAGTTGTAAGAATGAGATAGTGGGTAGAGTCTTTGAGTTTCACAGCACTCAGTAGTGATCCTCACTGTCAGTCTACCAGAGTATACTCCTATTTAGTTTTTTTTAATGGGGGGGAGGGGGAGGTTGGGCACAGTAATCCAAAGCCTGAGTCCCAGAGTAACATGACTATTGAAGTTGTTCCACGGTTAGCACTGACCTGCACTCACTCACTGATGATGCTGCTGCCCTGGACACCTGTAATAAACCTTGATTTAATCCATAACTGTTTCCTATGTCATTTCCTGCACTTCTTAATGTAAAAATGTGGATTGGCTTATCTAGCAAGTTAATGCAATAACATTTGTGAATGTGGCTTAGATATACTGAATTGAAGTCAAAATGGCAGGAACATATGGAGGGATGAACATTTCATAGAGCAGGGTCTCTAGCCTATTGCTCCAGCCCACTTATAAACTCTTTCCTCCAAAAGAGGAGTCAGTGGGGTATAATCTACCCTCAATTGTTCCAGAAACTACTTGTTATACACAATAGAGCTAAAAGCTGAGTACTGATTTGGATGGGACACAGGGGCTTAGTCTCACGGTGGGAGCGACACAAGGGAGACTTCTCCACATATTCACCACCTTGCAGAAGGAATGTCAGTTTGCCTTTCTCCTGCTTTAGGGAAATATTTCCTCACCAGCAGTCCTTTGATAATTCTCACCTTTCTCTTCAAATACTTTTATTAGATCCTTCATCGTTAACTCTTGCTCACTGTTCTCTAGATGTGGTGACTTAACCAGGTCCTGATCTTCTCAGGTAGAATACGCAGGAACTACTCCAGAATCTGCTTCTTGATGTCCATATCTGGTCTATGTCCTGAAATATTAGCTTGAGAGGCCTCAGGTCAGACTTTTTCTTCCAAGGATCAATTTCTGCCCTCTTGGAATATCCTCCTCCACCTTCACTCTCAGCTGTTTACTCCTATAGAAAGATTGGGGGACCCAGAGTCAATCACACTTATCCATCTCTCTGTGGTTCAGGTTTCTATGAGTCTGAAATAGAATTTCCCCTCTAGGCACCACTCCCGGTGTCAGTTGGAGGGCCCCAGCACCCTCCGTCACAGGTCTGACACTGAATGGTTATAAAGCTTTAACACCCTCCCCCCCATAATATCAGATACATAAATACACATTGTTGCAAAAACATAGGGCTCTGGCAGAAACAGAAAGACTCACCTGGAGCATAATGCACTATGTCCAAAGTCCCAAACTTTGCTTCAAAGTAGCACAATTGTAACGAGAAGCAAAATGGAATCCTAGTTCCACCAGCAAGTAGTAGAATAAAGCAGAAAGAGCTTGAATTCATAGGAGACCTAGATTCAAATTCCAGCTCTGATGTTACATGTGTAACCATGAGTAAACATTTGGTCTCTCCCTTAGTTGTCTGTAAAATAAGGGTACGATCTGTACTACCCACACCTCATAGGGATGTTGTGAAGGAAGCCTTTCCTTAGTAAACCTCAACACACTCAAGAAGTAGGAGTTACCATTGCCGTGTGATTTTGGATGCCACTTCTCTCAAACTTACTTTTCTCATCTGTAAATAGGCACAATACTTACAGCTAACTTGTGGCAAGGTGGGCAAATGAAGATCGACAACATACTTTCTAAAATGCCTTTTGTAATCAAAAACTATCATATGAATGTGAGCTCTTATTAATTTTAGACACTTGTATGTACACAGAGTTCACAAGATTTAGAGCCGAAAGAGTACTTGACTATCATTCTTAGGCCAGTTCCTTCATTTTACAGGTGAGGAAATTGAACTCTAAGCCGCCTGCTCAGCTGGTAAGGGACAGAAGCAGAAAATCTGGGTCCTCTGCCGGTGTTCCCATCCCGCATCCACACCTCGAGGGGTTGGTCCTGCCTGACTTTTCTCCATGTCCCTAGAATCCCCAAACACGGGGTGCCAGGACCCCGAGGGAGCGGGAGGCGAGGGGCGGGCAGCTCCTGGTAGAACCAGAGAGCCGGGCCCACCTTAGGGGGAAAAGGGGAGGAGCCCAGCCTCAGCCGACAGACCCAGGGGCTCCAGCGCCCGCCCCCCACTCACTAACCAAAGCAGAAGAAAAAGGCTTGAGCCCGCGTCTCGAAAGCCGCTGAACTAAGACTCCTAGCATCCTTCCCTGCCGACTTCTCCAACGCCCCTGCTGCACCTTGGGACAGTTGGTACCCGCGCGAGTGAAAGTAACAACATCGCCCGCGTGCCCCTCCCTCCACCTGCTGTCATGTGCACACGTGACTTCCCCGGCAACATTCTCTGCCGTTACTCCTCTAAGCTTTCCCTTGTCTAGGCTGACATGTTCCTAATTCCTTCAATCAGTCCTTGGATGCCATGGTTTTGGATTCCTTTATCATCCTTGCCCATGGATGTTCTTCAGTCTCACGTTCTTCCTAAAACGTGCCCAGAAAAGCAAGCAGCACTATAGATGAGGTCTGATTGTTTCAGAGTACAGTAAAGCTGTTGCTTCCTTTCTCCTGGACCCTGAACTTTTATTAATACACCTGAAGATCACAGAGCATTTCTTGCCTGACACATTGATCTCACAGTCTAATAAAACCCCTAGATGTTTTTCTCACAACTTATTCTACTGCTATGTTGCACTTATGAGACTGATTTTTTAAAACTAACTGTAGAAAATGTTGTAGATGGGGTAATTAATGACAACCACATGTCCTTGCAGTTGTGTCCAAATCTTTGTGACCCCATTGGAGGTTTTCTTAGCAAAGATACTGGACTAGTTTGCCATTTCCTTCACCAGCTTATTTTACAGATGAGAAAACTGAGGCAAACAGGGTGAAATGACTTGCCCAGGGTTACACAGCTAGTAAGTATCTGAAGTCACATTTGAATTCAGGTCCTCCTGACTCCAACATAGTGCTTTAAAGTTTGCAAAGTGCTTTATACATGATCTCATTTGAGCTTCAAAAAAACCCTGATATATAGGTATTACAATTATGGTTCCAATTTTCCTTTCAGATGAGGAAATTATGTCTCAGAAGTCTTGTTCTAGGTCACAAAACTGGTGTCAGAGCCAGGATTTAAACCCAAGCTCCAAGACTGGCACTCTATTATACCATGCTGCCTTCCCATTCCCTTCCAACTCTGAGCCTCTGATTCCACCTTTATCCCTACTGTAATTTTTCTTGTTAGATTAGTTTCATCATTCTAGCCTCCTGCAGTCTTTTTGGACTCTGGCTGTTGTCCAATTAATTGGCCACCCTTGTTGGCTGGCCATCTATGTCTTTATTCAAGTCACTGACAAAGAAATGTGAAATAGAATATAATCATTTCCACATCCCTGAGACATTATGTGCTTAACTTTCTTCCAGCTCACATAATTACATTAATCACTGTCCTTAAGGTCCATTCATTCATTCTCAATTTCACTTAACCACACTTCCACTCATCCCACATCTTTCCAATATTTTCACAAGAATGTGATTAGGGACATGGTCAAACGCCTAGCTGAAATTCAAGTATTTCTATAGTCTAATACTTTTGTTGAAACAATATACAAGGTTGATCTGGTACGACCTACTCTTCCCCTTCTTTATTTATTAAATATTACAAAATGCCATGGTCTCTTTCCTCCAAGGTTCCCAAAATTTCAACTCTAGCAATCAGTTACTCATTTTGGGGCAGAATCATGTTCCTCTTGTCATATCTTCCATCCTTTGGATAATAAAGTCACCATAAAAGAAAATCAAGAATGTGTTTGCTCCTTATTTTTGACAAAGAGAGCTCCACCAGATGTCTGACAGCTGAAGTATTCCATAATGAACTCACCATCCATTTCTTCCTTTGGTCCAGATGGTCTGTAGTATTTTAGACCATCATGATATTGCTTCTGTTTCTTCCTCCATTGAATTTAACCTAAATGCTGTCTACCATACCTTCCCCTCTTTGGTCATATATTTTCTCAGAGCAGTATTATCTTTTTAATATACACTGCTACTTTATCAGACCTTTTATTAACCTTTCCCTTTCCAGTAAAGTAGAACCATTTTTTTCTACATCCCATTAAATTTTAATAATGCATAGGAGACTGAATTTACCTAGCTAGGTAGTAAAGTGTCTCAGTGGATAGAGTGCTGGGACTAGAAGCAGGATGATCTATATTCAAATCCGGCCTCAGATACCTACTAGCTGTGTGACCCTGAGCAAGTAACTTAACCTCTCCTGGCCTCAGTTTCCCTATCTCTAAAATGGGGATAATAATAGTTTCTACCTTCGATGTTTGTTGTGAGGATCTGATGAAATAATATCTGTAAAGCACTTAGCACAGGTGCTTCAATATTAAGAAATGACTGTTCCTTTCCCCCAAGATCTTCAATTTACTTTATGATCTAGACTCTGCACATGTGTATATGAACATCTGAGGCAGAGTACCACTTCTTTTCTTCAACATTATCCCTTAAGAATTATTGATACTGTCCACTTATAACTATTCTTCCTATTTTGTACCTGTTAATCTCTGCCTTCATGAAGATGTGTCCAGTTTTTTCCTCTTCCTCACTTTTCATTCAATTTAAAGTCTTCTTGGTCTGACCGCAAATCTATGTTTTACTGGCTTTCACTGGGAGTATGCCATCACTGGCCAAGAGCCTACCTTTGTAAGCTGTTGTTTACTTCCTGTATTCTCCTTTCTTTCAGAAGTCCCAACCTTCCACTGGAAGTAGTAATGAAAATGCCACTTTCACAGATAAAGGCTTTGATTTCTTGTCTAGGATTTCACAATCCCTGGCACGTTTTATAAATTCCTTCTGTCAGGCATTATTTGTCCAGAAGCACAGAGCACAGAGCAGTGGGAAAAGTGTTACATCTGGAATCAGAAGCAGTGTGGTTCAGTGGGGAATGTGCTTACTTTGGAGTAAGAGGTTGCTGTTGCTGTTTAGTTGTTTAACCATGTCTGATTTTTGGTGATCCTGTGGGCCGTCATACTGTCCACAGGGTTCTCTTGGCAAAAACACTAAAGTGCTTTGCCGTTTCCTTTTCCAATGGATGAAGGCAAACAGAGGTTAAGTGACTTGCTCTAGTCACACAGTTAATAAGTGTCTAAGGTTGGATTTGAACTCAGGTCTTTCTGACTCCAGATCCAGAGATCTATCCACCGAGCCATCTAACTGCCTCTTTTGGAGTAAGAGGACCTGAGTTCAAATCCTGCCTCTATCACTTATCTACATGATCTTGGGCAAGTCATGTCATTTGTTTTTTCCTCAGCTTCCTCATCTCTGAAATAAAGGGACTGGACAAGAGGACATCTAAGTTTCCTTCCATCTCTAGATCTATTATCCTACTTCTGGAGGGGCTTCTCCACTGTATCCCAACCACAGGACATGCTGTTTTTGCCTAGCTGCCTCACTACCCTATCTGCAGCTATGCCAGCCATCAGGTACATCTGGGTTTCCTGTAACCAAGACTGCTATAGTGGCAAGAGCACTAGATTTAGAGCCACGGGACATGGATTCTAATTCTCACACTGGTACTTTCTACTTGGGCAACTTTGGAAAAGACATGTCACCCTTCTGAACCTCTGTTCAAAATTCTGTTTCCTGAGCTATAAAAAACAGGAGTTGGATTAGAGAAATTCTCCATCCAGCTCTGAATCCCATGATCCCTTCTCCTAGGAGCACCTGAAGCTGCTTTTTCCTGAGAGGGGGCAGATTCATGGGGAAAACAAAACTTCCCTTTCTTTCTTTTTCTTCTAACTTGGAGAGGAAGATATAGATTCTCTGTGGCCTCCTCAGATTTGTTTTCCTGTTGAAGCATTTTTTCCATATTTTCAAGATACATTTCATTCTAACCTTTAAGTAGTGGTATAGACATTCCTCTAGCCCTCTCAGTTGCTCTTCTAGGAGGGAGATAAAACTGCATTTTATACACACAGTTGTTACTTCACACTAGCAAAAATACAGCTACAGATTTGGTCATTGTATTCTTTCCTTCATCCTTCATATTTCTGCATCTTTGAAATAGATTCTCAGCTCCTTGTCATTCTTACTGCTAACTCATTTGGCTAACTGCCTATGATCCCAAGAATAACATTTTTTAAAACCCTTGTTATTTTCCTGAAAAACCCAAGACAAGATGCTTTTGCTCAGCAGCAAGAGGAAAGTGTGTCTATAATCAATATCTCCATTTCTTTTCCTCTCACTCACTTCTTAAAACTTTAATCTGGTCTTCAACCTCATTATTCAATGAAAATTGCTCTCTCCAAAGTTACCAGTGATCTTTTCATTGCAAAACCTGTCATTCTTTTTTTACTTTTTTGCAACTTTTGACATTGTCAATCACATTCTTGTCCTTGATACTCTCTTCTCTCTAGGTTTTCCTCCTACTTAACTAACTGGTTGAGTCATAAGACTCCAACTTGAACACTCTTTTCTTCTCTCTATATTATTTCACTTAGTGATCTCATCAGCTCCAACAGATTCAATTATCACCTCTGTGCTGATGATTCTTAAATTCACCTTTCCAGCCCTAACTTCTCCGCTGACCTGTAATCTCGTATCTCCAACTGCCTCAAACTGTGTCTTAAACTCAGCATGTTTACTCATTATCTTTCCCCTCAAACCAACCTCTTCCTAACATGTCTATTACTACTGAGGGTGAGGAGAAGAAAGTAAGGCTGGTGACCTTGTGCAGCCCTCCCTCACTCCAAACAAAGTCAAGTGCAAGTCATGTCATCATTTCTCTGATGTCATGGTCTTCTTCAAAAACAAAGGATGAACACAACCTGTGAGCAGACTAAGATGTAACCCAGTTATACCCTCCCTTCTGTCTCCTCCTCCCCTTCTTTTGGGGTTTATTGGCTAGATGTCCCTCCCTCCCTATGTCCTTTCCTCCATTCCTTCCTTCCTTCCCTGTCATTCCCAAAACCTTAAACCCAGTGCAATCTGAAGCCCATAGACTGGATAACAATGGGTCACTGCACAAGCTCCACTTAATGGCTGGTTTAGAGTGATTATCAATAGTAATAGTTTCTGTTTCTCTCCCAGCTTGATTTTTTTTTCTTTTGTTTATTAAAAGGGCCATTCCCTGACTACTTCTTAAAGAAGCCTATTCACTCAATGGGCATTACATCCCTCTAAGTTAATACCTGGAAAGGCCAGCCTAAGAAGGCCAAGGTCTCCCATTGCATCTTGGACCCTCTCCAGTCATCCTGATGCATATCTGGTCACTGGACCCAGATGGCTCAGGAGGAGAAAGTGAGCTTGGCGACTTGCACAGCCCTCCCTCACTCAAAACAAAGTCAAGTGCAAGACATATCATCATTTCTCTGATATCATGGTCTTCTTTGAAAACAAAGGATGAACACTGTTGTCCTTCAACTTCAACATATTTGTCCTAACAACAACTACTGAGGGCACCACTCTCCTTATAGTCACACCAGGCTAGGTGTCATCCTCAATTCCTCACTCCCTCTCCCTACTCATGTTTAATATTGTCGATTTTTCTTTTGCAACACCTCTCACATAATACCCCCCCTGCCCTTGTTTGATAATTCTACCAACCCAGTACAGGCCCTCATCACTTCCTGGTTTGACTAGTGCAATGACCTGTTGGTTGGTCTTCTTGACATAAGGCTCTTCCCATTCCAGACCATCTTCTCCTCGACTGTCAAAATGACCTTTCCAAAGTCTAAGTCTGACAACCATGTCACACCTACCACCATCACTACCATCCCCATTGAATCAACTCCATGGCTACCTATCACCTCCAGGATCCAATATAAAATGCTCCGTTTAGTATTCCAAGGTGCCCCCCCTCATCTTTCTGGTCTTTTTTCCTTACTCCTCTCCACATGTTCTGTGATTTAGTGACACCAGTCTTCTTGCTGTTCCTCAAACAAGATACTCTGTCTCCTGGCTCTGAGCATTTTCATTGGTAGCCTCCCATTTTTGGAATTTTTTTCTTCTTCATCTCTACCTCCTGGCATCCCTGGTTTCCTTCACGTCCCAGCTAAAATCCCACCTCCTGGTCCCCCTCAATGCCAGTGCTTCCTTTCTGTTGGTTATATCCAATTTATCACACACACACACACACACACACACACACACACACACACACACATTGTTTGTTGTTGTTGTTGGTTCTTTGTTTTCAAAGAAGACCAATGACGTCATGGGAGAAGTCTTGATTGGCTTGTGAATTATATTTAAGTGGGGAAGAATTGCATGGTTCAATCACACTCTCTCTTCCAGAGTCATTGAAGTCCAGTGGCAGGACAAGAGTCAGGATGACTAGTGATGGCCCAGGATGCAGTGGATGATGTCAGTATCTTCGATGTCTGACCAAGCTCTAAGCACTCCACAGCACCTGCTGCAGCCACCACCTTCATGGCTGTTGGAGCCCATTGTTCTCATCCATCCATTCCCAGGGGAACATCTGAACATGCTTAGGGTAGACATCCTAACTCACTGACTGCTTTGAGGACTGTCAGTTACCCTCAACCTGGTTTAGCCCATCTGCCAAGATAGTTTTACTGGGGTGTGGCCATTGTGCATACTACAGCTTCTTGGAGTCACAGGTAAGCACATGGGAGAGCATTCTAGAAAAGGGAAGACCAGCACAAAGGCACAGAGAGAGCATGGAGTACCATAGGTGATGAACAGAAAGAGAAGGCCAGTTTTTCAAAAGTACAGAGTTCTGGAAAGATACTTACGTATAATAGATCTAAGAAGATAAGTTGGGGCCAAATTGCAAAGGATTTTAAAAGCCAAACTAAGGAGTTTATGCTGGATTCCAGGGGAATAGGGAAAACAGTGGAGTTTATTGAGAGGCTGGGAATACATCCAGTTTATTGAGAGAGTGGATAAGAGGTATCCAATATGGAATTGGTGATGCAAGACTTAAGCTCAGGACCTAGAGAGCAACATGAATGATAATTAACCCCCTATGCACCATGCTACAATTTCAAACTAATTGGGCACTTGACAATATTTAGTAAATAAAAAATTAGTTCAAATCTTGCCTCAAAGCATTTAACAAGGCCTGGCATGTTCTCCCCTCTACCATGCAGTGATGGTGGCAGACCTAGGAACACTAGTCCCCAAAACACAGATTTCTTTCTTCACCCCTTTTGTGAAGATCCTTATAGAACCAATATTTTACCCTCTAGGACTAACACTTGATTTTCCAAACATTGTAGGGAAAACAATTCTTTTTCACTTTCCTGCTTAATCCCAAGAGTCCTCCTGGGCTCCATCACTGATACCCTGAAAGATCTCCCCACCCCTCCTCCATGCCCTAATTTACCTGTTCATGAATATACAATAATGGATCCTAGAGATGTCATCACTTCTTCTTCTTCGCACCAGATTTTATCGTGCTTCATTTCCCACTCACACTGCAAACACCAGCACATAGACTCTAAAGAGATTAGTCAGGTCAACATCACCTCCCCAGCTATAAACTTGCAAGTTCCTTCTTTGCTTCCTGCATGCCTATTGTTTAACCTGAATCACAAAATCACAAAACCAGTCAGTCCAACTTCTACTTTAATAAGAATCCTCTCTGTAATATCAGAATTTTAGGGATAGGAGAGATCTCAGGGGCCATCTAGTCAAATCTATACTTGAAAAAGAATCCCTTCTACAATATACCCAACAAGTAACCATCCAGTCAAGGATCTCTACAGTGTCTTTCTTCCACTACCTCATGACCAGCTGGTTCCACATTCAAGGAGCTCTAGCTGCTAAGAGGTCTTTCCATACAGAAACCTAATGTGTTTTTTTCCCCACCAGGATCAAAGCCTCCAATTCCTATGGAGGATTCTTATAGATCATGATCTCCATCTCCCTCAACATTCTAATCATCCTTCATTAGAATCACCACAGTTTTTCAATGTCTTACCTAAAATATGGGTGTTGAGAACTGAACATAATATTCCATATGGAATCCGAGGGATTATTTGTTCCTCATTCTTCAGAATATGTGTCTATTAATGTAGCTATGTTTTGGACTGCCATGTTGCCCTGTTCACATAGTAAACGGGTTCCTCTAGAATCCCTGAGACTTTCCTGTCTTTATTTGGTCATATTTCCTTCATCTTGTATTTGTGAACTTGATTTTTTTTAACGTAATGTATGACTTTACATTTACCCCTATAAAATTTACCTTATTGGATTTGGTCAAATGTTCTTAGTCCATCAAGATCTTTTTGAATGCTCTGTCATTCAAAATGTTAGCTATCCTTTTCATCTTTGTGACACCTGAAAATTTGGTAAGTGTCCTTATATCCATGATCTATACCTTTATCCATGTCACTGATAACAATATTGACCAGCACAGGGTCAAAGACAAATCTCTAGGGCCCTCGACCTGAAACTTCCTTCCTAATTGATATAAAACTTCTAATCATTATTTCTTTAGGGTTGTCATCCAACTAGTTCCAAATCTACCTAACTGCAATATTATCTGGTACATACATCTCCATCTTGTTCATACAAGTATCATAAAGAATTTGGTCATATGTGTTGCTGAAAATGTCTGGCATTCTCTTTTATCTGCCCAAAGATCTAATATGGTGTAATCTGTCACTCATGAGCAGATATCCCAAAAGCCACTCCTGTTGTGGCATAAACCTTTCTCCAAAGGAATATGTGACATGTCTTCCACATGCCTCTCACAGGTCTTGGACATTTTGAGGAGTATTCCTGCATGGTTTGAGGCAAACTAGTAAATTTTGGTAGACCATGCATGTGACCCAAGTCAGACGTAGAGATAGGAAATGGACTAATTCCCTATAGGCTCCACTTCATTCTGAAAGACTCTGCACTTGACATTGCCCAGATCTCACCTACTGTCAAAGGCCTTATACTGTCTTCCTTGGCTTTTCTAGACCTTAGCAGTCCCCTATTTATATTCATAACATGACAAGACCGGCAATGGAAATAGGAATATTGCGAATGATATGTGGGTAGTAGCCTAAGCAGCTTGGCCTTTGCATCATAGACTAGCCCTTAAAGACAGGATCTCTGGAGGAGGAGAAGAGGAATGGGGAGGACCCATGGACCTGTTCTCTTTTCTTCCTCTCGTATAAGAGAATCCTCAAAGATGCAGGGGTAAATGATGACTCCAGCTGTCTCTGTGCCTTATCGCTGACCCTCAGTTTTTGTGTACTTGGCCCCTTTTCCTTAGTGTCATTTCTTTCCATTGTGGCCTATATTTCACTGGATTATTTGAATGTGACAGAAACCACACAGCATTCCAAGATTTTATCAATGAATCAATTAGTCCACAGGCATTTATTAAGTGCTCAGAACACACCAGGCACTCTGCTAAGTGCTGAGGGTACAAAGAACAAGTAACAACAGTCTTTGCCCTCAAGGAGTTTAAATTCTAATGGGAAGACAGTGTGTCCACAAATATGTATATACAACATACATGTGAGCAGAGAACATTTAAGAGGGGAAGGTGGTAGCATCCAGGAGGAGTGGGAAAGATAGAAATAGTGGCGTTTGAGCTGAGTCCTGAAAAAAGTAAAGGAAGCACAGAAGCCAAGAGGAAGAAGAACATTTCATGGGGCACAGCCACTGCAAAGGCATGGAAATGAGATACAGAACATCAATTAGGAGGAACAACAAAGTGGCTAGTAGGATTGAACAACTGAGCGCATGGAGGGAGGAATTTGTAAGAAGGCTGTAAAGGGGCTGGGTCATGAGGAGTTTCAAATGCCAAAAAAAAGAATTTATATTTGATCTTTGAGGTACCAGGGAGCCAATGGAGTTCACTGAATGAAGGTGGGGAGAGGGTGACGTGGTCAGACCTATGCTTTGGAAAAATCACTTTGGCTGTTCTGTGGAGGATAGACTGGAGAGGGAGAGATTTGAAACAGAGTAGGGATGACAACCTGAGAAAATACTGAGACAGGGACAAATTAGAGGTTAGGGTGAGAACAAAGAACAGGGTAAGGCATAGGTAAAATGTAAGGAGTAGGTAGTGAGAAATTAAGGAGAGGTAGAAAGATAAAAATGAAGATCTGGGGTAAATAAGGGCCTGAGGAGAGTGTCCCTTCCTTGGTCTCTACTATGACAGGCCAATGTGTCAAAGGTCTCACAGGGTTTCCAGTCTTTTCCATGACTGAGATTTCACTTGCAGCTTAATAATACCCAGTCTTCTGGGTATCCCTCACAGGCCTCATATGCCCAGAAGTCCAAGAGCCACCAACAACACTGGCAGAGCACTGGCAGTAAAACCACTGCAAATTCCCAAACACAAACACTCTGCATTCTCATTAGAACTTTGGGACCAGGTCCTATGTTAGCTATTCCTCTAGGCTTTTATCTGCATCAACAGCAAACTTAATAAGAATATCCTTGGCTCTCGTCTAAGAAAGTAGAAGTGTTCTGTGACAGAGAAATATGTCTAAGGTCACAAAATTGCTGGGTTCAAGTGCCAGCTCTGCCTCCTGCCATCTGTGTGACCTTGAGCAAGTGGCTTAAGCAATCTGGACCTTACTTTCTACAGATGTAAAGGGTTGGGCCAGATGACCTCTCTGTTCTTCTCTTCAAGCTATAATGATCACACCTTTGATTCCATAAGAATCATCTCCAAGATCCTGAATATAAAAATTGTATTTCCTCTGGCCACGACACCTCCTTGTTTCACTCTTCCTCTACCCTTACACTAAATCTACTCTTTAACTCAACCACCAGCTCCACTCCCTCCCTTGATTCTTCCTCATCTAATCAATAAATATTTTATACTCTCCCATGGTATCACCTGCATTCTGGTTTCAATTGCATATGACTTAATCATACAGTTATTGATCTAGAACTGGAAAAAACCTTGGAAGTCCTTGAATTGGACAGTCCAACCTCTCCATCTTACAGATAGGGCAACTAAGGACCATGGAGTTAAGTGACTTGTTCAAAGATCATGAAGGCAGTAACATCAAAGCTGGGATTTGAACACAGATCCTTTGTCTCCAGAGCACATACTCTTTCTACTTTATCACACCACCGCCAGCTCCCTGATCTGCATGCCACAGTTTGCCACTCTTATGATTCACTAGCCACCATTCTGAAATGCTTCACCCTCCCTCCTTTCCATCATTTTTGACCTGGTAATCATTACCTTGTGCAATTTCTGAGTTTTCCATTCCTGATCAGAGGCAGCTGAGCATGCCTCGAGAAAGTTATAAGACCAAATTAATTCCACTCACTATAAATTATGTGACTGGACCTACAATGCTGCCTGCGGAGCAATCCTTTGATTCCCTACTTATTCCCCACAGATTGTTTCAAAACCTCTTCTCTCTCTATTCCTCCAAACTTATAGCAAATTATTTAGCCTCCTGCTTCACTAAGAGGATTCAGGACACCTGGTGTAAGCAACATGACACAGAGGGGAGCAAAGTAGAGTACTGGATAGATTATTGGTCTTAAAATTCAAGAAGACCTGGGTTCAAATTCTGCTTCCTGTCACTTACTAGCTCTGTGACTATAAGCAAATCACTTAGCTTCTCTGAGCCTCACCTTCTTCATCTGTAAAATGGGGATAACAATAGCACTTACATTACATGGCTGTTGAGCCGTTCAAATAAGATGATAGTAAAGTACTGTATCGCTGTAAGTTATTACAATCATCTCTTCTCCACACCTGAAAAGTCAGCATGCAACGTTGCTCATTTTCTCCTCCTCTTGTCTTAGAGGAAGAGTTATCCTCCAAGGCTAATCTTTCCTTTTACACCTCCTTCCGGAGTATACTATAACCATCATCAACCTCTGTCTCCAATGCATTGTCAGTCTCTCCCTCTCCACTGACTCCTTTTCCATTGCTTATAAACATGGTCAAGCAGTCAGTCCTTAAAAAGCCTTCCCTTCTCCACTCTATTTCATCTAGCAAATATCCTCAATAGAACAGTTAGAATATAGAACAGTTCATGAGTTTTCTAGCCTATAAATGGTTGTTATGTGGAAGAAGGATTATACATTTGTCTTGGCCCCAGAAAGCAGAACTGGATGCAATGGGTAGAAGTTACAAGGGAACAAAAACAAGGGAATGGGGGGAATTCCTACCAATTAGAGTTCTCCAAAAGTAAAATGGCTTCCTGTCATTGGTGGCTTTCAGACAAAGGCTGGATGAATGACCACAAAGGACTAGGTGGGAATAAACAGCTTCCACATGTAACATGTTATGACCCCCAGCAGAAGTTAATCTTGAGGGCTGGAGATGTTTTTTTTCTCTTTACATCCTCAGAACCTACTACAGTGCCTTATACTTAGTAGACGTTTAATAAATGCTCATTGAATTCACCTGCACCCCTCCTCCACTTCACGGCCACCTTTTTTAAAAAGTGGTTCATAATTTCTTTTTAAGATAGCCAAGGTGATAATTTGTTTTGCCTATATTTGCAAAAAGGGATTTCGTTTCACTTGACTTGTCAGGGATGAAAAGGAATGGGGTACATGGGAGGAAAGATGGATCTTTATTTGAAAAATAAAATTTAACATAAAAAATGTAAAAGTCTTCCATGCCCATTGTCTTTGTTTTCCTCACCTCTCCATAATCTGCCATGTAGTAGGGGTATGCTGGAGCCAGCTTTGACCTGAAAGCCGCTCGTTAAATTTTTCAGCATGAACCTTTACACCTTGGAAATCAGGAAAGGCTACAAATCAGGGTTTGATGTATTTGTTTTGTTCATTGTCTAGACTTAAGGAAGAGATGAAGAAACATAAATAATGTAGACTCAACTTAAGAGTGTCCTAAGTATTTTTTCGGAGAACCAGTTTTTAAATATGCATCAGCAGAACCCTGCTTATATCCCCACCACTCTACTCACACTTTTCTGTCAAAGGTCATTAGCAGCTGCCTTATTCCTAAATCCAATGACTTTTTTTTCCTTCAGTCCTCCTCCTTCATGATTTTCTGTCGAGTCTGACCATTCCCCTGCTGATGGATACTCTCTCTTCCCTTTCTTCCCTTGGTGTCAGAAACGCCAGTCACCTGGCTCTCAAACTACTCCACAAGCTTCTCTTGCCCTCTTCAGGTGGCTGTTCCCTAAGTTCTGCCTCTGACCCTTCTCTCTGCTCTTTCCACAATAGCTAACTTACATTTACACAGCACTTTAAGTTTTGCAAAACATTTTACATGTGTTATCTCATTTGACCCTCAAAATAACCCTGACAAATAGGTGCTATTATCATCCCCATTTTACAAATGGGGGAGAATAACACAGTAAGGAAGTGTCTGACGCATGGTGCGGACTCAGGTTTTCCTGACTCCTGGTCCAGAAATCTATCCACTCTATCACCTAGCAGCCTCCTTCATTCTTCTAACTTTAACTGTCATCTCCATGCAGATACTATTTTTCACGATTAACCTGCTAGCTCTCTATTAGGGGATCCCTGTAGTAGTGGCCCTAATATTTTTCCCTCCCAGAGGACAGCGCCTTGCATTGGAGACTCTTCGGAAGACCCTCCCCTCCCCTGAAGTGCATGTCTCTCTCCCATTCTGGAAGACGCTACTCCCCCCCCCCCCCCCCCCCCCCCCCCCCCGCCCCACCATTCTTTTGTCATTCTCACCTCTCTTCCCATGCACTCTCCTCCTCCACGGTTATCCCTCCTGGCTGGCTTATTCCTGTGTTGCTGAGACAAGGGAACTCAGGAACAAGGTCCCGCCAGCTGGGGACATTGGCTTTGATTCAGTCCACTCGGGCCAGGCTCTTGTGAACTCTAACCCCGGGCTAGTGAAGGCAGACTGAGCAGGGAGCTTGAGACGGTCATCCTTAGTCACACGACCTGATCAGGGAGCCCCAGGCAAGGGACGTAAAGACAGTGAGCCACTTGAGGAGCACCAGGCATCCCCACCGGCAAGGGGCACATACAGGGCTGCTGGAAGTGGATCAGGTTCACATGGAGACCCAGACTAGATTTGAGAACAGAGGTCCTGGACTTTCGGTTCCAAGGTCTGCTTATTAGTTGGGTAAATCTGAGCAAGTCACTTAACCTCTCCAGGCCTCAGTTTCCCTATCTGTAAGGGCTGGACTAAGAGATGCTCTCTAAGGTCGATTCTAGCTGTAAAATCTCTATCACACACGCACGCAGTAACATGCACCTCGGCCTCAGGGGATCCCCAAAACGGAAAGGTCGATCTCCCCAAACCCCCAGGCCACCCACGCAGAGACATTAAACGCGTGAGTGGGACAGGCCCAGCTCTTTTCTGTCAGTGCACGGACTTGGGGGTGGGGAGGAGGGGGGAGTGGTGCGTTCAGAACAGTAAGAAGCGGAACTGCGTCGCGGAGACCTCTGGGGGTTGTAGTCTGAAGGCAAGCCGGCACGTGATCGGAGGATTCCAGCAACTTGTCTTCCGTTCCCCGACTCCAGGTCCCAGAGGCCTCTGCGGCGCTCTGCTCTGAGGCCCAGTGGGGAGAATGGTTGGTGCGATTTTTCCATTCCAGGGCCTGAGCCGGGTTTGAACCTCTGGCTTCCCGCACCATAGCTAACCCTGGCTTACGGCAGGATCCGAGCCAGCTTCGAGCGGTGAGGAACCAGAGATTTCTCTCTTATTGGATCATTCCAAAGAGAGCGAACGGAAGGGGGAGGGACAAGGAGGCCGTCACCATGGTAACCGCGCGGCGTGTTGTCCGGGACCCGGAATCTAGGGCTGGTGTGCCACCTGAGCCCTAGAGGCAGAAAGGGTCCTAGCCTCGGAGCTGGCAGGGACCAGCCACAGCCGATAGAAATCCTTCATTGTGCAGAGGAGAAAACTGAGACCCAGAGAGCGGGATTTAATGACGTAGTGCTTGAGTGATCAAACCGTTTGGACCACAGCCTCTTTTTCTGCACGTTCGTTCGCTAACTATTCCATTTATAACAAGTATGTGTTTGATGCAGGATGGAATAAGTAGAACCGAAAGAAAAATATATTCAGTGACCACAACGTTGTAAATGAATAGATTACTAAAAAGCAAACAGGTCTTTGAAAGTAGAAAAGCAGATGCTAGTCCTAAAGAACTGATATTGAAACATAGTAACAGGGAAGAATCCTGTGTATCTCGTCACAAGTGGTTACTGTCTGGTGGGTTTGTTTTTGTTTTTTCTTTAACTTGCTTTTCTTTGTTACAAGGTAGGGTACAGTGTGAAGGGCACAGGTTTTCCTGCCAGAAATGATTGTGAAGTAAGGATAAAAATCACCACTAAGACATTTTTTAAATGAAACAGAATCTGTTTTAGAACTCTTCTACACAAAGAAGTCAACTTTGTATCCTGTAGATTCTTCTCTCTTCCCTTTTTCTGAAATTCAGTATGGCTGACCCCCTAGTCCTGCTCTTCTATTTTCTATGATTTTCAAAGAGCACTCACCTGTTCCTGACGGCCAGAGCCAATGACTCCAGAATCATATCTACCAGCTCTTTCTGGTATGGAGTTCATCTGGGCCTGGTATCTCACATTAAGGGCAGCTAGGTGGTCTGTTATATCTCCCTACTTATCTTAGGTTTTAACTCTCTATCAGTCTTTTTGGTTCTTTCTAGTCCAAGGATTATTCTGTTTGGAAGATAAAAGCGAACTAAGAGTTAAATGGTCCTTTCTTTTTCATACGGTCTTTTAATATTTGGTGCACCCTGTGCAGCAGTTCCATCCTTTTTGGTTTTCTCCAGAATAACTAAAAAAGAACCAAAACCCTTTCTGTCATCCTTAGCAACACTCATCTCATTCTGAAGTTTAGCACTCTTGATTGTAACATGGTCCTTCTTTGAAAAAGAAAAGGGAAAGGCCATAATCAGCTGCTTTTTTCCATGTTCCACTGCCTGCTTTTGCTAATCAAAGTAGGCCTTTTGTGTGATGTACTGATGCCTGGTTTGAGGGCAGTCTCAGCACAAGAGGGTAAGGGTCACCAGATGTCAACACATATTCCAGGTGGGGATTTGTGGGCAGTGAGACCCATGATTCCATCCTCAAATTGGAGTTTTTAAGTAATAAGATTGTATCTAATAGTTTCAGTTATGGATAAACAACAACCCCCTTAACTATATTCTGACAAGTACTAAGGAAGATACCTCTAGGTGGAGATAGATAACTACCCTCACCAATTATGAATTATGATAGGGTAGGAAAAAATAACAGAGATGCAGAAAACTTATCTCATAGGTCCCTTGCATAGGAGACTACGGTGATTTCCACAATGGGGATAAAAGTGATCCATTATGACTCAAAGAAAGAAGGGACATGATACAAGAAAATGCAGGAGAGTCTGGAACTTCCTCCAGAGATTATGGTTTAGGTGAAAATAAATTATATAGCCCTGACCTAATTTTTCATTCTGGAAACAGGAATGACTGGTGAGAACTTCAGACACAAGACAAGGACCTACGAGTGGTGATGCTGGACAAAATGAAGGAATTTGACCCTGAAAGAATAAGGCCTCATTCACCCAGAAGCAACTCTTGGGATTAGAGCTCAGTAATGGAGTACTCTCTTGGATTATAAGAGAACTACTTGAAGTATAAGAAGGGAGTTCAGGCTACCCAAAGTAACTGATGCAATCAATACTCTTCATGATGATTTTAGTTACCAAGGCTGAAAGAAAACTCTGCATCTACCAGTCCCAAATGGTAGCTGAGCGTGTTCAAAGAAAGCACTGCCCTCAAGAGCTGATTAGCTAGAGAATATAAGTAGCAGCAAAGCTTTGAATCTGTTGTACAGTTTTCTTATTTCTGGAAAAAGATGGAAAGAACATATGTGACACCCTGGTGAAAATTGGGATAAAAACCATTCTAAATAGAATGCACAGTCCTAACCAACCAGGAAGCAGAGGGTTTCCACATTAGCCAAAATATTTATCCTTTGATATTCAATATCCACATTGGATCTGTGATCTTCTTGATGTATTCCCTCTGTCTGTGCCTTCTCATCCTGTATGATTCTTTATTTTCTCTTATAGATCCATCATAAAGTATCTACTGTACATGCCAGAGGACTTCCTCTAGATCTTTTTATAGTAAGAAGTAGCCCTCAGCCTGTCCACTTGTAATCTTTCAATCTCACTACATGAATAGGGCTCATCTCCTCTTTTTGATATCATATTTCCTTGGTATATCCCTTATGACATTTCTTGCATAGAAATCATCCTTTGAAATATACCACAGCCTATTTATGCTCACCGTATGTCTTTCCATTCCCCTTTGGGTCCCATGCAATTTTGATCAGAGATGGTAGTGTACCAAAATCCACATTCATACAATAGAACACTTATATTTAAAAATTGGGTTTTGTGCTTGGTATGACAGAAAGTCCTGTATAATTTATTAAATTAACTTGCTCCCTTCCTTCTGTTTAATCCAGGATCCAACTTGTTGCCTCTTTACGGTACCCATCCCAGATAAAAGCACTGATGTACTAACTCAAGGGAGTGGCCATAGTCTTGGCAAGACACATTTTTACTTTATTGAAATCATGTGACAAGAATGAAAACAGGCAGCAGCTTAAGTGCTTGCCTGGTACCCATAAAATGTAGAAGAAGGCCTCCAGCATGTTGGGAGGATCCTCTGTGGAGGACAAATGGAAGAACATGAAGTACAATAAATGCACAATATGAGATGGTGCAGTTGGATGCCACCTGCACCAGAAAACACATATTGACATGGCAGATACGTTAGAGTATTTACTTTTTCTGTTTACTGCTATTACTGATTTTAGATCTTTAGTTATTTTATTTTAGATGTTTATATATATATATGTTTGTATTATTTTTAAATATTTAGTTATTTTGCAATTTGATTCACTGATCCTTTAATTTTTTCTGTCATTAAAAAAATTCCTGTATTCCTAATATATCAGTATTAAATATTTAAATATAAGCATTTTGGTAATTTCCTTAATATACTTATTAACCAGTTTATTTTGGGGTTTTGGGCATTTTGTGCATCATATGTGGAGAAGTTTCAGCTTGCATTTCTAGAGAAATTTTATCATTTGGATTTAAAAATATTTTTAAAATATCAAACATCTTTTTAGCATCAAAATTTTGCTTCAGTTTACTCATCTTGATTAAGTGGAGGTCATGGCAGAAGGGGCTGGTCTAGTAACATATCCTGAGTAGAAGCTGTGGTTACAGAGACCTAGACACTGGGGATAAATTCTGCTGATGAAAGCTGCCATCTTTCCTCAAATTCCAGTCTAGGGGCAAGAGTTTCAACTGCAAGGACCTTGCTAAGCCTGATAAATGGAGATAACTAGATTGGAATCTGCCAGTCTGAATCTAGATCACCAGTCATGCTACCTGACAGTTAATAGAGCCTAAAGCTGTGGTGGTAGATGATTGACCTGGTGGCTGCCAGTGTATAGAGCTGAGTAGGTGATCTATTAAAAAATAACCACAATATTTTACTCTTAATGAATGAAGATTATCAAATATTAGAACTGGAGAAGGAGGAAAACACTAAGGGCCTCAGTGAGATAATGAAATGTGAAAAGTCTTTGAAGAATTTTACATATCCTGTTCAGATGTAGTGTTATAATAACAATGATGAGTTTAATCCTGTATACCAGACCACCCCCACCCCACAATCACACACCCTCCAACCCAGCCCTACTTCCAACTTTAATCTTTTGGAATTGTAACACAATGGGCCAAAGCTAAGATATGAGAATTGAGAGGGCAGGCAATGCATTGGTCTCTCTTTCTTAGATCTGATGAGCACTGGTAATGGGAACTGGCACTGTCTCCTGGCCCAGTCTCTTTTCCTCTGCCACTCACTGGACACAACAATATTTTTTAGTGACTCATTTTGTGAAGTGTTGAAAAACTGGGAATGTCTTCCAGCTTTAAGCACTCCTGTTTGCGATAATGATTTTATAGTGTGCTGTGTCTACATGTCACCATTCTGGCCCCTGCCCCAATCCCTTTAGAATCTCAAGGAAGATGTGTCCCTCCACAGGTGGGACATATAGGTAGTGCTCAGAATTTGTATGAACCTCAGGGAATCCAGAAGGCTTACATGTTAAGGTGAGTTCTGTTCACACAACATTTGGGACTAGTTCAGTCCTAAGGTCTGGCAGCAGAAATGCTGAAGAAGTAAGAAAGGTCAGTGGGAGGGGTATGTTAAGTTGTAGCGTTGGACCCAGTAATCAGGAGATATTAATTCTAGTGCTGCCTCTACTAATTAATCATCTAGGTGGTTTTAGGTAAGTTTCTTTCCTGCTCTAGGCCTCAGTTCTCTCACCTGTAAAATGATAGGCTGGATGGTCTCTAGTGTTTCTTCTGGCTCTAAGATTCTATTCTGCTAACATTTCTATCTCATTGCCATTTCTGTCAGAAGTGATATCTCTAAGTATCCCAGGGCAGACCACAGACCTGGAAGGGATCACTGTTATACCCAGGACCAAATGAGTTTCCCATTTGAAGGTGTGGGAGGGTATTAATTCCTACAGGGCAGATTGTGAACTTGCAAGAGTACTGTTAGCATCCAGGCCAGGTTCCTTATGTGAACAGTTCTGTCACTCATCTGGGGCACCCAAGCTCTCATGATCTGAGGTTTAGCACATCAGCAGAGTGAGTTAAGGTGAGAAAGGTGGGTTTTCCCTCTACAATTCAGCAATAAAACAATGTAATGGATCTGCATCTCAGAGAAGCTAGTTTCCCCCTTTTAAAAGCATCTCCATATTATTTTCGCACACCTGTGTCAGCTCGTGTAAAATCCAAGGAGTTATTTCAAGTCTGAAGTGTCCTCAGCACACTGGTGAGCTCCCGCCTACAGAGCCCACTGCACACATCATCTGGCGCAGCATATTGGTTTGGTTTAGTTTTTGCTAAGTTTTTATTTTAATTCAAGGACTTTGCTTCATACAAAATGTCATTGTAGAAACAACAGCAGAATCCAAAGTTTGGCTGATAAATATGACTCAGGCAGCAAACTAGTCAATCACATAACTTTTTTTTTAAGCCCCAGTTGTGTTGCATGATTGGGACTTATCTTTTTTTTAACACTGTTCTTAAATATAAAGTTTTGCAACAAACCCTCAATTTATATCAAATATATTTAAAAATTAACAACTGAAGAATACATCGTATCAAAAAAGTACGAAGATAAACATTTTCCATGCACATACTTGTGTGTGTGTATATATGTATATATGCATATATTTTACATGCAAACATGACTTATTCAAAGTACAGCCACTGCTAGACTGATTTCCAGATGCAGAAAACTGGTTGATGCATTTAAAGTTTGGCAACTCACTATGGGATCTGAGATGTAGGTGTATGAAAAGATGGTAAGACCGAACCCCAAGTAAGGAAGACAGGATGATGAGAACAGTGTTCTGGTTTTCCTTTCTCTTCTTCCCTTAGTTCTCACCCAGAGGAGGAATGGCCTAACCCAGGACACTCCTCCCCACCCCACCCCTCACCACCTTGAGAAAGGATATAGATGAGAAACTGAGGCTGTGGAAGTGACAATCAGGTCTAGGAAAGACTGTAAATGACCTAACACCTTCTATGAAAACACAGCCATGGTACTGTACAGAATTTTAACTTTTTTTTTTTTTTACTGTGAAAAGTAACACAGGAAAGATGGGGAAAGAGGTGGGATGCTGGGGCTAGGGAACAAAAAACCCAATGCCCAAAAAAAAGGTCCTGCCACCTTTCACTGTGCGAACAATGGCCACATATGCCATTAGGGACTGTCTTTTGCTTTTTAGCTCCTTGAATTAAAATCCTCTGGCTCCTTTAAAATGCCAGAATGTTGTGCCTTTGTGTTGAGGGAAATGTATCAAACATTTGGTCACAATTATGCTGAGCCCCAAACAGAGAATCCAGCAGGTAAAGCCACAAAATGGATGAAAGTCTTGTTCCATTGGTTGCTTTTGAGTGTCATTATGTTGCATAGCCCCAAGGGTTAAATTATACCACTCAACATACCTCAGCATACCTCTCTGCACCTCGTGGCACTGTAGTACATACATGCACACACACACACAGGTGCACACACACCTCAGCATACCTCGGGCACCACATAGTGTGTCAAAGTTCACACATGCATTCACACCAAAGTTGTCTTTTTAGTAGAACCCAGGGATGAGAACTGGTGGACATTTAAAAATAAGTCAGCTACAAAAGCATCTGAACTTTTGAAATGTAAACACTAAAGGAAACAGTGTGAGGCCCTTGGTGTAGATACACACTCATTTTCCAGAAGGCAAAGGGTTTTGATGCCTTCTGAATGATTTCCTAAAACGTTCCCCTGTACAAAGTTTGCTTTGCAGATAACTACCAAACTTCCACTAGTACTTATCTCTCCTAGCTTTCCCTCCCTCTAGCTGTGCTCTATGGACAAGGCTAGAAGGGCACAGATGCTGGGTGGACTGCTCCAAGCAGATCTAGGCAGAGGCAGAAAGGGCCATCCTGTGACCACAGGTTATGCTTTCCCTTGGGGTATAGATCTTGTACGCTACCATAGTTATTCCCTCAACTCCTAGGCCTCACCTTTTTGCCCCATTCATCTCTTCTTTGCCATATCTATTTCTTCCTCTGGCTCTCAAGGTACGAGGTATGAAGAAGTTGCTCTATATTCCACAGTGCCTGACTTCCTCCTGTCCTTTCAGTGACTCCCTTGAAGTCAGCCACCATGGTACAGTGTAAAAGAATGCTGGATTTCGAGTCCAAGGACCAGTTCAAATCCCTGTTCTGCCATTTATTATCTGTGGGACCAAATCACTTAATTTTCTGGGACTTAGTAAAATGAGGGAGTTAGATCACATGACCTCGAAGGTTCTGTCCAGGTCTGAACCTATTATCTTATGATCCTTGTTCTTTCATTGACCACCTTCCCCTACCCCAGACACCCTCACCCAATCACTGTCTTCACTTCTAGCTACCCACTTTCCTCTTTTCTGGAATGATAATTCTCTTTCCCCCCTCCCCATCCAACATACTCAAAAGTAGACATTTACTACCATCATCACCATCCCCACAGAAAAAAAATAGATGTCTCATCCCTGAGAATCAGATTGTGAACAGGAAACAATGAACAATACTCTCTTACCACACTCAAACTATACACCACACAACATTGTCAGAACTTTCCCAACCAAGGGAATGGAAGCCATGAAAAGAGTCTATTTGCTATTTACCATTCCAAGGTTTCCACCATACTCTCCACTGGTTTGTCTCTTGACAATACCCTTAGTGCTACCCAAGGATAGGGGGAAAAGCCCTATTTTTTTTTTTTACAAATTTGATTTTTTTTCTCTCTTGGTCTTAAACTTCCCATCCAACAATGTACAAATTAATTCTTCATTTTCATCAGTTTTCCCAGTTGGTTCCTGTTTTTAACAGTGTCTGCAAAACACACACATGGAAATTTCATACAGGACTCAAGCATGACATGCCTTCCAGGTTCCTTCCTTCTCCACAAGGCTGGATGAAGGAAAGCAGGAGGCTACATTATCAATGTGAAACACTTCAAAGGTTAGGCACTTGGTAGTGAGTGACTGGAACAGTGGACAGAGTTTGTGGGACCCAGAATGACACTGGACGAATTCTCCACATGAGATCATTTTCCTTGTTTACTGTACAATTTACAAAAATGCACACAATGAAAAGTTAGTTCTAGCTCCTGGATGGATATAAAACCAATTACATTTACTTCCCCCTCTCCCTTTTCTTCTCTTTTTCTGTGCCTCCCCCTTCCTGGGGGGGAAAAAACCAACAGAAAAAAAAGAAAGCATATCCAAACAAGACAAAATGGTGAGGGGGTGAGGCTGTAGTTGGAAAACAGAATCAGCAGCAAGGACTCTTTCCAGATAGTCCTCATCAAGTTTTGTTTTATGTCTAGGGGAAGGAGGACTGAGCAGCTTTGTGTGGGATCTCTGTGGTGGTTGGGTGGTGTAATGTATGAGTTGGCAGAAGTGGACATGTCATATGAATGCAGAGAAGTCTATCAGCTTAGGACACTTTGAACTTAAAGGTTTGGACTCTCTTAAACCATTATGTCTAAATGAATCCCCCTCCAGCCTTAGTTTTCAAGAGCTTTTAGGTAGATTCTGCCCCCTCATCACATACAATTAAACAAGATAAGATATAGGTCTATTTTGGGAAAGAATTAGACCTCCTTTAAAAAAAAAAAAAAAGCCCAGATCACAAATACTATACACTGCAAATAAGGTCCATTTTATGTGGGATGAAGGTCCACCATTGCCTTCTTGGCTAGTGATGTAAATTTCAAATGTATGGTATGAGACCCAGCAAGGCAGCGGACAAGGGAGGGATGGAAAAAACCGCATCCCTTAAAAAAAAGATTTTATTGATCTGTCCAGTGCAGAGAGAGAGAGAGAAAGACACAGACAGACAGACAGATAGAAAGTCAAACAAGGTAGAAAGAGAGACTGACACAGAGATAAAGGCAGAGAGAGAAAGACAGAGGCACAGAGACATATAGAGAAAGGAAAGTGGGAGAGAGGGGGACATAAAAGAGCAGCAGATTTTCCCCAAAGAGCAGTCTTGGGGGCAAGCTCCTTCCGTGTCATCATGCTAATTGCCTCTGCAGTCCCGAGCATGCCCGGGTTTGGGGGAGGGAGGGACCCAGCCTTCAGATGATAAAACTCATCAACTGTAACACACACAGACCTGCCAAGTTGGGTGTGTGCTGTGTGTTTTTGCCGGGATGCTAGCACCAGTCGTCTTCATCGGCTTGGTGATAATAACTCTGCCGTGCCCTGCTGCTGCCAGGCCCTGGGCCGGAGCTGAGCCCTAGACTGCAGTGGTAACCATTGGGCACACGACGGAGATGGTGGGACTGGGATGTCAGAGAGGACACATAGGAAGTCCTCGATGAGCGGCCCGAGTTGGTAGCGACGGCTTCCTCAAAAGTGAGTGTGTCCTCTGGCAGGGCCCGGTAAGAGGAATCACTGTGGTCACGGTGCCCCAGATAAGGGTCAGAGCCAATCCGAGACACTGGGGTTGGCGGCTGGCTCAGAGAATCTCTCTGGAGCAAGGTGTTGTGCTCAGAAAGGCCTCGACTGAGCCGGCCCGGGGAGAAGGTGGGTAGGCTGGTCTGGAAACCGGTGAAGTGGACAGGCGAGGAGTTGGCAGTCTTGTATGTGATGCTGGGACGGGGGGTCAGAGGTGTCTGGGGGAGCTGCCTCCTCCCGCCACGGCCCGGTGTACTAGCACCAGATGTTGACAGCAAGGGGCTCCCATTAACTGAACCACTGCCCTACATGAAAATTGAACAGAGCAAATCAAAAATAAAAACACAGACCAGACAGACACACAGCCGCACAGCGCACGTGGAAGGTTTGGGGGGCGGGGTTCAGGCGGAGCGGGGGAGACACGTGACAGGAGCAAAAGACAAGCCCGGAAGCGCCAAGGCCCAGGGAGTGAGGGAGGGGTGAGGGCAACACAGAAAACCAAAGTACAGACAACCACAGTTAAGGGAAGGGAACGTAAAAAAGCAATTTAAAAAGAGATGTAAGGCATTGAAAAGTTAAAGCCAGAGAGTGACCAATTAAAACAGGAATATCTGTCCCACTTGGGAAATGCCACAGAACAGAGACTGACTGACTAACAAATATAACACCAGAATAAATAGTAGATTGGGTGGGGGTAGGGGGGGTCTCTCACTATCATCAGTGTGAGCAGCGATGTCTGCGAATTGTGCAGAAAGGGTATGCCCAAGGTCTACTATGCTGGGGACACCTGCTACAGAAACACCCTTCCTTGCTGGTCCTAGGGCCAAATTGGTTGCTTCTTATAATATGTCATTCTGTAACTGTTAGAAACTACAAAAAAATTTCTAAAGCTTTGCTTCTGCTATCCTTTGATGATTTACAAAGTTGCAGCAACTGCTGGGCTTGTTTTTCTGTGAAGGTCAAATTTTTCTTGAAACTAAACATCCTCCTGAGGGGAATAGGAAGAAATCTGGGACTTTTTGTCTGCCCAAGGCCTTCTGGGACAGAGAAGTGGATAGGAGTTGGCTATTGTGAATGGGGCTTGAACCCTGTGAACAATGGGTTTTGTTACTGGTCCATAGAAGGGGGCCATTTGGCCTGCCTCCCCACAGGCAGTATGACTGCTGAACTCAGAGAGAACTGAGGGCAGAATCTCCATGGAAAGGGCTGAGGAAAGGGCCAATGTCAGATACCTCACAGAAAAGGTGAAACCCAGAACTAAAAAGATGGTTATGGTCAGTTTCTCCACAGAAAAGGTGGCTGAGAGGCAGGGCTGGGGACATGGCTGAAATCTTATTCCCCTCATAAAGGGGGAAAGAAAAAGCTCAGGAAGAGGACTGAGGTCAGTCATCTCGCAGCAGGAGCCAGGGTTGAGGAAGAGCATTCCGTAAGCTGTCTTGTAGCTGTAGCTAGCTATTCAGCTCTGAGTTCAAACCTCAGAGTATCCTGACACTTTGTTCAGGTGAGGTGTTGGCAGGACAGGACAGAAGTAGACAGGACAGACAGGGTGTGATAACGGGAAGGGAGGAAGAGGGAAAGAGGTGGGATTGGGCACTAAGTGTGTTCTGAGGGGCCTCATTAAACATTCTTATCTGAAGAGAACAGGGCCCAGCCCCACCCGCCCCTCAAGGTCTCACATTTGGGCCTTGTGTATTTCTTCACTATACTCTGGGCTCCACTTGGTTGGAACATATGTGGGACTTCATGAACTGACATCTTCCTGACCAGAGCAGTGACCACAACCCAGGAAAGGGGGCTGTGGTTCACTTAGACACCTCTAAGAGCTCACCTATGCATGTGTGGACCCAACAGTCTTATATCTGGTAGCATCCTTCTGGACAGGGGTAGGGGGGTCCCTTGTCTTCTCCCATTCAGTTAACTCCCCAAATTCTTTCTGCCTTGTCTCGTTCAGGCTGATAACCTTTGCCATTGAGGTTGTTTACTCTGTGCATAGAAGGGGCAGCACTTTACCATGCATGAGCCCCAGGCATGGTTTAATTCCTCCCCATTATCACTCCATCCTCTCCCAATATATCCAGCCTCTCACCTGTCTATGGGGACCTGGCTCCTGTCCCCCAGGAGGTGATGTGGGACGACTCCCATTGGAGGATTTGGGCTGTGATGGGTCCCGGCTTCCAAATCGGTCACAAGAGTAGAAACGCTGCTTCTCTGAAGAGGAGGAAGAGAGCTGCTTCCGCTCCTGGGACCTCCCCCTTTCTTGTTTCCTCTCATGCTTACATGGGGCTGGACCTTCACCTGATGAAGCTGCCATCCCCATGCTGTGATTTGGTGCTAAGTATAAGACGGAGACACTTAGTCAGGGACAGAGCAACTGGGAAAAGGTATTTCATCCACCCACCCTATTTTCACCTCCCCCTCATACTCTATCTCACCTCCAGTCCCACCATAATCCCTCAATCATCCACCTCTCCGACCTTCCCCATTTCATTCACCCCATCCATAATTTAGCCTCTATGGGCCTCAGTTTCTTTATCTGTAAAATGAGATGAAAGAGTGGACTATACAGTCACTAAGGTCCCATCCAGCTCTAAAACTATGATTAACAGACATAGGTTTTTCTTGCTGAGACTTCATCCAACATCTCTATCACAATCCTTCCATATTCTAAATTGCCCACCACCCCAATCTCAAGCCTGACTTCTAACACAATCCTACCACTCATTCACCTCCTGCCCCAACACCCTTCTCATCCACCTTCCCCATCCCAACACCCTTTTTTCACCTCCATACCAATCCCCCACCTTTACCCACCTTTCCCATTTCAATCATCTCTTCACCCAAGAAGTCACAGACTCCCTAGTCACTAGTATGGCTTCCCTAGACATAGGCATAGCCCTAAAGCATGTTGTCCCTCATTCCTAAAAACTAACATATTGTCTTCTCCTTTTCTGGGTAACTGATCCAGGAAAAGTGTCAGGCAATACTTCAGCCAACAGCCCTCTGAATTGATGGTGGGAAGTCAGTGAGAATGATTGGAAAATTCTGCCTGCTCAGACCAGCCTCACAGGGGCCTCTGTGCCTGGCACAGAGATATTCCCCAAATGGACAGGTTAATTCTTACAGCATATGAATTCTGCACAGGGAAGAGTTATCAGACAGACTCTGGTGCCCCTCCAGGCCATATCTAGTATGGCCTCTTGTTATTAAGAGTCAGTTCTCAATTCTAGGAGTTCTTTGTAGGCATGAGAGTCAGTCTGATGTTTTCCCTTCCTTCCTGGGGCCCTAAGTTCAAGAGGAGTTGCATATAGTGAAGTGACTTGCCTAAGATGTCACAGGTAGTAAGTAGGAAAGCCAGGAATCAAATCCAAGGTTGCTAACCAAATACCCAGTGTTCTTTCCACCATACTATGCTGCTTCAAATATATGTTCAGTAACATAAGACACTCTTTGCAAAGTACTATACAAACATAATGGGTTGGGTTTTTTTATATCACATTATAGGTGTTCAATAAATAATTATTGAATGAAAATTATTGAAATTTTTTTTTAAAGAGAGGAGTTGTATAGTCTCACCCCCATCTCCATCTGCTGACTGACTAGGACATTTATCCAAAGACTTCTGCTTCTTATCCCTGCGTCGGTGACAGCGATGATGGTGGTGATGCTGAGGCTGGCTTGAGGGCACACGTTCCAAGCCATATTCATAAAGGTGCGAGCCATGTGGGCGCTGTGGGGCCAGGGTGGAGATGGAACGCTTCATGGGACTTGTGTCTGGAATGGGCTGTTGTGGGGGGGATAAGGGGAAGACATTAGCTTATTAGCCAGATTCATAGGCTATTAGGGGAACAAAGCTAAGGGAGTAGATGTAGGGTAGGGAGGAAGGAGAGGAGCAGAGGAGCATGGAAGGACAAACAAGGCAGGAGGGCTAAGGGAAGGGTTATGGGGATGCTGGAAGGAACCAGACTCATCTCAGCCTCATCTCCAGGGTGTATCCACATGCCCTCAGAACCTAGAACTGCCTATTATCCCCAAACCTTAAAGGTTTCTTGACATCCTGGCAATTCTGAGTTCAAATGTATTCTCTTTAGCTGCCAATTACTAAGGGATCAGGATCAACACCAGAATTAAAGCTTGTCTAGCTTTATCCCATGCCCAGACAGGAAGTCAGACTTTAAAATGACTGGGGACCAAAAAGTAAAGTAGTCAAGGAAGGTAAGGTGGCTTGAGTCTCTTGCTTCTCTGTTGGTCCACCTTGTCCTGGGTAACTGAGTAGACAAGAGCAGAACCTTTGTACGAGGCCCTAGAGCTGGTGTTAGTCTCTCTGAGGGGCAAGCTTTATCTTTAGATTCATAATTGTTCTTCCTTCTCCAGAAGGAGTAAGACTTAGCTGGTCTAATCCAGCTGAAGCCTCTGTGGCTTTGGGCTAGGAAAAAAAGAGCCACAGTCTCTTCTCAAAGGGCTGTCTCATCTCTTCTGGCCACCATCCCCCCTTATCTCTTTCCTTATATGTTATCAGAAGGCCCCAACCATCTAAGGGAAGATGATTCAGGAACAGCCTTACTATATCCATCTCTCTCTCTATCCAGGAAAAAAAAAAGGGACTCGTTGCAGAGAGCCAGAGCAGTGTGTGGAAAGTTTAGCTATGACTAGTCAGGACACCATCTCTGGGCTCCTTTGCAGACTTCTTTGGGGCATCCCCAACTACTAAGGGGGATTTCCAGAGATAAATGACAGCAATGAGAAAATATCATGTGGAAACTGAGGTGCTCTTCCACAACCCTCGGCAGGATGGGAAAGAATTAGCCTGTGCTAGAGATTTTATCCCCTGAGAACAATCAAGGATATCATTCCTCTTTAACTTGAGGACTCTGGGGCTGCAGAAACATTCTAAGCCAAGCACTCCCACAAGAAGTATACCAAGCATGAAGAGGAAAGAGTTCAAGAGCAACAGGTCTTCATATATGCAGAAAAGGAGGCAATATAGTTTAAGCTACATACTGCTAGGTAACTCCCAGGCGATCGCGCTTGGCTCCTCTGCACACACGGTGGACAAGATGAGGGACAGAACAGCCAGTGGTAAACATCAGGGCAGATGTGCGGCAGATGTACGGTAGACAGACAACAGGATGAATGAGGGGAGAGAGAGGGGGATGGAAGGGAGGAACCAAGAAATGAGAAGGAGAAAGGGGTTAAGGAGAAGGAAGAGAAGAAATAGGGAGGAGGAAAGACATGAAAAATGATGGAAATGAGATTAGAAATGAGAAGTACAAAAGTCATTTAGAGAAGAGACAGAGACAGAGACAGAAAGAGACAGAGAGAGAGAGAATGAAGAAAGACATAAGTAGCCATCAGATGCCAAAGAAAGAAGAAAGAAGATTTATTAACGATAACTCCAAACAAAATGTCAAGGACCAGAAATGATACAGGAAGGACGGGGTGGGAAGCACAAAGAGGGAAAAACACACAGAGGGCTCTGGTTATTCAAGGGAGGCTACAGATACACAAGTATCTTCCACTTCCCCAAGGCTTCCAGAGCTCAGGCTTCCAGCAGATGTTTCTAGCTACAGCTCTGAGGAAGAAATGCTCATTGGCCACTGCTCACCTGCCTTAGTGGAAGGGAGTGGCAGAGAGTGACTATTTCATGGACTAAAATGTCATTGCAATCTGGTCTGCCCAAAACCCTATGGAGAAGATATCCTCCCAGCCCCACATCATACCTGGGGACCCTCAAGGTAGTCAGTTTCCTACCTCCTGTTATATGACTCTTACAGATCCCCTAGTGACCATGGACACTTGGCTTTGTTGTCTCCCATGCCCTTAGGGTGAAATAGGGCCAATTTAGGGACTAATAACCATAGAATAGGGCTTTACTGTCATTTAACTTCCTTAGGGAGGAAAAGACCCCCAGATTCTCTCCAAATACTGTTAGGTTCACTAGTTTACTAGTTCTGAAGCTTAATGGGAAATGCATCCAAGGACTCCAGCTACCTTGGCTCATCATGACTACAAAATAGCCATGACAGAGCTTAAAATCAGGGGAAACTTCTGACTCAGTCTTTTGGCTTTAACAGAAAGTCAAGGTATCTATGTCATGCCCCATCACTGGGGAAAGAGCTAGGTAAGCCTTTCTAGAAAAAGGAAAAAATAGCTTCATATGTTCATATATGTACATATGAGGATATTAAATGTAGGCTTGTGCATAATTATTGAGAAGAAGAAAATATTATGGGCAAAGTGGTTTTTTTTTAAAAAAACAATTTTCCAAACTGAATTGCTTTGGGAGACTCTTTTAGGGTGTCAGGATAGCCAAGAGACTGAAAACTATTCCTTACTCTATGCTTAAGGTTACCTAATCTCAAGAACTAGTGTAAACCTTGAGAGGAGATTCTGGGATGGTGGAGAGAGCACAGGGAAGGCCCAAAGATTCTGGATTTTGAAGTGTAGATACTCTGGGATCAGTCTTAACAGTCTTAACAGTAAATTGACCCAGGGTTCAAGTAGACCCGTCCCAGAATGTCTGCCAGTGTTGGAGAGTGTAGATAGCCTACTCCTAAAGATATTTGTCTCACCTGCATCTCAAATGCATCACCTGTATTTGAACTCACCTGCATCTCTGCAGCCAGGCGGGGCATGGAGGCTGCTCGGCCCTGGCTCTCCAGCCCAGGCTGGGGCTCACCACTAGTGACATCCTGGACCATGTCTTGCATCTCTACAACCTGAGGGAATCACAGTATTAGGTCAGTGGCCAGAACCCCAAACTTATACTTCTTTCCTCCAAGTTCAGAGAAGTAACATCTTGAGGTAAAGCGGAAGAAGCTGAGAAGTGCTCTGAAATTATCCAAGAAAATCACTTTCTTCCCCCAGAAATACCCCCAAGCCGCACCTCCCCCGAGAACAAAATAATGTTGCAGAACACAAACAAGGGTGGGGAAGATCCACCCTCCCAGTAGCCTGCCACTGAGGTGTCTTGAGATGAGCTTTGGGAATCTGTTCTTAAAGAAACAGAAGGGTAAGAAACAAATTGCAGGGAGTTCCCATGGCTCTGAAGATACACAAACACACAAGAATGCATGCAGTACACATACACACATCCCTATATATAATCAATCCACTCCCATGTTAGCAACTGCCCACGGGACATCTCTACCTGGATGTCCTATTGGAGATAAATTCAAAATAGAATTTGTCATCTCCTCTAAGCCTGTACTTTCCCCCAATTTTGCTGTTGAAGAAATTCACCCAGATTTGCGATCTCAGAACTATCCTTGAATCTCCTCTTATCTTACAGCCTCTATCCAATCAGCTGCCTCCATAATATCTCTCTTATCCATTCTCTGTCTTTCAACATGGCTATCTTCCTAGTTTAGATTCCCATCATCTCCTGCGTGGAAAATACTAGCCTCCTAATTATTCCTGCCTTCAGTTTCTACCTTCTCCAATAGATAGATAGATGGATGGATGGATGGATGGATGGATGGATAGATAGATAGATAGATAGATAGATAGATAGATAGATAGATAGATAGATAGATAGATAGATAGATAGATAGATAGATGATAGATACAGATATATCCATCTTCCATGCATAGACTCATATTCCTAAAACACAGGTCCTAATGCATTACCCCACAGCCCAAAAATATCCTTGGTGGTTCCCTATTGCCTCTAGGATAAAATACAAGCTTTTCAACCTGGAATTTAAAGCTCATTACAGTGTGGCTGTCAGACTCATTTAAAATTATTTCCTTTATTCACTCTACACTTCAGAAAAACTAGAGTATGAGCTATTCCCTGAACTAAATATTTTCTCTCTCCTCACCACACCTTTGCATAGGCTGCTCTTGCCCTGAATGCACTCCTCAAAATCACCTCTTAGACTCTAATTTCCTTTAAGGCTCATCTCAGGTGTCACTTGTTACGTGAAGCCTTTCCTGACCTAGTTTTCCATCCCACTCCACCCATCCAGTCAGTTTCATCTCCTTAAATTATCTTCTACTTACTTATTTGTGTACACATCTTATCTCACCTAGTAGAGTGTAAGTTTTCAAGGGACTGGGGCCATTTCTATTCTATTTTTGAATGCCTAGCACCCAGGACAGTGTGCCATGCACAGTAGACTCCTAGAAAATATTGGTTGAATTGAATCAAATCACAAGTACATTTTGAAATACATACAGCTAATAAATAACCCAATACACACAAACATAAACATTCCCAAAGAGGGCATGCACTCTGTTCACTGACAGTCACACCCCTTTACAATTGTAGCCAGTAGACCTGCAAAGCAAAGGGAGCACTACTCCAGTTAAGAGGACAAGATATCTACTGGGTCCTCCCCACCCTCTTCCCCCACCGCACACCCTCACTTGTTTGCTGGGTTGTCCCACAGGAATTTCTGCAGAATGACCACGCTCTAGGGGCATTCTGGTCTCATAGCAGACATCTTGGGTGCGCTGGGTGCCCCATGAGACAGATTCCTTGATGCCACTCCCTGGGTGTGGTCTATAGAAAGACACAAAAAAAGGGGGAAAGAATCTGAGACAAGAGGTTAGACAGGAAGAAGTTATCAACTCTGGCAATAAATTTGGAGGTCATATGGCTATCTTCACAATATGGTCTTTCTTACGCCACTTTTTTGTGTAGCTATTTCTCATACCAGAATATGTCCCTGGTAACTGGGTAGTGACCTAGCATATGTGATGAAATCACTAGAATTCTGTGTGGTGTCAAAAGTATTTGAAAATGTCTTTCCACAATACATCTTCCTATCAGGTGCTTTGGTGTAGGACTGACTATAGGAATAACTCCATGTCCCATTCTATTATCTTTTTTGAAGTAGAATCAGACCCTTCTCTCAAATCTTTCTATTCTCTTTCTCTTTAGTGTGCTATCCCTTTTTCTGAGTACTGAAACTCAGAAAGGAACTTAAGAAATAAGTAAAAAAAAGATTCATTCTGCAAGTCGGGGGTTTGCTCTTTCCAGTCATGGAATGACCTTTTCCTCTCCCTCTCCCTCCTCAGGACTCCATGAGGCTCTCCTTTCCATATATTGTGCTTATAGACTTTTCCCCAGATTCAGCACCAAGGACAGTCATATACTCTCTCAGAGTAAACTATAACACTTAGGAAGACCTAAGGTAGGGCTAGTGAGACTCCTGCCCTGTTACTATCTCCTGACATAGTATCTCTGAAGCCTTCAGACAAAGCTAGTACTCACAGGGCTCCACCATTGCTGAGGGAAGTTGAACTCTTCTGTTTCAAGAACACTCTAGCACCTCGGAGCACAGCAGGTTGGCCTTGGGTGTGGAACAGAGACACAGGACCTGTCTGCAACAGAAAAAAAGATATGCAGGGGTACTGGCAAAAGCCTTTAAGTGGAAAAAAAAAAAAAGAGGACGAAACTTGAATCCTAAGGCCAACTGGCCAAGATGGAGAGTTCTATACCCAGACTCAGCCAGTTAGTAGCTAGGGAAAACCAGGTCCTAAGAAAACTGATGACTTATAACAAAAAGATGCTGAGGAAGGAGTGCATAGAAAGGTACTGTCTACCATGTTGTTTTAAATATCAACTGTACAGTCCTCATTCAGTATAAAAATACAAGGAAATTCCATTCTGCCTTTTGGACAGTGAACAAGTTTCAAGAGTCAGGTGTACCTTGGTCAATCTAATAATGATATGCAGTGTAAAATCCCAGAGGAAAAAAGTGGGAATGGATAGTGGCTCCCAATGCCTGCACTTTGGGACTACTTCAGGGATGGAGCCCCTGGATGTCTCATTCTATAGCATCCAGTGTTGTGTGGGGTGAGGATAAGAGCTCAACCAGGGAAGATAATAGACCACAGAATCAGAGATTTGAAAGAAATGAAGAAGTTATCTAATCTAATGCATACCTAAATGGGAATCCTATCTATAATATCCCAGGCAAGTGATTATCTGATATTTCCTGGAAGACTTCCCAATGATGGAGAATTCATTACCTCCTGAGGTATGACCTTTACCTTTCACTTGTTAGGAGGTTTTCCCTTATATTGAACTAAAATTGATTCCTCCAACTTCTACCCATTGCTCCTACCCACTATGACTTCTAGAGAAAGACCAAATCTAATCTCTTTTTCAAATGACAATCATTCAAATACTTGAAACACCTGTCATGTCTACCCCCAAGACTTCTCTTCTCCAGGTTAATCAGTCATCTGCCTTTCAAATGGATATCCAATAAGGAGCGATGACCCAAGTATTTAGTACCTCTGTGAGTAAAAGGTAGAGGGGTCTCTGCATAGGGCGCTTGGTGGGCCAAAATATGTGACCAACAGTCTACAGTAAATAAATTCCCATACTAGATTATTAAGATGTGAGGTAAGTCAGAGTGGTTTATCCTTGCAGTTATCCCTACCCCATCTCTAAAAATATGCCCCCAATAGGCCACTGCCCAACTAGAAACAAATAAGAAAAGAATTAAGTAGATTCCCAGGCTTAACTTCTATACTAAGAAAAGTTAGAGACCTAGGGACATCACTAACTTTTAAAGCTGAGATACATCAAGGACAACCATATTCTCTTCTGTTGATTGGTCCCCTGTTTCAACATTCTGGGTTCCATTAAACATATCTAAACTCAGGGAGAATTTCCAGTATACCCAACCTTCCAGATAATCAGTCTGAACCTGAACAATGTTGTCTAGTTGGAGAAATAGATCTTGTGTGTCTATGTGCCCTAATACCCTAGCAAGATGGTCTCTCATGTCTGTATAGGGGATAAATAGTATATGTCTGTGTATCCTGAGAACATAACATTATCTTTAAACTTAGCTTGGATGTCCTTGGAGTTCCAACTGAGATTTTTATACTTTCAACATCCTTTTCCCTTTTTTGACTTCCTCCTTGGAGCTATACATTTTTCATGTCTACCCTAAACTAGCTCACCATCATCACCACCACAGCCACCCCCCTCCCAGTGACGCAGGTTTGAAACTGGTTATTTTTGACTCCTTCCTCTCTTCTGTGCCTCACACTAAGCGTTAGTTGCCAAGTCTTGTTGACTTATCCTTATAAATGCCCTACATACATCCCTTTGTCTTCGTATCCATGGCTACCTCCTTATTCCTAATATATATTACCTAATACTTAGATTGTAGTCATAGCCCCTCAGTTGTTCTCCTTTCCTCCAGTTGCTTCCCATCTTTAATTTATCCTGAATAACTTTGCAGATTAACCTTCTTTAAAGCACCACTTTTACCACTGCTTCCCCTAATAATAGATTAACAATTTTTATAGCACTTTAAGATTTGCAAAGCATTTTCTGTACAACAATACTGTAGGGTAGATAATAAAAGTGTTGTGCATGTGAGGAAGTCCAGACATGGAATGATTAAATGACTTACCCACAATTATACAGCTAATAAATCACAGAGCTGGGATTCAAACTCAGGTTCTGCAAATCTAGTCTACTTTCAACTGTGCCATATAGATAGTCTAAACTTCTCAGTAGTCCCTAAATGGGCCTTTAAATTCCCAACTTTAGACTTTCACTTACTTTCTCTTTTAATCATACCTATCCTTGAAATTAAATTTAACTTCTTCCATGAAGCCTTCTCTGACTTCTAACTAACTAACATCTATCGTCTGCATCAATAGCAATTTGGATTTATACAATACATTCTACCATTTAATTATAAATTGCCTCATATTAATGGCTAAGTAAGTGTCTTGTGTGTAACAGGTTTGTGTCTCCAGATAAACTAGAAGGTTCTAGAGGGCAGGAATTGTGTGTATATATTTCTGTATGTCCAATGATGACAAACACGTTCTCTTTCCTCCCCATCACTCACTCTTCTGTGCTTTAGCTAGGATGTAGACAAAACCTCCAAATCTAGTATGTCTTATAATTAAACTATTCAGATAAGTAAGATATAGGGTAGATTCTCAATAAATCCTTGTTGACTGGTTGATGAGTTGGAAGGAATAGAGGGGAGGGAAAAAAATGACAATTTCTCATAAGAACCATAATACAGACAAGTTGCAAATTGTCACAGTTAAGTTGTACAAGTTGGTCAGATGAATGCAAATGATATGTAAACACATAGAATATTTGCAAACTTCAGGTTGCCCATCTATTTTGTCTATTGCTCCCTGTTCCAATCCCCTGAATGTCATCTTCTTGAGACCAGGTATTGTTTCATTTTTGTCTTTGTACCCCCAAACCTAGCTTTGTACATAATAATGCTTGATGAATTGAACTGGGTGTGGTCCTCAAGAAAATCTGGCTGTTAGCAGCATATCAGTTCCCTGAGGGCAGCATGCAGTATTTGGCACCATGTGGATAAGGAGGCAATAGGAAACAAAAGATCAGTTCTAAACCAACTCTAATGGCATTCTTGATTTTACCACATCTGTGTGCTAGGAGTAGGGGAAGCAATAAATAGAAAGATCTCCATGTGGAACACTGTATATAATGAATAGTTCTCACTTCAGCCTTAAGATCAGGTTCAGATGACCTGCTTCAGGAGCCTAGGAAAGTCTCCATGCTGTACCATGCCATTCATCGCTTTCCTCCCCATCACTCACTCTTTTGGAATTTAGCCAGGATGTAGGCAGGTCCTCCCAACCTAGTCTCTCATAAAATTAAACCACTCTAGATAAACAGGATGCATACTTGAGAAAAGTTACTGATCAGCCATTTGTAATTCTCCTTTTCCTTTTTTAACCTCTCCCCTTCCTGATTCCCAGAATGTTCCCCAAGGCCCCCAGGCTCTCTATTCTTGGTATCTAGGATATGCCTACCGGAGGCTGGTGACCTTGGTCTCGGGTGTTTTTATTCTGCTTGTAGAAGTCAAAAATCATCAGAGCTGCGTAGACTTTTCCCACAGTCATCTCATCAGCTGGAGGCAGAGATGGAGAAAAGGAGGGAAATTGGTAAGGTAGAAAGGGAGGAAGACAAACATATTGTGAAGATGGGGTAAGAGAGAGGAGGGAGACCATAGATTCAGAGAGAAAGGATAGAGAAGAAAGAAAAAAAAGGAAAAGCAAGAAACAAACAAGGTTCACACCAACTTTTCTCCCTTCCCCCAACCTCAATTCCCACAATGAGTCCATCTTCAAAGAAGCCCAACTTTTTACTTATCCAATGATCTCCATCAGGAGAATATGGGACCAAGGTCTCCATAAACCCCCTTTCACTTCTTCATTTCTCTCAATGGCACCACCATTCCCTTCAGTACTTGAGTTCCAAACTTTGGCCTCATCTCTAATGCCTCTCTCTCCTTCCCCACTTATAGCAATTTACTAAATTCTTCAGACTCTTCTTTTTAAATGACCCTCAAAGGCATTCCATTCATTCATTCCTTCACCCATCCATCCATCCATCCAACATTGATTTACATTAACAAAACCTAACCTTGGTCCAGGCACTCATCACTCAATGCTTGGATTACTGCAATAGACTTCTAGTTGGCCTCTTTGCCTCTAGTTCCTGGTCAAATACATTCTGCCCATGTCACCAAAAGGACATTTTTCCAACGCAGCATTCCTGCACTGTCCCTCTCCTATATCAATACTAAGTTTCTCTTCCTAGCTTCCAACACTCTCTAACATCTGGCCTTCATCTTCTCTATGTAACCTTATCTCCTACTCCCTCACACTAATATTCTGCTCCCCAGTGTCTGCCATGCACATCAGAGTTATCCCTACCTTAATATCCTTAAGAAATCTATGTTCCTACCTGGAACACCCTTCTCTCAGAAAATTCTCCCTTTTCCTCAAGACCTAGTTTAAGTTTCATTCCTAATAGCCTGGTCTATTCCAACTCACTCTGAACTCTCTCTTCATGATCTTCTGTACCACTTAAAGGTTAGTCCTTCATTACTCATTAATGGGGGGATCTACTAAGTGCAACTCAACAAACATTCATTAAACATCTACTATGGGAAGAATAAAAAATGATTCTAAGGTTTGGAACATGGGAGACAGGGTAAATAGTGGTACCACAGACAGAAATAGCAAACTCAGGAAGAGGAATAGGTTTAGGGAGAAAGAAAAATCTAGATTTGAGTTAAGTTGAGGTACTGTTCAGATGCATTAAGGGTATAAAGGCCCTATGCTTGGCTAGCTTTGCTGTAGCACACACTCAGGCACTGGATCCAGAGTTGTCTTATGTGGTTTTCTGATTCTTTAGGCCCTCAATACATAGAATCATAGATTCTCAGACTTGGGTATGGCTTCTGAGGTCACTGAGCCCAACCCACACAGGGACAGAAATCTTTACAATAGTCCTAACAAGTGGCTATCAAGTATCTACTGAAAGAACTTCAGTGATGAGAACTCCCTCTCTCCTGGGGCAGCTCATTCTACTTTTGGACAGCTCTAAATGTTTTTCTTAATAGGAGATAAAAGTCTTCTTCCTTGCAATGTCTACCCACTGTCCTTTGGGACCTTCAAAAACCTAAAGATAGTGATTGCCACCCTCACCCCCTAAGTGCCTTAAATTATCTCTTCTCCAGGCTAAACATTTTAAGTTACTTCAACTGATTTCATTTTCAAAATGACTGTGGTACAGCTGGTCTTGAAACCAGGAAGACTTAGGTTTAAGTCTGATGTCTGATCCATGTTGGCAGTATGACTGTAGTCAAGTCACATAAACCCTCAGCATTCTAAGCACTCTCTAAATCTTTAAGTTTAAACAGATGCTGGCTTCCAATGGTAGAGGGAATTCCCTTTACTACTAAAATCACAGGTCCAGTTCTTATCCCTTCTTTTACACCACAGTCTTTCCATATGGGATAGTTTACCTTTGAGCATTTCTCTTAGCAATGGATAGTGAGTGCTAATCCTTACAGCCAAGGCCCAATCTGGGCCTTCATCACTTCAAATCTGGATTACACCGATAGACACCTAGCTGTCCCAGCCTCTGATCTCTCCTATATATACTATCAGCATTACCTTTGTAAGGCCCATTTCACTCTCCTGCTTAAAAAGCTTTTTCTAGAACCTTGTGATCTATTATATCAAATCCAAGATTCTTAATGTTCAAAGCCCTACATATCTTGGTCTTCTTCCTATCTCATCCTCATTTCTCCCTGGGACCTTCTATCATTACCATGGAGATCTTCTCTGCTAATCCTTTTCCCCTTTGTTCTTCAGTCATTTCAGTCATGTCTGCCTCTTTGTGACCCCATTTGGGATTTTCTTGACAAAGATACTGGAGTAGTTTGCCATTTCCTTTTCCACTTCATTTTACAGATGAGGAAACTGAGGCAAGCAAAATTAAGTGACTTGCCCAGAGTCACATAGCTAGCAAGTATCTGAGGTCTGATTTCAACTCAGAAAGATGAGTCTCTTTGACTCCAGGCCCAGCACCTTACCCACTGTACCACCTAAATATTTGTTCGATTGAATTATAATTATCAAGACTATATAGAATATGTTTTGCTATTGTTCAGTCACATCTGACTCTTCATGACCCCATTTTGGAGTTTTCTTGGCAAAGATACTGGAGGGGCTTACCATGTCTTTCTCCAGCTCATTTTACAGATGAGGAAACTAGGGAGAACAGGGTTAAGTGATTTGCCCAGGGTCACATAGCTAGGGTCTGAGGCCAGTTTTGAATTCAGGAAGTTGAGTCTTCCAAACTTCAGGCCCAGGACTGCATCCACTATACCACCCAGCTGCTTATCTTTTCTCCTTATCTTCCTAACTTACCTCTCCTAGGAAGCCATCCACAACTTAACCTGACTTCTCCACTTAAGTATTTACCACTGAGTTTGAATGATATTAATTTATATTTATTAATATGCATTTCTGAAAATGACATTCTCTGCTTGTTTTTCAGAACGTGTGTGTGTGTGTGTGTGTGTGTGTGTGTGTTATCCTCCTATATTATGAGTTTCTTAAAGGCAGAGACTATTTCTTTCACAGAATTACAGAAGTTCAAAACTGAGAGGGACCTTAGCGTTTATCTGGTATAACTCCTTTTCTAGTATAAGATTCCTTTTTTGCTATATTACCAAGACCCTAAGCTAAGCATGACCATCCTGCTTCTGTTGCTAATGACAGGAATCGTACTACCTTTCAAGATGGTCCATTTTATCACTGGATAGTTCTGGTTGCTAAAAGGTTCTTAGGAGGTGAACTCTCTTTCTCAAGGTTGCTGTCACTTTCATATCACAAACCAAGATTTCCTTATTCTCTGAATACCTTCCTGGAATGAAGCCCAGAGTAGTAGCTCTCAACACCTTGTCTACCTTTTGAGAGATGAGATTTACCTTCTCACCATATCTAGTCCAAAACAATGTGTACAGTATTAACAAAAGAGCAAGGTTATGGAAGATGGAAAGAAGATCTGCATTCTGAAAGCAATACTAACTACACCAGTGGGTCAGTAGGTGAGGAACATCTGTTCTGACCTTTGCTACTGCCCCAGATCTAACTTCCCTCAGAGTTCCCCACCATCTACCATTTTCTTTTCCATGTCTGTATCTACTTCTTCCCCTCCTCCTTACCTCACCCGCCTCCATCTTTTCAGCCTTTTGTTGGCAAGGATTCTTGAGGGGGAAGACAAAATGGTTGAGGAGGGGGCAGTGTTGCTGCTCTACTTTCTTACTTACGTTTATGTGGTGGCACCAACAAGTCCAGTGTCTTCTGGGGAAGATTAGCCCAAACAGATGCAATCTCTTTCCTTAGTTCTGCATCGCACTGATGCTGTTTCATCCCAGCTATGGATCCAAAGCAAGGAGAGGGAGAGGCAGAGAGAGGTTCCTTAAATTCACTCAACAAGTGTTTACTGAGCACCTGTGGAATAGCAGGCACTCTCCTATGTGCTATCGAGGACTTTAAGAATCCCTGCACTCTAATAAAGCAGACCTTTCCCGCTTCATTTTTCTTTTTTGTTTTTGTGTACATTTTCTTTTGCAATGTGGCTAATATGGAAGTGTTTTCCATGACTTCACATGTATAATCAATATCATATTGCTTGCCTTCTTAAGGGCTGGGGGATGGGTGGAAAAGAAGAAGAGAATTTAGACGTCAAAATTTTAATAAATAAATGTTAAATGGGAAATATTTAATAACATAAATAAAAAATCTTTTAAAAGGAATTCACAGTCTAATGGGGAGGTAATTCAAAGCTAATTTTTACAAATGCTACTTGTGAGGTATGAAGTGTTAGGAGACAGTGCCCAATCACTGTAATCAAAGGGGACTTCAGGGAAAAGGCACCATGTGATCTGGGTCTTTAAGGATGCCACAAATATGTGTTGCCTTGTGACTGATTGTATTTCAACAGAAAGAGATAGGCGAAAAGGTATTTCACATGAAGGAAGAAGCATGAACAATGAATAAATGACGAGGAGGCAAGAAAGCAGAAGGCTTTACATGGAATGGCATTGCATTGCAGTTTGGCTGGAGTGGAAAGGACCATGATGGGAAGTAATATGAGATAAGGCTAGATAGTTTAATTGGAGACAAATAGTGAAATGCCTTGGCTACCAAAGTCATAAGTTTAGACTTTATCCTGCAGGTACTGGGGAGCCATAAGGTTTCGAGGCAGGGAAGTGATGTCAGCAAAGTCACATATCAGGGAAGATCAATCAGTCAGCCTGTGAAGCATGGTTAAAAAGGGAAAGAATCTGAATGTGAGAAGACTCATTTAGGAAGTCATTGCCAGGGTAGTAATGAGGTCCTGGAATAGAGAGAAGCAGTTGGATTCAAAACAGAAAAAGAATTCAGTGCTAGCCTCATAGTTCTCCACCTGCCAGGAAGACAGAGGGTTTCCCAGAGTCCAACAGAAAGGCTAATGGTTTTAAAAAGACAAGACTGAAATCTGGATCTTCCCTTATGTGAGCAGTGCATGTCAGAGACACAAGGGGCTGTCCCTTTCCAGCCATGCTCATTCATTATTTGTCTCTCCCAGTGACAATCTCCCTCTGGGGGAGAACATCCTACTCTTTTATGAGACATGGGGCCCTGTAGGCATAGCATCCTCATTAGATGATATCATCAAAAGCCCAATAACTTTCCTTGGTCAGAACAAGGGAAAAGGGAAAGGGTCAGCTGCCACTTAGGAAATGGAAATAATGAGAAAAGATAGGCAGAGAGCAAAGTAGGGACGCCAGAGGCATTTCAAGTTGGGCAAACTGCTTCAGCCCAGGCCCTGTCCAGGTTTCTTGGGCATTATTATGATCAAATGCTGAGTTGAAGGTTAACCTAAGTTCTCAGTCTGGGTTTTGTAGTTCCTGAGTGAATCTCTTTTATCCTTCCCTGCCTTGTGCTCCCAGAGAGATGTGTGTGTGTGTGTATGTGTGTGTGTGTGTGTCTGTGTGTGTGTGTGTGTGTGTGTTGGGGGGGGAGGAGAAGATTGAATTCACTGCCTCAAGAAAAAGGACTACAGTATCCCAAACCATTTCATCTCCCTGTCTTCCATAGCTTTCGACCACACAGATTTTCTCTGAACTTCGATAGCCTTGAATTCAGTATGTCAGAACCTAGCACTTATCACTCCCTTGTATTATTCTCTAATTCTTCTTGTGAGTCTTGTGTCCCCAAATAGACTTGGAGACCCTGAGCAGAAAGCTGGTCTTCCTTACTGCCTCAAGCCCAGTGAATAACATGGGTCTGGAAGCACAATAAACATAGAAATGTCAATATGTTTGCTTCTGACTTAACCTGGTTTGACAACTAATGGGAGAACTGGGTAGCCATTCTCTTTTGGAAGGGGTGGGCTGCAGTGATATTCCTACAAATATCTTTATTAAGCCATGCAGGAAGAAGGAAGCTCTTTCCTTGGTGCAGGGGATAGAAGCCCTGAGACAAAGACTGCGGAATCTTCCTGTTCCCTCTACCTCGAATTCTCACCCATACTTTAACATCTACCTCAAATGCCACTTTGTCCAGAACATTTTTCCAGATTCTTCCCTGTTGGTGATAGCTTCTCCCCAGCTCAAATCTCATATTGAGCTCTTGTCTGCCCTTCTCTTACAGTTAGAGAATATTGTGTAGTAGAGTTATTTCTGCATGTTACATCCTCATTAGACTTTAAGAGATAGCTATGATGATGAAAATTCGGTATTATCTGAACTTTGTGTATCTCACAGGGTTAAATACGATGCTTGGCTTACAATGCTTTTCCTGAAAAATAAAGGGAACTTTAGTCTTGTCAGAGGTTCAAGCCTTGGAGCACAGCTCAGTCCTCTTCTCAGGCCACAGCCATTCTTGAACAAGAATGGGGGTAGATATTGTGGGGTTTCTGCCTGGCTCCTGATTTCACCCCTGCTCGAGGTGTCAGCCCTTTTACCACCTCACCTGGTGCAAGTTTGATGTCCAGAGCCGTCCGGATGAGGGCCATCAAGGTGGAAGTGAAGTGGACAGTCATATCCTCATTGGAAATGGGCATGTTCATTCGCACCAGACGCTGGGGAGAGACCCGAGTGTGGGTCAGGATAAGAGCCCGGCCTGCCAGCCACCCTCTCATCTGACCCTCCCCCTCCCAACTGTTGACTTGAGGGCTTAGGAAGAGTTAAGCTTTGGTGCGCTTGTGGCCTGCTCTCCTCTTCCAGGAGGGTATGACATGAGCTGAGTTAAGTAGGAAGGGGGAGGTTTGCCAGCATTCATATCCCCCTTAAAGCCAGCTTCAGAAACCAAAGGGCCAAACCAAGACCAGCCTCCTTAGACTTTTTCTCTGCAAAAGGTAAGAGGCTAACATCAAAGGAGACCTATTAGACCTATTCCTTCCCCAGGAAACAGACCGAGTCTCTGATGCCTCAGCTGATGCCTCCTGTCCCTCAAGTTCAATCCTGACTAGTCTTCCGTCCTTCAGCAGAAGTCTGCCTTAGGTATCAGTCACCCATGTTCTAGCCTCCCTGCCACTGCACAGAGGAGGGAAAGGCCAATAGTTCTGCTACTTCTGAACAACCACTTTGCAAAGGGCCTGACCCTCCCCCCGCCCTCAGGCTGGGCAGAATATCCCTGCCCTTTCTAGGTGCTAGCAGTGGCAGGGAAGCCAGACACACATCTTGCTTCCTGAAGTCTCTCTGTTCCTAGTCGTGGACTGGCCAGGCTTGCCCCTCACCCTTACCAGCTTCTTAGGCATCTCACTCCCTGGCTATATAGCTAGTTACTGTCTATCTTGAGTCATTTCTCTACATGGAGAAGAAATGAGTTTTCCAGGTAGTTCACACAGGAAGGTAAAAGGACTTAAGCCTCAGTCTGTGCCAGTGGCACCTGGTTTGTCCTTTACAACACAGCAGACAAAAGCTACCTTACATTCCCTGGTCCCTGGCAGTCCTTCTCCAGAGAAGCTACTAGTCTGTCAAACTCGAAGGTTCCACAGCTGGATCTCAAGGTCCCTATCCCTTCCAGAGTATATGGGAGTTAGCACTAGCCCCGTGCCCAAGAGCATCTTCCCCAAATAGTTTCCTCTTGCTCCCCGAGCTAGGCTGCTGCTTCCAGTGCAAAAAGTCCCCAACTTGCCTGTCAAACTTCCTAGTCATGACTCATTCCTTGGGTCCTCATGTTCAAAAAGGTCTGTCCTGGATGGAAAAACTATACCATATGCAGACCAAGGGAAGTGATCCAGGCGTGGGAACTTGCCTTAGACTGGTATTCACCACCACTTCAGGAAGACTCACAGAATCTTAGGGCCAAAAGGAATGTCTGGGGTCATCTAATCCAACACGAAGCGGGAATCCAGTCTCTAACACTCCTAATGAGCTTCTGTTTAAGAGCTCCGGTCTTAAGTGGCCACCTTAGGAGCCAGCCCACACCACTTATAGACAGGTCTAATTGTTTAGAAGCTTCACTTTGTATCAAACAGAAACTGCACCTTTTTGCAATTTCCATCCAGTGTTTTAAATACTGCCCCATAGGGGTCAACCAAGCAAAACTCATCTCATCCCTCTTACAAGAGCTTTCAAATAATTAGAGCCTTTCAAATGCTTAAAGGTAAATATGGTAACCCTCTAGAACTGTGTTGTTCTACAGGATAATTATTATTAGTTCATTCAACTGATCTTTGTAAGATATGGCTTCCAGTCCCTCCACCATCCTGGTGACCAGCTCCAACTTGTCATTGTCTTTTCCCAAAGGAGATATGCTTCTTTTTTCCAGAAGTTGGTTTCCCTCCCAGGTCGCTGGAACCTGCCAGGGTTTTGAAACATCCTGTTTCAGAGTCAAGAGTGGTGCAGTGGAAAGAATGAACTCTGGATTTGAGTCAAAAGACTTGAGTTCAAATTCTGATGCTGACACTAACCCCCCTTTGTTACCTTGAGCAAGTCACCTCTCTTCAGTCTCAGTTTCTTCATCTGAGAAATGAAAGAGTCTGACTTGATGGTCTTTCAGGTCACTCACAGTTCTTTATCTATGGTCCTGCGACTTCTGTGGGTTATGAACAACAAAGTGGAGAGTTTGAAGAGTGGCATGGGGCAGGGAGGGAGGAAGCCAGTCCTGGCCTGGACACCTCGATTCCAGAGGGCAGCCGGTAGTCTCAGAGATCCTTTGTTATCTACATATCAAAAGGGAAAGACTTTGGGAGAGTTTCCCTGTATCCCAGTGCAAGTAACTGACTTGGTAGTAAATAACAGAGAATCGTAGAATGTCAAAGCTGGGAGGGATGTTCATTTTATGGATGAGAAAACAAATCCAGAAATGTTAGGTTAAAGGACATGAAAGTTAGTTAAAGAGCTGGAGCTAGAACCTGGACCTCCTAAATCCAACTGTGGCTCTATGTAGAGGAAGAAAGAAAGGTTGGAGAGATCCCTTTTAACAGCAGTTCTTGGAAAGACATTCATTGTTCTTTCCCGGTACCAGGAGAAGCTGCTAAAGCTTAGGTCTCTAAGCTTCCATGACATATTACTAAAGGAGCCTTGGTCAGGTAACTTGCTCATTGCCTAAGTTTGCTGAGTCCCTTACATGTGCATTGGGCAGGGGTGGGGTTGAGAAGCACATCTGCTTGATTCCAACAGAGTCCCCAGTCTTCTCTCTCCCTCCCCTCCCCCCATTCTAGCTGGATCTGGTATTCCAAGTTTTGAGCATTAGGCTAGAAAACTAGGTCATGAAAAAAAGGAAAAGGCAAAGCAGTAATTTGGGGAGGTTTAGGGTTTCTGGGAGAACAGGAGCTGCTCCTCTTCAGCCCAAATTCAGGTGAAGCTCTACCCAATGGATTGGCCATCCTGAGATCCTAGGTCATAGGAGTCAAAAGATGACAATGTGAGAAAGCAATAAAGCAGAAAGGAGACCTGTGTCCTGAGGCTGCTTTCTCTATGGTAAGCAGGAGTCAGATAGCCTCTAATCTAAATGAGGATTGTGAAATGACCCTTGGGATGCTTGGGTCCATGGTAATCAGCAAGGAAACTTCTACTAATCCAGGATTTGATCCCTTCCCCAAGGATTTGTCCAGTCAGGTCACCTGTAGGTCCCTTAGACTTGCATAAAGTCTCTTTCAGGTCCTAGTGGAGGCAGCGAATATAGTGAACTGAGGTAGTCTATTTTCTGTTCCCATAAGAAGCCCTATCCCCAGCCCAGAGAGGAACACTAATCTCTGTACTCAATAAGCATGTTTGGAAGACTAGAGTCAGGCCACCCTGGAAAAACTGCCAGGTTTCAGCTTGGTGAGAGGAAGGCAGGCTCCTCAACCATGAAGGCTCAGACCCTGAGCCTTTCTGCACAAACAATCTCATTCTAAAGCCATCTTTCCCATCACCAAGGAGGGAGTCTCTTCTGGAGGCACAATGGTCAGCAGCAAATGAGTCCTATAAACTTGAGAAATTAGATCATTATCCCAGCTCTGTTGGCTGGGTCAGCATTGCAGGGCAAGAGGTAGGTCCCTTGCGAACCTTGTCCATTGACTTCCAAGACAGCTAATCTGAATAATCTCTTTGACTGCTCCTTGGTAATGACCTGAAATGAAATCCAGAGCCTGGCCAAAGTGATGACTCTTAGACATCCTTTCCGGTTTCTTTATTACTATCATCCCCACAGCAGAGTCTCTTTAAGAAACCTGCCATTTTGGAAAATGGAACTTCATAACAGCAGTTTTTACTATTTGGCATGGGGAGACTTGAGCAGAAGGGAAGAAGACAAATAGAAAGGGAGCCACTGTCCATTTAACCCCAAGCTCTGCCACAAGCTCCACCATTTTGGCCACTGCCCCTCTTCTAACCCACAGTCCCCAACTTAGCCTATCACATTTAGTGTCCAAAGGAAGGATACTTTTCAGCAGAGACATGCTTGGGGAAAGTCATAGAAATGTCTGGCCTCATGATAACTCATTTCGTTCACAATCTAGGGCCAGTCTAAAACAAGGTAGGCAGCAGTTACAGTTATAGGGCACTGTCCTAACCCAGTCTTCTACCTCTGCTTGGTCAGGGAGCAGATGCCAGAGCTGGCAGCCCCCTCCCTGTAGGGGCTAGAAAAATAATCTCCTCTGTCCCAAGTAGTCCAACCCAATATGAAATGCTGGCAAAGTTCCAATTTGGTGTGTTCAATAGGGGGTCCCCCAGGCAACAGGCCTTGGCCTCTCAGCGCACAAAAGGTTAGAACATATACAGTCAATATTCAGTGCAATCCAATGGTTAACTTACTGCAGAAGGTTGAAGGAGTCCCACTTCAGTGAGAGAGAAAAGGTTAGGGATGGAAAGAGACAGAAGATGCATGGGCGTGAAGAATAAGCAGATGAGTCCTAACTTCTGTCAGGAGAGCTCCATCCTGGACTGGGCCAGGAGCTGGAATAGGGGGCCTTGATCTTCCCCTTGGAATCTGACCTTAGGAGGTACAGGGGATATTCTCCTTTGGTCTCTCTTTTGCTCCTTGGACATTTTCTGGAGTCTTTCCAGGAGCCAATAGCAGGCTGTCTACCTGAAAAAAGGCTTGAGAACATAGTCTATCTAACTGTGCCCAGTTGGAGGGTTTTGGGGTGGCTTAAGTCTTATATCCAGCTGTCAATTTCCATAAGCACCCTAGATGGACTTCCTCTGCCACTCCCTTTCCTACAACCACATCTACTTTCTTGCCAATACATAGGAACCAGAAGAACCCAGGTTCTTCCTTTCTCAAAGCTCTTGGCACCCACCCTAGTATCAGCCTTGTCTCCAGCTCATGCTGGACCAGCATGTCATACTGCCAGTCAGGAAGAATAATCCCTGGACCAGGGACTGACTGGCACTCCCAAAGCTCAAAGCTACAAGGAAAATAGGGCTCTCTTTTCACTTATGATCCTGGCCTTTAGCTTTCTGCATCCACAATCAGGTGGACCTGACCAAGGCCTGAAGCCTATTCCCACAAAACCCCAGGTGAGATTCAGGCTGAGAAGGACTCTTTGGAGGGCTCTCATTGTAGCTGCTACCGTTGATTGCCTCCAGTACAGGTAAAGCAGGCTCACAAGCTTATCTGAGAGGCTTTTCCCTCTTCCCACCTTCTTTGCCCTCATCTGCACAGACACAGGGAGCTATTTCTGGTCAGAGAGAGAGAGGAGGAGGATGGAAATCATTCCTCTCATGGCAATTGTTGTGGGAAGGAAGAAACCGATAAATCAGAATGTGTGATGTCAGAATACAGTTGTGATCTGGTCATTTATTTGGCAAGGGGCTCCACTGTCACTTGGAAATGGTTACACAATAAAATCGTGATTGAAATAATCAATTGCTACTCATATGACTCTATCCCTTAACATGAATGTGACAGTCCTGTACATAGCCACACTAGCTCTTGAAAGTCAGAGCTCATCATTCCTGGGACCCTGAGATCAGATCTCATAAACCATTCATTGATGACCATCTGCTGTTGTTTAGTGTATACCCCATTCTCTTTAGACTTCCTCAAATTATGCTGAAGAGACTTTATCCCAACTCGGTATCTGGTTACAGACTATATGAGCCTGAGAAGAGGAAAGAAAAAGAGGCTCCTTTGGTCCTCATTTTTCTATCCTACTCTCTCACTGCCTCAGATAAGTATTTCCCTAAATTCTATGGTCTAGCAGGCTCCCTCACTCCTTAGTTCCTGGCATATAGCAAATGATTAATAAATGCTCTGTATCTGTCTGTCTACCTGTCCTAGCCAGATTACCCTAGGATCTCTGACCTAGGCTTATAAGCAAGAAGGAGGTAGCCCTGAATTCTATTTCTAGATCAGCCAGAAATGGACTTATCAGAAATCAATCCCACACAGTGACTCTCTCTTCCTTTTCTCCTTGATTGTCCTTCCAGAAAAATGAATAAGGGGTGACTGACAGACTGTTCAGATGAATGAATGGGAAGCACAGTTCAACATCTCACTACAGCCCACTAAGTCAAGGCCTTAAAGCCTGGGGTCTGAATCATTTCTCTCATCTCTCCTCTCAGAATGGCTGGTATCCTTCAAGACTCGGTTCAAATACCACCTTCTATGGGAAACCTTTCCTTAGTCCCTCATTGGCTAGGGCCCCTCTTCTCAGTTCATACATATTATGCATAGATTTCTATATGTACATGTGAGCGCCCTTCTTAAATTGTAAACTACTTGAGGCCAAGGACTTTCACGTTGCCTTCATATTCCTCCACCAAGCACAGGGTCTAGCACTTAGTAAGTGCTTGTTGATTGATAGTAGCTAACAAAACAGGAACTTGAAGACAAAAGGTAGTCATTAAAGTGGTCCTGGGGAAAGGTCCTTGGTTGAGGCTTATACTAGTCATAGCTGTCAGAGCTGGAAGAGGTTTTAGGGTTCATCTAGTTTGGCTGGACTGATAAGTGCATAAATAATCACTAGCATTTATATAGCACTTTAAGATCACAAAGCACTTTACAAATACTATATCACTCTGGGAGATCCATTTTATAAATGAGGAAGCAGAGGCAGCAGAGATTAAGTGACTTGTCCAGGATCACAGTTAGTGAACATCTGAGACCAGTTGTGAACTCCAGTCTTCCTGACTCCAGGTCCAGAACTCTATTAGCTGCACATCCTAGAAAAATGCAGGGGAACAATATATGATAAGGCTATAAAAGTCATGCTTTTCTATGGTTGAAGGTAATGAGCTGAATACACCAAATAGAAGGATAAAATCCAAGGAGAATCCTTAAGAAATCCCTTCAGTACAGAGAGCCTTGGACTAGGAGTCAGAAGATCAATGTTTTGTTCTTGGCTCTACTATCAACTTACTGTATGACCTTGGGCAAGTTACTGCAGCTCTGGGCCTCAATTTCCTCCTCCATAAAATTTAGGAGTTAGACTGAATGAGCTCCAAAGTCTCCTTCAGCTTTAATATTCTATGACCAGAACTATGGTTAGCTTCTGTTCCAGTTGTTAAGCCTTTCTCCACTAATCCAAATTGCTTTCCAAACACTTAGGATATGAATATTATAGAAGTTTTGCAAGGAATGTTAAATAACCCAACTAGTAAAGAATAAAGGGCATTATCATTTGAAGAATACACATTGAAGTACCTAGTCTATCTATTGATGAAAGTTTCCCACAAAAGAATATTATTCAGAATATTTATAACAACATTGTTTGCTGTCAGAAATTCTAGTTACTTCCCCTGCCATGACAATCTGCATATTCCATGGGCAAGCAATCTCTCCAACAGCAATGCTGGAAGCCAAGAATTTTATGACTTTCCATCCCACCCTTTTTGGAAAACACCAGTGTGATCCTCCTCACCAGGGTGACTGTTGGAGAAAAGCTTCCCATTTCATCATCTCCTCGGAAATAGGCTCAGTTTCTACACATACTGAGCAGGCCTTTCTCACTGGGGCCTGGCCCCTCTATTCTACCTGAAAACAGCTTTGCAAACAGCATCTCTCACTTGGCTCAGGCTCGTGAAGCCACACCTAGTGTACAGAAAAATCTTCTGATTTCAGGGGACATTCATCGATGAGTCTTGGGATAGGAGAGTGGTGAGACCACAGGAAGGGAAGGGCTGATCAAGGTTAAAATTTGTTGCTAAAAACCTTCCCTTCTTTTCCCCATTTTCCCCACCTTTCCATGACTCTGCAGCGTCCTCTGCTGATCACCCCCGTTTGTATGGATGGAGCTCTCCTGCTTCTGAATGAGGTTAAAAACACGCACATGCAGGCATTACAAGACAAGCATCAAGGCACATGCACGCCAACTCTGCCGCAGGGCCTGGTTCTGACTAGCTGAGGAGAGAGGACAGTAAAAAGCATCAGCCTCCTGGAGGGAGGCTGGTGTAGTATAACCACCACCAGAGGAGCTGCACTGAGACAGTCACCAGAGACACAGGGATCCAAACACAAAAACACACAGGGAGCACCAGGACAGAGGCGCAGTACAGGGGAACAACACAGGCTGGCAGAGGGAGAAGAGAGTCACTGAAAATGAAAGAAGGCAGGAGGACCCAGGTCTTGGCCAGGAGGTGAGAAAGAGCAGATAGGAGGCAGAGCCTGAACCCTGACTTGGTTCTCCAGTCCAGAAGAGCCTTGGAGTTCAGTTCCAGGACTGTGGGTGGGGAGTCTGGTTACAGATTCAGTTGGGTTTCAGAGTGGGAAGATGGAAGGTGGGGTGGGGGGTAGAGGGCTGGGAAAACCTGAGTACCACACCTGACACCCACCAGAAAGCATGGGCTTCAGAAAGGCTGGAGGTAAGGAAGGACAGAGGCTGCTGGGATGAGGGTGGAAAGTATCCTGCCATTCCTGCTCACTCACCCACATAAGCAGGGATAACTGCAGGACTGAGTCCTTGCTCCAGGTTCACTCTGACCAAACCAGGTGGGAATGAATGACAAACACTCCCTAGTGTGCACTCTAGGTCAAACTCAAACTGGAGCCCGCTGGCTGTGCTTGAGGTGTTCGTTGGTGAGGACAGTGTTCCTGCTTGGCCTCGGGGCTTTGTTTCTAAACTGAAGGGCCAAAATCACCCAGAGGAAAGTGGAGCTTCTGGGTACCAGAGTCTATCATAGACCTGGGGTGGGGAAATGCTATAGCCACAGGCAGGACAGAGGGCAAACTCATCCTGCAGGGACATTCTTCTCATTTGCCAGAAGAAAGAACCAAGATCTTTGCAAGGTACAACTAGCTGTCTCCTTAAGGCCTCACTCTTGGAAAGCTGTCCTCAAAGACAGATAGAGCCCCAACGTTCAGCCTTGCGTTCCAGGAAGGAAACAAGTGTATATTAAGTACTCTACAAACAATTATTTCATTTAATGCTCTCAAGAGCCCTTGGAGGCCCCATTTTACAGTTGAGGTAACTGAGGCAGAGATTGAGTGACTTTCTCAGAGTCACACAGTTAGTATCTAAGGCTGGATTTGAACTCAGGTCTTGCTGATTGCAGGTTGGGAACTCTATCCACAGCATAACCTAGCTGCCAGAGATAGCTCTGCCTTGCAAGGGTGATCAAGGAATGAGAACTTTTCCTTTAAGCACCTGAGGAGCCTTCATACCTAGCCTTGGCTGCTGAAGTCCATTCATTTTTCTGTTTTTTTCCCTATTTTATTGCCTATTTTCAGTAGCAGAAAGGTAAAAGAAAAGATCTCAAAGGAAAGTCTAGGACAGTCATCCTGCACTGCGGGGCTGGAGTCAGGGCCTTTCCATATAACAGGAGTGGGGATGTGCTGTGGAAGCAAGCAGGACAGAGGACATATAAGCCTGCCACACAGAGTCACACCTTTCATTCCCTTCAAGAAAGAACCCAGACAGTAACAAGACTACCCATCCAGGAATCTCCAAACATAGGCCTTCTTCTTCTTTATCTGAGCCCAGTGTTGCTATACTTCTATGGCCCAGGAATGAAGTCTGTAGGTTTTCTAAACTAATGCTATTCTAGGTCAGAGTCAAGTGGCCAGTCTCATTTAGAAACTCCAGGGGCCAAAAAGGAAGTGTGCACCCCACTGACATATCTAGACCCACATATCCCTTTACTTAAGAGATTTGCAAGGTCACTCACTATATTCTTATCTGCCATTGACCTAGAAAATAAAAGGAGAACCTGTTCATAGGAGTTTAATGTAGGGGCTGAGAGTGGGTTGAGTTAAGGGTCTCAAGGGAAATATAGAATTTGGTAAAAGTGCACAGGAAGCACCCAGAATAAGTGTGCATGTCCACACTTATCAGCATACAGGGGCAGAGCTTGATGCAGACTTGGTTTTGGCCATTTGGGAGAAGGGAGGAGGTTGGAAGACAGAGGGAGCAGGGGGGATGGGAAATGAAGGCCAATGACTCCCAACATTTGGGGGCCTCCTGTACATAAGTCTCTAACCCTGCTGCCTCCACCACTCCCATGATATAGCAGAAATGGTCATTTCCCACAGGTACCTTATTAGGGATTTCATTTTTAATATTGTAGATTGGAGCCCCATAGTAATAGGAGTATCACTCCTGTGTCCAGCAAAGGAGTCAAGAGAGGTGGGAGAGGATGTGATAAGTCACCATCCCCTTCTCTAGCCACTCAAACTCAATTACAGCCTTTAGCAGGCTAAACTTCTAGACAAGAGGGGGAGGATCCTCCTTGGAACAAGGATGTGCTAAAGGTTTCTCCCAAGTAGACTGGGAAGAAAGCAGAAAGGTACAAAAAGAGACAATGAGAGCTGAGTGCAAATACAGCCAAAGAGACAGACAGATGGACACACCACAGATCCCCAGATGGGATGCCCCCAGCCTCAGGGGCTGACTCTGGTCACTGGAGATGATGGTGGTCCAGGAAGTGCACTCTGAATGTGCAAACACTGGGAAGCAGGCTGCCCCAATCCTAACCCCAGCACAAGAAGCTTTCCAAGGAGAGAGTGGGGAAGTGGAGGAGGAGAGGAGGGAGAAGAGGTCTACCTTATAGGCAACTCGAGCAGGGCATTTCTTTCCCAGGCCGAGGGGTGGGGACATGTGTTTCAGCATCTCAAACATGTCACTGTAACTGATGCGCCCACTGGGAACCAATCAGAAAGAGGCAGAGGCACCGCAGGGAGGGGACATCAGCGGCAGGAGGGCAGCACAGAGGTTAGGAAGGGAGGAAAGGGATGGGGGAAGGGGAGGAATAGGAGGAAGCAGACAAGAAAACAGATCCAGTTAATCAAATTTTTCCATTAAGAACATAAAAAAATTAAAAGTAGATAAAATGAGGGATTTCTCTGCTTTATTTTTTCACCCCCATTCTCAGTGCCCTCCTCCCCCAGCCCTGACCCCTACTCTTCTGGTCTGCAGAGAGATCCCTGGGTCGAAGTTACACCTTGACGCTCTAATCCCTGCAGCAGTGGACGGGATGATTGATGTCTAAGGTAATGGACATGGAAAGGGATGAGGGAGAGGTGGGCTAGGTTGGCTTTTTAATTTTATTTTCTTATTTTGATTTAAAAAAAAAATAATTTAAAAATGCCAAATCCAAAAACCTTTGTATTCACCATGCCAGGGAGAGCTGGTAGACAGAGTTATGGGACAGACAAAGCTCTGACTCATAGAATCATAGCCAATACTTCCTTTTCTTTCTGTGGTCAAGATTTCCTTCCAATTTAGGTTAAAGGCTAAAAAAAGGAGAAAAAAGGAAAAAGAAGAAAAATTCTTCCATAAAACACAACTGAAATGGGAAAGTGGAATCACTTTGGAATGTAATTTCATAGGGAGAGCCCTGTTTCCAAGGCCAAACTCAAAAGTAGCTTCTCTGGGACCAGAGACTTTATGGATCTTGCAAAGGGAATACTAGCCCTATGGTAGAGTTGTGGGACCCAAGAGGAGGGGGACAGGGACCCTGTTCTGGGGCTGAGAAGGTATCTCAGAAGGGGGTCCATGGGAGCATGGCCCAGAGAACAGACTTGTGCTCACTTATAATCCCCCTCCTATAAGATCACAAATTGATGGGTCTACTCTATCCCAGCACTGGATATGGGGGTCTTGAAGAGCTTATTCTTAGCATGGAGCTACCTCTGTGACAGAGGAGCCAATGAGACATCAGGGACTTGGCCACCTCTTCTCTTCTTGCCATTCTTCCTGGGCTATAGAGATCAGATACCATCCAGTCTGCTTGTGAGTGGCCCATGCCAAGCATTAGTTTTAGAGGTTCTGGACCATGGAACTCTGGGTCTCTTTGGATGCAAGAGGCAGCTATAGTGACTTCAGAGATGCTACACTTGCAGAGGGGCCTTTCTACCTTCCTCGTGTTCCAGTCAAGCCTTCACTGCTCTGAAAGGCAGGGTGGCCACACCACATCACACACCATCTTTTTGACTTTTGAAAATCTTTCAGCTCTGATCATTGCTTGGTGCCTGCCTGCCTCCTCCTTCTCCAGGCCCAGGAGAGGAGCTACCTCCAGTCAAGATTTGCAGAGGACTGCCTGATCTTCCGTGAGTGTGTGTGTGTGTGTGTGTGTGTGTGTGTGTGTGTGTGTGTGTGTGTGTGTTTGGGGAGGAGGGAGAGTAGGGGGAGTGGAAGGGAATCTCTTCTTGGTCCTCAGTCTCACATAGTCATAGTGTACCAAACCATCTCTGGAGAAGTCAGAGGGGATATTGTGCTGTTTGGACTATAACAAATCCCTAGGCTAAAGTTTGGCTTCCTGCTCCAAAGCCCTGGCTTTGATTCATCTCCAGTTGATGGGCAGTCTTCTCAGGTCAGTGTTCTAGACTGTTGACTTTTCTTTCTCTTTGGCTTTTTCAGGAGATCAAGGAGGGAGATAAATCCTTCAATGAGCCCGAGAGGGAAAGTCACTGGGCCAGCCTGGTTCTCTTTGTCATAGGGTTAGTCCCTTGTAAACCTTACAGTGTTATATGAATGTAGGCTATTCCCCCACTGCAGAAACCTCAAGGGTTTGTGTGTGTGTGTGTGTGTGTGTGTGTGTGTGTGTGTGTGTGTGTGTGTGTGTGTGTGTGTGTGTGTGTGTGTGTGTGTGTGTGTTGGGGAGAAGGAGATGGAGGAAAGCAGGAAAATAAATGTCTTCTTCTCCTAGGATACCTAGTGATCCAGAGAATTAAAGCTCTGTCCTCCTCAATCAGGCTTCTTCCTATAGCAGCCTCTCCCTCCACACCCTCAAGCAACTTTCTCGTGCACTGTCTCATAAGGCTGCCTGTCTCCAGCCAGCTGGGAGTGGGGAAATTAGATGGGGAAAACAAAGCGTCCAGGAGGTTAGATTGCAAAGGGGCTGGGGCAGGACAGGGAGGGGAGGAGAGAAAAAGGGAGGTGTCAGTCATTCCTGTCTCAGGCATGGGGTCAGACACATCATGGTTACTTTGTCTACTGTTGGCATTTCGGGTAGGAAAGAAATTATGCTGGATGGATTCTCTGAAGTTGCAAACCTTGTAGGCCAACCTACGAGGGCAGTTCTTTCCTAAGCCAACGGGTGGCGCAATACAACGCAACAAACTGTACATATCCTTATAATGAATCCGGCAACTAGAAAGGAAACGTCACATGTTACAACAACAAAGTCATGATGACCCACCCTTCCCCTCTTCCCCCCGCCCCCATGAGAAGGTGTGCACCTTGTGAGGCTGCTGGGAAGGGAGGGGGATCAGGAAGGCAGCTCCCCCACTGAGAGGCTGCTGGGGTTTGTGGGGAAAAGACACCTCACCTTGCCTGGATTCTGGGTGGGGAAGGGAGAACCAGGCTGAAGGCGTGCTTGGCCCCAGCCACAAGCATTTTCAGCACCGTGTATTAAGGACCAAGAGTTAGACAGAGGGCAGAGGCCCATGGGAAGAATTCTTTTCCTCTCCCCTCTGGATGACTGTCACCATGAAACCTCAGTTTGGTAGATGGAAGAGGAAAGGCACAGAAAGGAATCAAACCATTCTGGCTCTAGAAAGACTTCATCTCTCACTTCTCCCATGCTGGACTTGTGCTCCTGCAGTCTCTTCTTCTCTCCTTCCTTCCTCCCTCCCACCCATATAAGGGCATTTCCCCCTAAGACTACTTTGAAAGTTCCAAAAAAGAAAAAAAAAACTTTTATTTCTCAGTTTCTCCAAAGAACACGGGAAGAAAAATCAAGAGATCAGATCCATGAAAGGAAGGTGCCTATGTCCATGGTTCTGAAAGTTGGGAGCACTCTGGCTCTCCCTTGGGCTAGAGACCTCCCTCTATTCCCCAGTCTGGCCATTATCCATCAGACATCACTGTAGTAGCCTTACAAGTTCACCATGTTAGAGGTAACCCAGATATCCCCAATTTCCCTTAATAGCCCATTAGAACCCATCATCAAAGAAATGACCCAAGTAAGTCCTTCTTGAAGCTTCATATTCTTTTCACTAGTACTACACCTTTTTGAGGAAATGAGCTCTCTGTCTTTTACATCCAGCAGCATTTTCTTCTTATTGGTCCTACAATAGCTTCCTTGTTCCCTCAGAGGAAGGTCCTAGTACCTGGGATTTGAGGAACAAGTCCGTTCAGCCTCCCCTCTCCTGAGAATTTGGTAACCTCTAATGTCAGTCTTGGTCTTTCTGGACTCACACATCAGATCTGTTTACTTGGTCTGATCAGGCTCTTAATAAATATCTGCTGAAATGAATGGCTGAACCTTTAATTCTTAGAAGGGAGCTGCCTGGCATTGACTGAAAGAAGGCTCAGTTCCCATAGTTGTTGCTTTAGCCAGTAGCTTAGTTCCTGGGTGTCCTCACCTTGGCTGTTTTGTGGCTGACTTTCTGCCACAAAATTTTCTTCCCTTCCTTTCTCTGATATGCCTTTCAATCCAAGTTTCAGAAAATCATCATAGTGGGGTGTCTGTTTTCCCATAACAAGGTATCCCCTGGAGAAACAGACCAAATAATTTCAAGAACTTCAGGGCAAAATAAAGTCCCTGTCCCCAAAACTGCCCTACAGCACTATGCCAAGGGAGCCTAAAGAGGCAGCATGAAATAGGGCTAATAGTGCTGAGCTTAAAGTTAGGAAGATCTGGGTTCAAATCCCACCCTCTCATATTTTTTGTGACCACAGAAAAGTCACTTAACAACTGCCAGCCTCTGTTTTCCCATCTACAAAATAGGGATAATAATACTTGAAGTACTTATCCCACAGTGGTTTGTGAGGATTAAATGATATAATGAATATGAAATGCTTTATGTCAGCTATAATGATTATTAAGCCTTGGTCTATGGACTTGGTTGCTAACAGAGTCGATCCAAACATGAAGACAAGACACTTTGTCATCGAGCTTCTTTCAATCTAATGCTAAGTTTTCTAACCACAGTGCTCCTCCCTTAAGTCAGCTGAGCTGAGGCACAGCCATTCCTTTGAGGATCTGTCATAGTAGTCTCCTTCTATAAGTATCCTGTCCTTTTGTAAAACTTTTCATTTAGGATTGCTACTTCTTTATCATCACTAATGGAGATTACACAGGTAAAAAACCATGAGAAAAACAGAGCTAGATATTTCCAAGGCAAATCTTGTTTTCTTTCCTGGGAAAATTACGAGCTCCAACACCTCAGAGCCATCTTCTCTACTGATGTCAGGGGCCAAAGAGCCTTCCTGAATCTTCCAAAGCTTTTCTGATCCAAACTCCCACTGGTTTGGTCACAACAGCCCCCCTGCTTAACTACTGAACCTTTTAGAATATTGTAAAAAATTGATAAGCAAAGCTAAAGGAAGAAAGGAACAACTGCAGGCCTCATGGGCCCATATGATACAACTGGTGCTGCTCAGATAGCTTGGGACGCTGAGATTTGGGGCAAGTGGTTGATATCTCCTTGCTCAATAGTAAATACTTAGATGTGACAGTCACTGGGGTGACAAAAGTGAGATCTTTCAATTCTTTTAGACAGGAGATTGGGCCAGCTGTGCCCAGGGATCAATGCCTGCCTAAAAGGAATTTCAGGGCATTCTTCCCTGAAAAGTTTTCTCCGTTGGGAGGAAGTTCTGCTTGTAGGTAGAAGAACAGATTCTTTCTTAAAATGCTGGGCTCATTCAGGGAATGGACTGATGCTGAGTACAGCCATGCAAGGAGCAGAGACAGGAGGGGATGGAAGAGAGAGAGAACTCAGGGAGGGGCCAATGGCAACATTGGCCCCCTACTCCAGGGGAATGCTTCTCCCCTTCAGTTCTTACCAGGTTTGTGCACTGAGGCTCTAAGGGAAACTTTCACCCAACAGAGAAGCTTTGAGCCAAACCCTAATTCTCATAGTCCCTGCTTTGCACAAGGTAGATACTCCAAAATATTTGATGCATGAATGATTCCATATTATTTTTCTAGCCTTCCCTGATGATGGGGACCCCAACTGTTGTAACTGGGGTATGTAATTGTTTATTTGGATGCCCCCATCTTGTAAATGAGTCATAAAAGGCTCTTGAAAATATAGGATACTCAATATTCAACTATTCCCTTCAAGCTAGCAGGTACCTTCTGACTGCCTTCAAAGGAACATGATTGGCTGACCGAGCATTTCCTACAAAGTTTTACACATTACTTTAACTCCATACATTCCCAGACCAGATATAGTTTCACAGTCAGCATCACTGAAGGGAAACTTCTCAAGTCAAAAATGAAGCTTTCTCAGGGAGACCATTCTGAAATAATCTGGATTCCCTACCATCAATGAAGTTCATGAAAGTGACAGGGGTATCTACCATAGAGAAGTGACCAACCAGAGAAAGGAAGGCAATTTTGATTGCTGAAAGTCTCACTTCACCTGAGAGTGTTCTTCATGTCCCAAGCACTCAGAAGTCAACTCTTTATAATTCCCCCAAGGGCATCAGAGCTTGGTGACAAGGCAGCCTAGCAAGTATGTGCCCAGAGAAACAAAAAGATCCCAGAACCCCATGGCTTGGGATGATTTTTCAATAGATTCTTCTACCACCACCATGTTGGGGATTTGGTTGTGAACACATTTCCATTGTCAACAGAAACCTCCTTCTCTAGGTAAGTGCAGATTATACAGAAACATCATCAAGACAGTCTATTAACGTTAGAGCATTCCTCAAGGGATGCAGAGGGTATAGGACCTGCCTATTAATTTCCCAAACCTGTCTATTTTTTTCTGCAACACAAGACAAAATGACCATCAGAGTTTAAGTGATCACACCCAAGTGACAAGAATAGAAATCTTTTGGAATTAGTATTCAATCATATTCCCTTGGAGAAAGAGAAGCCTTCCTTTAAGCATGGTAGTGCCATGCTTAACCCCTTTTCTGGGCACCATGAATTAAGGGAGCAAGGGCTGTGGGACTGTCTCCTCCAGAGACCTCCACAGCACTGAGAACATACGAAACATATACGTACCATGCAGCTGGGTCATATTCAGCCCAGACTCGAATAAATTCGTCCAGGTGGTGAGGTCCTAGGATGGAAGAGTCTCGAGTCAGGTACTCAAAATTATCCATAATCACAGCCACAAAGAGATTCAGCATCTGCAGGAAAGAAGAAAAGATGACATAGGAAAAGTGGGTCATGGGGTCTTCAGGCATTTGGTAGCTAGAAAAGAGAAGGCTAGATGCTCAGCATTCCATTAGCTCATTGCTGTTTGACTTCTGCAAGCACAAGAGTTGTTATTAAAGACAAGAGTGACATGAACACAAAACCCAATTCAGTTTAACAACTATTTTTTTTATCACAAACTATAAAACCTCTCCTTTCAGAGAGCTATGGGAAGAGATGTGTCCAAATGGTAATTCTTGTATTTACCCTAGACTCCCTACTTATACCTCTACTAAAACTTTATTTCTTCTATAGCTCTCTCTTCTACTTCAGCCCTTTTGGTGTACCAAGAGATACTCAGTGAACCAGTCTGCTCCTTAGTCACTACCATAAGACACTCTCCTGACCACTATCCTGAAGGTCTGTTCAAGACCAGCACTAGAAACAGTTTTCAGTTACTCCTATATAATCCTGGAGTAAGTCCTGGCCCTGGGCTTTGAGGCTAGGATCTGGCTTAAAAAGTGCATACACATCTACTTCCAATTCTACTTCATATTTTCTATTTCCATACTCTTTCTGTTAGTCATGGGAACATAGCTGGAAGAAGTCTTAGAGGTCATCTAGTTCAAACCCCTCAGATTATAGATGAGGAAACTGAGCCTCTGTATCAGAGAATTGCTTGCCCAAAGTCATTACTAACCTAGGTTCTCTGACACCAAGTCCAGCATTCACTTGACTAGACCTCATTGCTTCCTTTGCCCTCCCCTCATTAAACTCTGATCTCTCACTGCTCCTCATTCTTAACCATCACCAAAGGTCTGGGGAGGAAATCGATAGTAGGTAACTGGGAAGGAAGAGGGGTTATGGTGGGACATTCTGCCCACACCTAGGGGCAATTTTTACTAGTGAGCTTGAGAACACTGAAAGGCAGGTGACATTTCTGTCATTCACAAATCCACAAAGATGCCCCCAAATTAGTTATTATAGGGCTGAATGCCAGATTTGAAGACGTAAAAAGTAGCCTGTGATATTTAACCAAAGATGTTTTAACAGAAAACCTTAAAAGCAAAAGGTTTGCTTCTAGATGAATAAATGGAGATTGTCTCAGGGTTTAAATCACAAGGTAGATGTGTACATTTGGGCAAAATGAAATAGAGGGATGAGCCATTAGTTAGTGACTGTTATGAATGGAGAATCCAATCTAAATGAACTAAACAATTCCTGACTGAGGAGAAGGAAGCTGGGCAGGGATGTGGCTTAATTTTCTCAGTATTCACTTCCACTACTCATTTTTTTTATCCCATGTAGATAAAGTCCAATAAAGATAGACCACAGTCACATAGAAAAACTTTGGTCCTACTACAAGAGAAAGCCTGCCAACCATGATATTGATTTGGGATTTCTCTAACTCTAAGGTCCTTCTGGGCATGGGCAATGAGATGCAATTTGGTGAAAGGTTTATCAGGAGAGAGCCCCCAAAACATTAAAATCACTCATTGGTGGCTCCAAAATAGCTCTGAAGTTTAAGAATCTATTTATCATTGAGCTGACCAAGAAGTTAAGTTACCTTATCAATGTCCTCAGGGTTCCCTCTCTCCTCACTAACCTTAGATCTATTCATCTCCCTTCTGTAAATGTGCACCTGACTGTGGTATGTATGATCAACTATTCAAGATAGTAAATAATGCAAAGGAATTATTTGACTGAACCAAAATGCACTTTGATGAACAATGACATGTATTTGTCTTTGAAACAGAATGTCCCTAACATGACCAGCTGGAAAGGTAACATGGTGTGATGGATAGAGAGTTGGCTTTGAAGTTAGAAACCTAGATTAGAATCCAGCCTCTGTCACGCAGTAGATGTGTGACCACCAGCAAGTCACTTAACCTCTCAAGGTCCTAGGAAATTCAGTAAGATAAGTTATAGAAGAATTATTTGTCTGCATCAGGAGAATTCCATGCACTGATAAAACCACAGATCCATACTCTGCCCAAATTATAATGAATCTTTTAATTCTGGATGCATTTATACTCGGGATCTCAAAGAAAGACCTGTGGGAATGTGCATTGTTTTAGGCAATCTGCTAAAATGAACTCTTGCCAAAATTAAAGATCCCAAGTTCTTAAGACCTGTAGAATTTGTATAAAAAGATTCATGTGTCACTAATGACAAGTTATTAAAAAAAAAGTTACAAACGACTCAGAAGGGCAAAAGAAACCAACACAGTCTCTGGGTGTTCTCAAGCCCCTCCCAGTCCACTCCCAAAGAGTGAAGGACCCCTGTTCACCCTGTAGCTGGACAGACAATTGGTAATTAAAAGCATGTGGCTCTTTCCACAAGAGAAAGAAAACCCTTCACAATGAGTTAATTACCAAATGATTGCTTCTGGGATTAAAGGGTTTGATCACCAGGGTAATAAAGGCTTTTAAAATGGAACTGCCTGGTAATGTGACATGAACCCTAATTAGAAACCAGCAGGAGATGCATGGAGAGTGGAAGGAGGCTGAATTACAAACAAAGTTTGTCTGGGGAATCAGATGGAAGAGAAGGGTGCTTCAGGGTGTCAAAGGGGAGATGGGGAGAGGGAAGGGAAAGACATGTAGTGACCTACACTTACCAGAAAAGAACAGAGGAAGATGAAGGAGACGAAGTAAAAATAAGCAAAGTCGCTCCCACATTCATCTTTTAGTCTGGTCTCTGGGTCACAGGGACGGTTGCTGAGGCATGACAACATGATCTCATGCCAGGCTTCTCCTGTGGCACTCCTGCAAAAAGGGGACAGTCATGGTGAAATTCTGCAGGGAGAGCCAGGACTTCTTTCATGATTATAGGCTCCTAAGGGGCACTGCCCAGGTTGTTATGGGATTTCAGAGTTAAAAAAAGAAAAAGCAGATTCATTCCTATTGAAACACCTTCACCCACAACATTTTCCTTGAAGTTGCTTCCCTACATCTATGGCCTCTAGAAAACCCCAAAGTCAATCAAGGCAGAAGGCCATCTCTTCTAGCTTAAAGAGATTCCACATTAGGTTCTGCCCTGGGAAAACTTGAATCTCTTGAACCATCTAAAAGTACTTGTTTATATCTACTCTAAATCTTTCCTGCTTCAGTCAAAGCCCATTTTCTCTACTTCTGATGGTTATAGAAATGGAAATCAGTTGCTAGTCACTTTCCTTTATTCGTTTTTTCATCTCTCCACTCAGTCTAGAAATATTTATGGAGAAGCTATTATATAATGAGGCCCTGTATTGGACGCAGTGAGGAGATAAATACAAGTCAGATCAAATCAAGTCAAGCATTTTTGAAGTGTTCTCTAGGTTCCAGGCATGGTGCTAAGCCTGGGTTTATAAAGAAAAGCAAAACCACAGTTCCTGCCCTCAGGAAACTTACATCCTGATGGGGAGACAACATGTAAATAGGTAGATAAAAGATATATCAAGATATACAGAGTAGAAGCAAAGCATTCAGAGAGGGACCTCCTGGAGCAATTAGGTTTTTAGTTGAGTCTTGAATGAAGTCAGAGAAACTAAAGGGTAGAGGTGAGGAGGGAGGGCATTCCAGGTGTAGGGGACAGCTGGTGTAAAGGCACACAGATGGGAGTAACTTAAAGTGGGCTGGTGTCTTTGGAAACCAAAGTTTGGGGAGGAGAGTAAGGTTTAAGGAGCCTGGAAAGAACCTATTTCTGACAACAAGGAGCATATAACTTGGGAGGGGAAATAAAGACTGTATATACAATGAAGCTTGGAATATTTATGTAACTGGTGGCCCTCAATTCAGGGGTGCCCCCCAAATTACTTCTTTTGGTTCGTTTTGCCCCTACTAGGTTTCCCTAGGAATCTCAAAATTTAGCTCATGGTATCTACAGATGTAGAATCTCAGCTTCTTCATAAGTATTCAAGCTAACAGTGCCTTGAATACAGGATAACCTTGATTTCACCCCACTAAAAGTACAAAACAAAAAGGAATCACAGTAGCATATGCAGTAGATGAGAATTCTCATTTCCTCTCCAGTTAGTCCTACCTTCTCCCTTAAGAGTCTAGAATCATAGTAGTAAGGGTTGACACTGCCCCAGAAGGGAGTAAAGGAGATGCCCTGAGCCTGGGGTAGGATCATTTTTATGGCAGAACTTCCATCCTAACCTCCTATCCCTTCTATATATAGACAATCTTCAGTCAGCTAAAGGCAACAACTGCTGTAAGTTCAGGCATCCACAGTAAAAGGCCTAACTTTGTATACAACATGATCATCATGCTTTTGTGACTCCAGTGCAGGCTAATGTATTTCCTAGGGCCCTTCTCTTTATCCTCTTGTGTATGGTTTTCTGATCTATCAGTCCTGTGGTATTTCTAAAGGTCATCAGGGGCCTCCTTAATGATCGACTTACAAGACAGAGAGGTCAGATTTCTAGCAGGTCAGGGTTCTGATGTCTGAGTTGGAACATTATCTGCACTGAATCTTCAAAATGACTGGGAGATTGGGAATCTAATCCATTGCTGGTCTCTGTTATGGTCAGAGAGTTCTAACCTTACTTATAACTCCAATTCCCTTTCTCTCTAATCTTAAGTAAAGGAGAGGTCTCAGAATGCTCTACTCCACACAGGAGTCTATGAGTGTTTTAAATTATATCTTGTTCTAATTCTCTCCTTCTAGCTATTATAATAAGTTTGTAAGTGATCAGTTGTTGTTGCTATGTTTCCCCTTCATTCTCAGAGAGGACCATGACATCATGTAGGTGATGCCATAACTGGCAAGTGAATTGGATTCAAGTGAGGGAGGGCTGCACAAAGTCATCAGCCTCACTTTCTCCTCTGGAACCATCTGGGTCCAGTAGCAAGACACAGATCAGGATGCCAAGAGATGGTCCCCAACTCACAGAGCTAAAAATTCAATAGATGAAATTCAGGTCAATATAAAAACTAACAAAAATTTGTTAAAAGAAAATATACTCAATTCAAAAAATATTCAAATAAGGGAGACTGAAGAGAATTTTGGATTAGATAGTTACTAAGATTCTCTATGCCTATTGCACACATGTAAATTATTCAATTAACAAAAAATTTCAAAGCTCTAGGTTAGAACATTTTAATATTTAGGAATAGTGATAGAGACTTGATCTGTGGTTTCATGTTTAAAGTAACAAAAGCAGGAAGTAAGATTGAAAAAGAGAACTTATAAGTCCCTTACAGACCATCCCACAAATCAAAAGACCATAAGTTACTTGTAAACTATCTCACAATGAACTAAAGTCACATCCTGAGACTATGTGGTAAATCAGGGCAAGTCAGCCAGCCCTTGCTGTCAAGGTCCTTTGGTTCTGCTAACTGACCATGATCTGTAAGCCTCAGTTAAACTACAGACATCAATAGTGAGACCAGCAGAATACTAGAGGTTACTGATAATTTTGAGATGATGCGGATGTTAATGAACTAGCCCCAAGGTGTCACAGATAAGAATAAGTCTGTCCCCCATGAAAATCCTATAAAAATGAGACCCCCAACCTTCTGCCATCTGAGTACTCTTCTAAAGGTCCATGCTGCTCCTAACCCCAAATCTGTAATTACATGACTCCCCGTGCCTCCCCCTCACCATTCTCTTCCCCATACTGCTTGTCTTCCTCCCCCACTCCATCCCAGTCCCTATGCCACCTGCCTTCGTACCACCCAATCATGCCATTTATTTCTGTACTTACTGTGTTGTTTGCCACTGTGCCCTCTGTACTTTATTAAAGTGTAACTGAAGCATTACTCCCCACTGCCATTATGGTCTTTCCTGGAGAATATCCAAAGAACTTGGTATGTCTGCCACCACTCAAACCAGAGGGACCCCCTTGTGGTCTCATTTCCTTATTCAATTAGTAATTCCATAAATTAATTAGCAATTCAATGAACTAAGCCTCATCAAAGACTGCTACCATCCTAGTGGTGCCACTAATATAAGATTATCCTTATTACCACCAGGATCCATTAATACACATGCAAATCTGTGCCAGAATGAGACTCTGTTCTTTATGGGAAATAAATAAGAAAGGCTCTGTCCTAAGCCAGGGATCAATGCTCTCAAAGCAAGGCAGGACACAAGAACTGCACACATCAAAGGAAGAAGGGACAGGATCCCCTCAGCTTCAATGGCTGCATGTGCTGTAGTCCTACCAGACAGTCATACTGAAACCCTAGTCATTCCCAAATCAGTGCCAAAATACTACATAACCTCAGCAATCTGAGACAGACCCAGATGGGTGTGAGCTCATCTGCTAGTCATTATTTTAAAGCACTTTTTATAAATCATCTCCCTTGAACCTCACAATTATCCTGTGAAGCTAAGTACTACTTGCTTTATTGTCCCTTTTTTACACAGATGAGAAACAGAGTCTCAGAGATACTAAGTGACTTGACCAGGGTCACACTGCTTATAGGTATCTGAGGTGGGATTTGAACTCAGGTTTTCCTGATTCCCAATCTATCTACTTGGTCATATTGCCTCCAATAGTCTCTACCCAGAAATGAATGGGCAGGCACAGTTGCCTTGACTGATCACACAAAGGGACAAAGAACAGGAAAAGCATCACCATCTCCAGATGCAGCAATGATGCTTAATCAGGTCAGGAAGGCAATAAAACCAGATCCTTTGGTCTTAGTCTCTACCTCACTGAGTGGGCAAGTTGCCATGTATGATGCTCCTTCACCATACTGCCTACCTGTCTCCAGACTACTTCTTGGACCTCCCTAGTAGTTCTACTTCAGTATTCTATGAGGCAGCTCCCAGGAAAGGAGAGATAAATACAATGCTGGGTATCACAGTGACTTTGATTCCAGTTTTTTACTAACACAAAAAGTGCTGCTATAAATATTTGGCATATCTTTGGCATCATCCTCATCTTGGCCTCTGTTCCCGAGAACCAACTTGGACTCTGATAGGGAAATTTTTGCCTCCTCTCACCCAGAATCCAGCTTCCATCGCACTTTCTGACCTCCATTTCCAAACCATGCCACCTGCACTCTGGCCAGCCTCCTCTCCCACTTCCACTAGGATTTTGAACTCCTCCCTAGAACACTTGGCTCTGATAGATGAGCTGTTGCTTTATCTTGTCTGGAACCAGGCCTTCATGTCACTTCCTAACCATTTCCAAGCCATACCAATGAGTGCATTTTTAATCCCCATGGTTCTACCTTCCTACTAAGTGTTGTCATAACCCATTAAAATGTAAATTCCTTATTCTCAGCAATACAATGATCCAAAACAAAATCCCAAAGGACTCAGGATGAAAAATGTTATCCATATCCAGAGAAAGAACTGATGTAGTCTGAATGCAGATCAAAGCAGACTGTTTTTCATTTTCTTTATTGTTTTCATGGGTTTTTTTCTCTTCTGATGTTCCGTCTTTGACAACTTAACTAATAGGAACATGTTTTACATGATTGAACATACATAACATATCAAATTGTTCAATGTCTTAAGGAGAGAGGAGGTGAGGAAGGGAAGGAGAAAATTTGGAACTCAAAAAAATTTTGTAAATTAATGTTAAAATTGTCTTTACATGTTAACTGGGACCAATAAAATATTATTATTATTTAAAAGAATGTAAGTTCCTTGAGAGTAGGAGATTATCTTGCTTGTTTGTATTTTATGCACATTGCCTGGCACATAATAGGCACTTACCTATTCATCTATCTATCTGCCCATCTATCTTTGACCTTAAGTTATACACCCAATAACAATATCTCTCAGTCAAAAGGTATGAACAGTTTAAGGAGTTTTCCCCAAAGTCAATGCCCTGTGATCAACAGGAAACTAATTCACTTTTTTAAGGGATTGTATAAGACCTAAAGATAGAAGGAAAACTAGCTAGGAGTAATCCTTTCCCATTTCTACATCTCTTTAGGGTAATTACCCTGAAGTTTTGCCACAAGGCAAGGAAACTAGCCTTTTATTGCCCAAGGCTTCTGTGCCACTTTGAAGGAAAATTAGGAAACTGGATCCACAGACAATAATATTAAGTCCTTCTCAGACTTGCATTAGGGTGGGAATTCTGTCAGATTCAGGAGGCTTGGGGGAACAATGCCATGGCGGGAGTAACAGAATCCAAGACCATCGTGTTAAGATAGTTTTTCCTTAAAAGATATTGACCATTCTTAAGACTTATTTGGCTTAGGGGACAATTCCCCTTCTGTCCAATCTTAAATAAAGGAGAGGTCTCAGAACGCCTTACTCCAAAGTCTATCAGCTACACCTCATCAAAGACTCCCACCATCCTAGTGGTGCCACTGATAGAAGAGTACCCCTACCACCACTAGGACCCATTAATGCATTCGTAAACCTGTGCCAAAATGAGGCTAAGGGTGTTGATGTGAATTTCAGTATCCTGGGTACAAAAGCCAGGACACAATTCCCTCATATTTTTGACTGGCAAACCAGCAACATGACCAGCATCGTAACAAGGAAGCTGACCTTGGCTAAGCCAATGTTGCATCCTCACTAAATATCATTTCCATGCTCTGAATAGCCTTCCCCTATGACTGCTAAATAAACTTGATTTTGTTGACCCTCAGGTATCCCGTGAGTATCTCATTTCATTCTAAACTTAAGCCCTGGATCCTCCTGAATCAGGCCTCACCTATTATAGATGCGGACATGAAAAGTTCCTACCACACCATCCCCAGCAAAGGGTGCTGGGGGGCTGGGGAGTTAGGGGGCAAGGGCACCTGTTGGACTTTACCCTAGATGGCCCAGTACTTTGTTGGGGAGGCTTGGAGGCCCATCTGCTCAGTCCTGAGGGGGCTTCAGGAGGCACTCTTGAGGTTTCTGTGCCCATAAATGGTAGACCTAAAGATTGCCCATACCTGAACAGCAACATCAAAGCTTGTAGGAATGTCTGGAAGTTGTTGTGCCGATTGATATTAGTTTCATCATCAAGAGCAATGTTTCCAAACACCTGGAAAAGGAAAGCGAGACATAACAGAAACTCTGAGCTCGGCCCCTGGGCCCGCAGCGGCTCACCTAGAGAAAACTTAGCAAAGGAAAATGAATCCATAGCAGAACAGCATTGCCCATGTTCCTGGCACGAGGCCACGAACATAACCATATGTATACAGGTGTTAAAAACCAAGTTCCAATTCTGGTCAGTGTCTTACTAGCCAGCACTGAAAAAGAAGAGCAGAGCAGTCAAAGAATACAGCAGGATCTTCCTTCCAGTCCCTTCCTGTGTCTCTGTCCTTTGAAAGACAAATAGTTTAACTGCCAAGTCTCTTAATTATTGCAGTACAGTGGACTACCATCAGAGAACATGGCTTCAAAGCCCACTTGTGACATTTATCTGTGTGACCTTGGGCAAGTCACTTCAATTTCCTGGGTCTATTTCTTTATCCGTCAAAATGAGGGGGTTGGACCAAAAGGCCCCTGAGACTATGACCACAGCCACAGGGCCAAACACCATGACCATGAGTATGTACACCCTTTGGAGTCTCTGTGTGAATCTATGCATTCCTGACTCTGTAGGTGCAAGTATATATATCAAGGATCATGGTATATTAAAGCAAGGAGAAATCTTCTGGTGTTATTGATGTTCAGTCATTTCAGTCACATTCAACTCTTTGTGACTCCATTTGGGGTTTTCTTGGCAAGGATCTCTTTGTGACTCCATTTGGGGTTTTCTTGGCAAGGATACTAGAATGGTTTGCCATTTCCTTCTCCCCCTCCTTTTACAGATAAGGAAATTGAGGCAAGTATTAAATTAAGGATCACACAGATAGCAAGTATCTGAGGTCATATTTGAACTCAGGAAGAGGAGTCTTCCTGACTCCATGCCCAGCACTCTATCCACTGTGCCACCTAGGTACCCAGAAGGAATCTTAGTAAACAACTAATCCAACTCCTTTATTTTTACAAGTGAAGACCCCAAGGGTCAGAGAGGTACCAGGACTGACCAAAGTCACCCAGTTTTGAAGTAGCAGTGCTGGCTCCCACCTGCACAAGCACATCTATGTCCCCAAGTCTACACACTTCAGCTCTGTTCCTGGTCATTCTCCCAGATGGAGCTGGCAGTGCGGGCACTCACCTGCATGCCAATGATGGCATAGATGAAGAACAGCATGGCAATCAGTAAGCAGACATATGGCAGAGCCTGTGAAATGAGATACCAAAGGAGATGCTGTTAACAATCTGAGGAATCAAACCTGCAAACTGAGGGGACCCAGATTCTCTGGGTGAGACTCAGGCTTCTGTTGTATTCTAAGAACTCCAAGTCCAACTGGAGACCACAGGCTTCTCCCCATGAGCAAAGGCTTCTCACACCACTGTGGTGTGCAGCTTTCCTGGGGCAGACTGCATCACAGTGTGCACAGGGAATAAAAATATCACCTGATTTTGCTTAGTCCCCTTCTCTGAGGATGCCTAACATTTTGTTGGCCCTTTGGTTACTGTTGCCCACTGAGCCAATGTTCAGCCAAAATGACCTAGTGGCATTTTTCCCAGATGTGACACTCCCTTTCTCATCTCTGGGTCCTTGCTTAGGCTGCCCCTCTGGCCTGGGAAACATCGCCATCTCACCCCTACCTCTCAGAATCTCTCGCTTCATTCAAGATTGTTCAAATGCTACCTCCTACAAAACAACATTTGCCGCACTTGCCTCAGTTGCTAATCTTTTCCCCCCTCAAATTATTTTATATTTTTGTATTTACTTAGCTATGAATATGCTATATCCTCCTAAAAGAATGTAATCCTCTAAGGACAAAGATTGTCATGTCCTCAGCACCTGGACCAGTGCCTTACACAGACTAGGCTCTTAAATACTTACTGAATGAATGTCTTCAGGAAACAATCCTTAAGAGGTGCTCAGGCTCTGCCCCTAGGTTTAAATAAGAAGCCAGAGCCCACCACCCCATGAAAACAACCTAGATTACTCCACCCTCTCCAATACACTGGCTCTCATCTGCCACTTCTCTGGCCATTGAAGGTTCTCTACAGTCCATCTCCCTCACTTGGCACTTCGTTCCCTAGAAGAGGTTGGTTTGGTACCATCTGCAAACCTAAAGGATTCATTGGACTCTCCCTCTGGTTGATTACTTTAAAAGTCTAAAATGAGACCAGTTTCAACATAGACCCCAGAGAAACTCTCCCATTTGTTCTTTTCTGGCTACAAAAATGTCTGTTTACATTGTTGACTGCTTTTTCTTTCTGTGATCCACAGTCCCCTAATTCCATGGTGATTCTATTTTTAAAATAGAATTTTTATGCAAAACTGTACTTTAAAAAGGTTCTTTAAACACCTAACTAAATGACTTTCACTAGTTTCCCACATAGCCTCTTGTATGTGCCCTTCAAAGAGCTCTGCAGGAAAAATAGGCTAAAAATGGGATTGGAGAGAGGCCAGGGTGGTAGAGGAGAAGGGGGAAGGGCTGAGAAACGCAAGAGATCCGTGTCCTGGACCCTCAGACTGTACTATCCCTCAGGCACAGTGAACATGAAAATGAAAGGGCTTTTAGGGAAAAGATCATGACCATTAAAAAGTATGATAAAAACTGTAACAAAGATCTCTTCTTGAATCTATCTTTATATTTGACATGTATGTTTACGTAAATGCTTTCTTTGACGATGTAATGTAAGCTTACTTTGTTTCTGTCTTTGTATCTTTTACACCCAGAATAAAACCTGGCACTTGGGTGCGTAATAGATGACAGCTTATTGAAATACATATCTCTACACAGATAGGGAACAGAGGGAGAGAAAGTGAACCCTAGCTCTGGTCTGATGGCCAGCAGGATGTCGTCCTATTTCTGAGATTGCCCTGGAAGGGCTCTGATCAGACAAATGTGGTTTTTTGCAGAAACAAACCAACAGCAATAACCAAATAAGAAGGGCAATAATCATCTATGTTTTTGTAGTGTTTATACTATACCTCTGGGTTATGAGGGAACTTGATAGAGAGGCCTAGTAAGAACAGAGAGGTACTTTGGGGAAGGTGAAGTAGGAGAAAGAGATATCTATGAGGGCCCACCCAATTTGGGGGCTGGGATGCCTGAAGATCAAATGTTACCAGGGTTATAGTCACAGAGACCGAGCAGCTTGCCCAGGAGAGGCTGCAGTACCTCTGGAGGATAGCACTATAAGGCAATATGGAGAATGAGAGGTCAAAAAATAGAGGAGATGGCAGCAGGGGAAAAAAAAGCAGAAACTGAGGACATTTAAAGAAAATAAAATACTTTAAAATAGCTAAATAGAAGGTGGGGTGGCTTTCTAGACCTGTTTCTCACCTTTGTACCATCCCCACCCTAGCCCAACATTTGCCCTTAGCAGGTGCCTGACAAATGTTTACATGAGACGATATTGCATCCATCACGAGCATGTAACATCTCAGCATGCTCATGTTTGCCTGTGATTCTCAGGATCAAGTCCCAGTAGGAAGCCAGGGCACCATCCCTGAGCTGACATTTCAATGACCAGCCTGGAGAGGGCTTTGAAATCAGTATGTGTTGTCTGTTGCCAGGAAGAGTTAGGGCTCCTGGGTAGAAGCAGGAGGTGAATGAGGCCCAAAGAGAAGCCATTGTTAAGAAAGGCAGAGCAGAGAAGAGAGAAAGGATACCATGTCTGTGTTACACTTCACAATTTGCAAGGCAAGAGGGCAGCCATCAGTAACAATGACAATAATGTTATCAATCTATCCTATATAATCCAACATATAACTCAGTCTTTGACTTGTCAAAGCTTTTCCCTCCCATGTGTTGTTATTTCATTTGATGTTTACAGGAGATGCTTTAATATATTACATTCTGATCATGATAATAAAATTACATTTCTATATGCTTTACCATTTAAAAAGCACTTTCCCCACAATAACCCTAAGGTAGGTAATGCCATTTCTCAGATTAGAACATGGAGTCAATGTGGTATAGTGGATAGACCACTTGACTTTTAAGTCAGAGGACCTGTACTCAAATTCCAATGATGCTAATTCCCTGTGTGACCTTGGACAAGTCACTGGATTTCTCTGGGCCTGCTTCCTCCTTTGTAAAATGAAGTAGATAAATCCTATAAGGCTCTTAGGCTTCTCTAGCTCTTAAAGGGTCCCATGATCCATGAAGTGACTCAGTCTATAAGGGAACTAAGACTTGAACTCAGCTCTTCTGGCCATGGCTTGCCTGAGTCTCTCTCATTTGAGTGATCAGGAAGTGGAGGCTGAGTCCAATTAAGTGATTTATCCAAGGTCACACAGTGAATCAAGGGCAAAGCTAGGAATGGAGGCAGGGGTGTGCTGGAGTCAACTCAAATCGGATCTTCAGGCAATGGTTAAATTTTCGGTTCATTTCAAAACATTTATACTTCAGAAATCATCTGATTCTACAAAGCAGAACTTGATTGTTTAGTTTTGTTGACTATCTAGATTTAAGAGAGTGATGGATAAAATGTTAATAATACAGATTAAATTTTAAAATGTGTCCTATGAACCACATGGAGGAGGGGAGGGGATGTTTGTGGGGGGGGGGGAGCTAGTTGTTAAACCTTTTCCAGTATACTCCTGATTCCTTGACACCTAGTCAGACCCTTATAAGGCTTCAGTGTGGTTCTGTCCCAGGAAATGTTTCCCACATTCTCATGTGTGAAGAGAGGAAGGAGGGGGGGAGGGGAGAGAGAGAGACAGAGAGAGAGAGACAGAATAAAAGGCCACAGGCCAGTAATAAGACAATATAGTCCCAGTGGGGGGGACAGAGGTGATGCTGACTTGTGTGGGGCAGACACAAAGCAGAACCAACAGCTACTGCTTGCTCCCTACCTGGCCCTGGATGGTGGTGCCCTTTGTAATCCAGTTCTGCTTGGTCCCAGAGCAAGAACAAGATCCTTCCATGACTAGTTTAAGGGTAATAATCCCTGCTTTCTTCTACCTCTCTAATAATAACTAACAATAATAGTCTACATTTGTACAACACTTTAAAGGATTCAAAGCTTTTGGTGTACATTATCATATTTAAGCTTCATAAACACTCTGATGAGGTAGAGGTCCTATTATCTTCATTTTATAGATGAGGAGAGAGGTTAAAGGACTTACCCAAGGTCACACAGCTAGTTTGAGTGGCAGAGTTGGGTTTTGAATGCCAGTCTTCCTGACTCCAAATCCAGCTCTCTATCTACTCCATCACACTGACTCTTCATTGCTTGGCCTGGCAACTGCCCCTCACTCACCTTGAAGGACTGAACGAAGGTCCACAGGAGAATTCGAATGGTGTAACCCTGACGAAGTAACTTGATGAGTCGGGCTGCCCGGAAAAGCCGCAAGAAGCTGAGGTTGATGAAGTTATTCTGCAAAGAGGAAAGAGCTTTCTCTGACCTTCAGAAACTTACCCCCATGAGTACAGCCCAGCTATGCCCCAAACACCCCCACCCATGCCCCCTGCCACCCCAAAGAAAAAGGGTTAAAAAAAAGAGGTTAAAAATAAAATAAAAAATTACCGCTTCACGATCTAAGCAGCAATCGGCCACCAGAAAACCTTCCAAAAGAAAAACTCGTCATTGCAAATCATCTCACATGCAGCAAATCAGAGAAAACCCCGTTCCACTCCAGGGCCCTCCCTTCACCAGGGCAGGAGAGAATGATCAGAGCCCTGGACACACAATCCTGGGCCTGGGCAGGCCATTTCTAAAGCCAGCATGTTGACTGGCCTTGGCGGGCAGGGTGGGGCCCTAGAGGGAGGGGGTCTCCTGCAGCCTTGCGTCAATGATCAGGATTGGGGTCTCCTGCAGTGCTTAGCCAAGAAGGCTCCCAGCTGCCTGGCAGGGCTGCCCACTTGCCAAAGCAGAGCTCCACAGGAGGGGCCAATCCCCTATGTGCATCTGGCCAGCCTCGACAGAGGGTGCCCCAGAGGAGCACTTGTCCCTCCCTTACCCGAGGGGGCCGAGCAGGGAACCTCCGATTGAGAAGCAGGGCATTTTACCCAGTGGACACCGGGCATGTTCCTCAGCCGGGACCACTCAAGGTACCCATCGCCTTCTTAAGAGTTCAGAGTTATCCCCCTTGAGGCACCGCAAAGGCTCTTGACCTGGGAGTTTGGTGGCTTTTCAGGGAGGGCAGAATACATGTAGCTCACCTTTCCAAAACAGAAACAGACATGAACATGTTTCTCTGCTCTATAGGTGGCTTGAATGGAAAAGGCACCCGTCCCTCACCCCAGGAACTGGAGCCCCCAGTGCTCAGCGAATCACAGCATCAGGGACCAAGGAACACCAGGAAAGCCCCGGCCAGCCAGGGCTTCCCACAGAGGCGCGGCCAGGTCCAAGCAACTTCCTGGTTCCTTCCTCAAGCCTTCTTTGACCATCGGGTATCCCCTTGGGTGAGTTTCACCCAAACTTTCCCCAAAGTGGAATGTATTAGTTTGTGCCAAGTTCCTGGGATGGTCCCTTTAAGCATCAGTGCAGGGGAAACCAGTGGGTGTTGTGTCAGGCTAGTGCCGTCCCTGCCTTATCAGGTCCATGCACATACCAGTCTGAGTGTGGTGCTTCGATTTAAAAATATATGTATAGATAGATAGATAGATAATGCAAAAGCAGCTCAGACTTACACAGCTATCGTATGTCAGACTCAGTCATCAAATAAAGAGAAAAGAGACAAACACAAGGGTGTTGAATGAAACGGCGACAGAGGGGCCGAGCTCCCTGGCGGCCACAGAAGCAGTTACAGTGCAGTGGGAAGCAGATGCTAAGGGAGTGTAGACTCTCCTGGGCTCTCCCTAAAGGCAGAACCCAGGCTGCTGCAGCCCACCCTCCTCACAGAGCTCCCTGAGACCCCAGAGTGCCACAGAAAGGCCTTGGAGAGCCTGCCCTGTGGACTATGCCTCCGAGTCCCAGGCTCACCTGGCTGTTTCTCTCTGGCTCTTGCTAATCTCCCTTCTTGAAGGAACCCCTAAACTCTAGGAAATGGGTATACTTTCTCATTTCCTTTCAAGGCTATTGGTAAAGTGATGTTTGCTACCTCACTGACAACAGACTCTCTCTCTCTCTCTCTCTCTCTGGGTACCCAAGAGAGGGACAGAAGAATTTAAGGCCCAGGCCTACTGGGTGACTGGGGAAAAGGGGGGAAAGTCCATTAGTCCATTAATTTCTCTGAGTTTCTTCTCTTTATCTGCAGTGTGAGAAGAGAAATAACCAGTATACATTACCTGCCTTGCAGCATTACAGAGAGGCTCAAATGAGAAAATGTACATAAAGCACCAGATACTTGTGGGTTATTATTTCTTCTCTATTTTGGGCATTGTTAACACAAAGGAGGACAAACTCTCAGGTCTAAGGGGTGGGGGAAGGGAGCCTCCAGGCACGGTGAATCATAGGATCACATGTTTTGTTCTGGAAGGCTAATTAGTCTGTCCCCCACAGTTCACAGATGAGAAAACTGAGGTCCCAAGAGGTGAGATAATTTATCCAAGGTCACATTGGTAGCAGGAGGCCCAGCTGAGATTTGAATCCAGGTCCTCAGACTACAAATCCAATGTTCTTTCTACAGCTCCATCCTGACAGAAGAGAATTGGCCCAAAGGTGCTTATAACCTCAGGCTGAGAGCATAGGTCTATGGTTAGGAGTCCAAAGAACAGAGAGGAGAGAATGGAGAGGCTTTCTCACATTCTCCTCATCTCTTCTGTCAGAGACCAGACTCCATGACTTTGTGAAGAGCTGTTTATCAGAACAGACTTCCTCATTCTGTACTCATCCACTAGGCTCAGGTCACTGCTTTCAGCTGAAGCAATCCTAGAACCCCCTAGGGTCTCCCTAGGTCTCTCCTGAGGTTCACATCCACCCCAATACTGTTGGGTAGGGGTCCTAGAGGATAGAAAGGGATCCCAGAGCAGGAAGAGGCTGCAGGTGAATTCCCTCTTTCAGGATTTCATACTAACATGCCTGCCCCAAGCCAGTGTGGGACCCATCTAGCATCTCATCATCCTTCCAGCAGATTTGAGATTTGGTAGCAGTCAGAAGGCAGAATCACCATGCCCCAAATTAGCCATTCCTCAAAGAGAGCCCACCAGCAAATTTTTTTCTGTGGGAGGAGGAAAGGGAAGGGGTTAGGGAGAAGACACAGTCAAGCGAGTGAAAGTTTACTTAATTATTGAGCTTCTTCCTAAACTCAACCTCCACAAACTGCTGTCACTTAACCTAATTTTTGCTCCTTTTCCCCTTAGGCTAAGATGTCACACTTCAGACTCCCCAAGGGCTCCCTGAGGCAGCCCAGGAGAGTCTAACTGGAGAGAAGGAAAGGAATTATGGAGGGAGCTGCCCCGGAAGCCTGGGGCTGGCAGGGGAGCACTGCCTAGGCACCCACTGTTGGGCGCTGGGGCATCTCCCTCCGATCCATAGCTGCTCTAGCAGTTTTCCAAACTGCATGCATGCAGGATGGCAGGGAAACACCAGGGCAGTATTCCACAGGTTCCTTGGCTGCCCACTGATGAACGTTCTCCATCTGCCTGATTGTTTTCTGTTGCACAAGAGTATCTCCATGTAGCGGTTACAAGGCCCTGATGGGACTGCCTTTCCTTGGCTTTGGGATGAGGATAGTTTGGCATCTGCAGCAGCATCAAAGCTTCCTTCAGAGTGAGGCAGGCCCATGCCTGATGCACTATGGTGCAAACACAGGGAGATGCTGGGCCTTGGGCTTCAGGAACTGCTTGACTTCAGGCCGCCTATGGGTTTCATTCCCGGGAAAGGAAGCAGTAGTCATGGCCCAGCAAGGCTAGAATAAAGATGCAGTGTAGGCTCTCCTCCTCGGGGTACTCATACTCTGCAGAATCTTCTGGAAAGATGTGGAGGTGAAGAGAAGATTAGGGACCTGACTTCCAGCTCCAGAACAGTAGCTTCAGGATGCAGATTGGTCCAGTTAGTTGCAGGTCAAACTAAAAGCTTTCCACAGTCACCCAAAGTTACCTTGCAACTGATCTGTGTATGTCTTGCATGTTCTCCATTAGAAGACAGGCTCCCTGAAGGCAGAGGGCTGTTTTACTCAGCACTTAGCTTAGCACTTAACTTACCCAACACTTGGCTCAGCTGCCAGACACACAGCTAACTACAATTCTGCTTAACAGAGACTTGTTGATTAATTAATAAATGTTTGTTGGTTGATGGATTTTCAGAATAGCATTTGGAAAGGGGCTCTTCCAGGTACTAGGTAAAGGTGGGAATCTGGAGACAAAAAGTCCTCTGTTGATATGCTGTTAGGGAAGGAGCTGATCCAGATGGGAGAGGGGCCTTGCCACCTCTCTTTCCCATAGTACAGCTGAGCACAAGGTCTTAAATGTAACAGGCACTCAACAAAGTGGGCAGTCACCCAGGCTTGAAGCCTCAGGATCCACTTACCTACAAAGTGACAGACATTGCTAAGCGTCTTGGATACAAAAATGAAACAATCCCTGCCTTCAAGGAACTGACACACTTTCAGAAAGGATAATGGGTGAATGTATAAATACAGTTACAAGGAAATGGAAAGTATTGGAGATGGGAGTGGAGGAGGCATTAGCAGCAGAGAAGGGAGGAGGAAAGGCTTCATATAAGTGCTTTAGCTGAGCTTTGAAGGCAGCCAGGGCTTCTAAGAGTCTTCTCTGACTCCTTTTCTTCTGTGCCCAACTTGCCATGTGCCAAGTTCTGTCAAATCTACCCTTACAACACCCCTTGTATCCACCCTCTATTTTCCTTTCACTCTCTGCCTCAGTTTAGGTCCTTATCACCTCTTGCCTAGATTGCTACAATAGTTTCCCAAATGGTTTCTCAGTCTCTAGGCTCTTGCCACTCCACCTATCCTTCACAGAGCTACTAAAAGAACCTTCCTAAGGCACAGGTCTGATGATATCACTTGTCTGCTGCAAAACCGTCCATGTCTCCCTAGTACCTCTGACATTTAATGCCCTCCACAAATTGGCTCTGACCCACCTTTTGGGCTTTATTTCACATACCCTACAGTCCAACTCAACTGAACTATTTCATGTGCTATTTTCCAACTTTGGAATGCACTCCTTAACTCATCTTATCTGAACCTCTTCTTTGTCACATCACCTAATACCTTGTATTACATACTTATATGTCTATATGTTGTACTCTCCTCTCCTCAGAGAATATATGTACCTTGTGAGGAAGAACTGTGTCTTTTCTTTTTATCCTGGTATTTCCAATAAGAGTTAGCATCATGTAGAAGATAGAGCAGGCCTAGGAGTTAGAAAGACCAGTTTCAGGTCCACTTCTTAATACACACTGGCTGCATGATGTTGGGCACCCTCCCTGTGCCCCATACAACTCTCTAAGCCCCCAAGTTACAGAAAAGGTGCTGACTGACCTGCATTGATAGAGGAAGTCTTGTCACTTGGGAATTCCCTATACCAATGAAATCACAGGTCTAGATTTCCATCTGACCTCCCCAGTGCCAAGCAGTGATTAACTCATAGCAGTCACTTAATAAATTGTTTAATGATTCTAACTGAATTACTCATCTGTTTCCCCATAGTATATCAAGCACAGGGTCCTCTGCATGATGGATATTCACTAAAGATTTGTGAACTAACTTTTTCATTTGAAAATTTATCACCATGAGACCCAGAAGGGTATATTCTTGACCTCAGGATCCTGCCCAGCATGGTATAAAGGTATCTTCTTTTGAAACTAATTATTTCTCCATTTTAGCAGTCCTGTATTCTCTGCCTTTGTCCCTCCCTACCTCCGCAAACCCCGCCCCCCTACACACACACACACACACACACACACACACACACACACACACACACACACACACACACACACACACACATGAGCCCATGCAAACACAGTTCTCACAGGACACAGTAATCCTGAATTCCAATGCCTCTGAGCCCTGGCCATCCAGTCAGGGTCAAAGTCATATTCATTCTATGTAAAGTGTCTCTGGTTCCTGGAATGATTTAGGAAAACACCCCTATCCTGGGACCTGTTGCTACTCTTGGTCTAAGAATCTGAAATTTCCATAGTCACAGGCCCACAAGTGAGCTCAGTCCAACTTTGAGATCCAAGTCTGGTGGTAGGAGACTGGGAGTTCTTAGGGGCCACGTAGATGTTGTCTTGCCCAGCACCAGTGAAAGTCGAATAGAAGCAGTCAGAGGAAGGGGAGTGAGAGACTGCAGCCTATGAGGAAGCATATAAGATTTGGTGGGGTCAAAGACTGGCTATTATGGAGTGAAAAGTGACCAAGCAAAAAGCATGTTACTTGGAGCAGAGATCACTTGGGCAGAGTCCTGAAAAGATCAAGTGCCACAACTGCTATTTGTGACCTCCTTCCAATTTCTTATACAATCTTCTTCTTCGTTCTTTGTATGTTGAAATATCTGTGTTTGTTGATTACTGCTAAATTCACATCCAAAGGAAGATCAAGGGAGGCCAAGGGAGAAGTAGGACAGGTATGGAAGCTGGTGGCTTGGCTTTGGATCTCACTTGTATGGTAACACTAGGGTTGGTGACTAATGTAGTGTTGCTGGTCCAGGTCATGCCACATGTGGCTGCCAAGCCCCCACAAGTAATGTAGGCCAGCACATGCAGAAAGAAATACAATGCTGTAACATCAGAGGCAGTCCAGTACAATTCATCTGAATCACAGCAGCCTTGCTTCTCATTTCCGTTCCCCTCTGTTGATACTCTGACATATTGGACTTTTCCACCAATGTTTCCAAAAAACTTCAGATTGGACATGACTGGCGTACAACATTTCCTACTTTAGCTTTCCTGGAGTTCTGTTCTCTGGACAAACTGGAGGTGAAAGATCCTGTGGCCAAGCAGGGAGGAGAGACTAGAATACAATATAAGGAGGTGATGGCAATTGTGCAACAGAAACACCCAAGGCAGAACAAAACTGCCTTCTGGGCTATGCTGTGTACAACAACCAGCATCGTAAGGGCTGAGCGGACTCTGGTCCAGAGCCAGTCTTCAGCAATTGAGGTCTTTTCCAGGATCTGAGCCCTTTCCAATTCCAGGGGCCAATTGAACTCCACCCCCCCTACCTAGACACTGTCTAGACCAAAATAATGCCTGTGGTTGTTTCCCGGCATCCTTTTTAAAATAGGCAGCAAGGCACACCGCTGCTGTCCAAAGCCCCGTGCCTGCTGGGAGCTTCTGCTGGGCTTTAAGGCCCAACAAGCCAGAGGAGAGAGAGGAAGACACGAGGAAGCCAGCTGGGTCCAGGACAACAGCGCAAGACACACACATACTGAGTTTCGCTAGTGCAAGGGAATGCTGCATTTAAAGAACCAAAGAGGAGGAGGGAGTAAACAGAAAGACGACCAAATCAAAGCAGAAAATTTTAAGAACTGTTAAAATTCATGAAACCAACCGTTTCCTATATGTGATGTTTTCATGGATGGACATTGGCAAGATTATTTACAAAGTGGGGTATTTTTGAGCAGCAGGCGCACAACATACAGACGGAGACATGGGTTTTCGCATTGTATGTTGATTGGATGGCGTGATTCAGCAGGAAGGTTAAGGAAAATAAGGAACAAAACAGAAAACAAAAGAGAAAATGAGTCATCAGGACAAGTAAAAAACTCAAACTCTGAAAACTTGACTGGAAGATTATTTGATTGGGGGTCATTATTCATATTCTCAAAATGCATCACACCAAAACCTTTCTTTGAAAACCTTAGAGTTCAAGGGACTGAGTGGGAATTCTTTGCATTTCTTTTTGTAATGGAGATTTGAAGGCATTTTGTAGACAAGGAATGTTTTTATTTCTAGGCAAAGAAATTTTATTGGAATTTGATGGCTGTTTGATCCTAGTTTGGAGACCCTTTTCTGTATGCTTTCTGAACCCACATACACACACAACTCCCTAAGAGTTGTCCCTAGGTTAGCAAAAAAAAGTGTGAATTTATGGATAATCTTTTCTTTTAAAGTGCTAACACACCTTCATACACCTTTTTTTCCTAGTGGCAGGTTCAGCTGGATCTCATTGGCTTGATTTACACATTTGGTTGAAGAAAATGACAAGGTTTTGTCCAAGGAAGAAAATTACTTCCACAAAGGACACGACAGACAGCAGACCCAAGAGAAAGTACTATGAATCTCTTTGACCTTTACTTGGTAAAAGTAAAAAAGCTAGGGGGATTTAAGGTTAGAGATCCCCAGGGGACTAGGGGTAATACACTGGGTTGAGATGGTGTCCAGAGCTTCCATGGCTTAAGTTGTCCAGCTCAATTCCCTCTTGGGGTACTGGCCCAGAATCCACCACCAATGTAACTGGCCATCTGCTTTCCACAGGAGCCTTGGCCAGCATCCAGGGCCATGGCTCTACCAGAAACAGAACTTATTCTAATTCTGGGCAGGATAGGCAATGAGCAGCATGAGAACACCACAGTCTTGGGGATCAAGAAGGCTCACAAAGGCCTAGCAAAGGAGCATTCAGTTCACTTGGAAGCTCATCCATCCCTCTGCTGACCAACTCACTCCAAGGAAGGACATAAGAGAGTCGGACCTTACCTGTTCAATAGTTTGAGCAATGATGCTCACTGCAGATTTGGGTCAAATTATTTTCCCAGTTTCTCTGTGTTACCCAAGATTAGGACACAGAATGTCCAGAATTAGGGTGGTGGAGTGGACAGGGTGGAGATTTGGCTATGCACACTAGAAAGCATCAAAGTCTTGGAAAAGAACATGGGAACAACAGCTGTGTCTGCCTAGAGTGAAGTTCACCCTGTGATCTGCTTGTAATCAGCATTTTACAACAAGATTTTATGCTTTCCCCCACCATCTCCCTCCTTCCAACCCCAACACCCCACCCCAGTCACTCTAGTTTCATCCTATGCAGCAAGGCAAGGAAAAAAAATGCAGACCCACTTTAGACTTCAGGCAATGGAGCTGACAGCTAAGGGTTTGAGGTGGCTACATTTTATCAAAGTAAACATGATTTCCAAGGAGAAAACCATTCTGTCTAAGTGTCTTGAGTGCTCCCAAGCTCTTAGAAGAAAAGGCTTTGTGCCATATCAATTGTAGAAAAAATCTGGAACCTACCATGCCTGGTTCCCTTGGAATAAAGGTGACAAGGATCATGAAGATACTGCCTTCATGCCTCTACCCATGGAAATGGCACCCCTAACTTGGTGAACCTGATCAGTGTTGATAGCCACTTTTGGTAACTTATACCAAACCAGCCCATCTGTTCCTTTAAATCATAGGGGGTTTTGTTTGTGTTTATTTTAACCCTGAATTTCTTAGATAAGTAAATTCAGTGCCCCTTCATTTTTTCTTTGGACAATGGATTGTTCTGAAGATCACAGATTTAGAGCTGGAAGACACCTTAGGGATTATCCAATCAAATACTCTCATTTCAAAGATTAGGAAACTGAAGTCCAGAAAAAAAGGTAAAATGACTTTGGCAGGATTCCAATTCAGGACTTTTGTGTTCGAAATTCAGTGTTGTTCCCACTACTCTACATTACCAGTGTCTTGGGGATATCAAGAAAAATTATAGTAAAAGATTAATAATGTGTGTGCTTCTAGTCAGATAAAGAAGTTCATGAATGTCTTCACATGGAAAAAGATTGGTGTTTCTGAGACTCAAAAGCAACACATTCTGAGCTTTCTTATTCCTGTCAGAGGCTGAGAGAGCACAAGGAAGTAAGAGGTATACTCTTTTTCCATGACATATCTTAGCCAAGAGTAAACCAAAATGCAAGTAGCAGGAACGTTGCAGCCTTATGTTGCCCTTGTCTGAGATCATGGCCCAGATTAAGGATAAGGGGAGGGGAGGAAGGACATCCACATGTATTAGGGATGACTACAAGGCTGAAGTGAGAACTCTAGGGGAGTGGATAAGAAATTGACCTGCACATGCTTTCATAACTATGGCTTCCCTGAAGGCTAAAAGCTGGACTAGATGATGTCGTCACATATCTTGTAGCCCCAGAAGCCTTAGGATGTGAAGAATTCAGTTTTGGTTTTTGCTGAACAAGTCATGCTTATGTATGCAAAGTGTTTCTTTTAGTTAATTGCATAAATAGCTCAGAAAAATATCTATTACTGTTATTTGAGGGTGAGAATTACTCAGCAGTAGATCAAAATTGTACTTGGCTTAGCACAGAAACAGCAAATGACTGAAGAATTTCTCTCCAACAGCTAGGAAAGGATCTAAAGGACAAACTTCCCTGGCATGGAAGCCCCTTCTCTCCTATTCATATTTTGCTAAGCCTGGATACAGAGTAGACTACTAAAAAAGAATCTTAAGATCTTTCATTTCAATAACTATGAACAAGTTGTAACAGTTTACCAAGGAAGATAAACATAAGCTAGTCCTTGGGAAGGTAAACATAAGCTAATCCTTGCATTGAGGTTGCCACCCTTATAAATGTAAGGGGGTTGGGCCATGATAGTTCAGTTGTCTGGGGCATAGATCTTATTGAGTGTACTGAAGAAAATGTTCTGAGTGTTCTGAGATAGGAACTAATGATTTTCATGACAGGCAGTTGCTCATTATTTATATATGACTTGTTGAGAAAGAATGGAAAGAATATACTTTTGCTCCCTACTGCTACTTGCTATAGAGTAAAACAGAAGCCCAAAGATACTTATTGGCACTGTATATATTGTAATTGTTGAGTGGGAAAACAAGGAAGAAAGAGAAGAAAACTGCCAAAGACGCAGAGTTGGAGAGCCTTTGAGGATAAGGGTTGCAGCCTTTTCCTAAAAAAAAAAAAAAAAAAAAAAAAGTATAACACTACTTCAGCTGAAGGCATCATCTAAGACTGAAGCTAGATGTGATGGATACTACAGCTGCTGTCAAAGAGCAAACCCAAGCTAAGCAGGGGAAAAGCTTGGAGAATAGAACACTAAAAAAGAAACCTAGCAGGCTTTTTTGTCCAGCTCAGATGCTGTGTCTAGTGAGGTGTTAGTCCAGCATAGCATGGATCATCTCAGTTTAATAGTGAAAGTATTTGTTCACACAGAAGCTATGCTTATCAAGAAACTTTTATGGACAGTTCCCAAGACAATTGTGAGTTGTCCTGGCCACATGAATTTCCTACATGTATGCCTTAGCACCCTAAGACTCAAAGTGTGTGCCTACTCTCTCCATATATACCATATGTATTGGTGGGAAAGTATGATTCAGGTTTATGTTATATGTTATATAAATATTATGTATTTGCTTTGCATTTTCAATATACTTCAGATAATATTTTAAGTGTTTTAGTGATTGATTTGTTAATGGAAAAATGCATTGGTGAATACTTGTGTGCTGAGGTATTAGTAGGAACGATCACCAATGAGGATAACTTATAGAGACCCTAGCACACTGAGTATAGCAACTGAAATCCCATTGGAGAAGCTCTAAATTGACAACATGGAGAAAGGTCAAAGGGAAACAAGTCAAAGACAAAAAGTGAGTACCCTGGAGGGGGATGATAGCAACAAAGCTAAGAAGAACATTTCTGGACAGATGCTTGGACCGTTAGCACTCATGGCTACCACAGGAAATTGAGGCTGTGAACACTGTCAAAGTGAAGTGCAACGAAGAGTCAATCCCATGGGGTTCAAAATGCCCTGCTCTTGTGGTAGAAGCTATTTGGGAACCTTAATTCTCCAAATGAGAATTTTATCATGGCATTCAGATATCAAGTATCTGAAGTGCCACCACTAAGAAGGAGCATTAAACTTGTTCGCTTTGGCCTCAGGTGACAGAACCGGAAGGGAAGGGCAGAAACTGCAAAGAGACAAATATAGATTTGATGCCAGGAAAGACTTCACAGCAATTAAAGCTGTCTAAAAGTGGGATCAGCTACAACTGGGGAGCCCCTCACTGGAACTCTTAGAGAGGAAGATAGATGACCACTTGTTGGGCATACTGTAGTGGAGATTCCTTTTGGTATGGACTGGACTAAATGGTAGCTGAGGTGCCTTCCAGCTCTAAGATTCTATGGGTCTTAGATTTATGGGCACAGGCCAGAGGGGAATCCAATAGATTATCTTGCTTAAAATGTCCCTTCTAAACCCAGATCTGGATTAAGCTCCTGATCACTCTTCCAAAGACTCAAGCAACACAGCAGGGGTCAGTAAAGTTTCTGTCTTAGACCCTCCTCACCATAGTCTTTCCTTCCTAAGTGCCTTCAGATTATTACCATACTCAGACCCTAGCAGAACCTTCTTTCAGGGACTAGTCATACCAACTCATTCACACTAAGGTGTAAATGACTCAAAAAACCCCATATGGAGGTTTTTCCAGAAGTACTTACATTTTCATAGGGAGCACAGACTTAAGTCAAAGTAATGAAGGAAGCTTTTAACATTCTGATATCAAGATGTTTGGGGAGGAGACAATTAGGGGGTAGGGAAAGGAGAAGAGTTGTCACAGTGTCTACTGCCACCTACTGATGAAGCCAGCCCAAGTTCTGGGAAACAGGCACTTCCTTCTTACTGGCCTAGTATCTACAACTTTCCTTTGCTCACACAAAGCCTACTCAGACAGGCTTTCAGAGGCCAAAGGACATAAGACTGAGAGAGCCACTGGTCCCTTCATAAGACTAGAGATGGCTATCAATCACCACTGAAGGCTCCCTGAGCCAGCATTCATGTGACCCTTTGCTCAGGTCTAGCATTTGATTCATTGACCCAGACTTCCCTCTTAGTCTTCAGCTATTGGTGAAGGAGATATGAGATATTTCTTTCCTTCTGGGAGGTACAAATTGCTGTCATTTGGGACTCTGCCTTAACTGTTCTCTTACATCTCCCCTTATACCTGTGGACACTTCAGCTGAAAAGTCTTTGGTCCACTCAGAGCTCTCCACTGAACCACTCAGTTAGCCCCTTGACAGTCTCAGTTAATCCGTGAGTATAGGGATCCCTTCTGCTATGACTGATCATGCACTGATCAAATTCACCAATCTGCCACACAGCTCTCTAGTTCATTTTTAATAGCCTACATATACCCTCATTCAGGAGCCAGTTTGGCTAAGCTGGGGCATAACTTCCCGCTCCTGAGTCCTCTTAGGGGAAAGTAGGCCTAATCTTCCTGAAAAAAGAAGAGCTCCAGATAGCTGTTGGTCCTCTCTAGAAAAGGAACCAACAACCAACTCTGAAGGTGCCTCTGGGAGGAACGAAAAGAACACATTTCATGAGGAAATCGGTTTTTTTCTGACAATGAAAAAGAGAAAATAAATCATACTTACCGCAATCTCTGTTACTAAAATATCAGTAATACTTCCCAATACTGTTACAAAATCAAAAACATTCCAGGCATCTCTGAAATAATTCTAGGAGATAAAAAGGACAGAAAATATTGTCTGACTGATGGTGAAACTACAGAATGAAATGGAAACTAGAGGAAGTAAATTAGGATGGGAGTAGGGGGCAAGGAACTGATAAAACCATGAACTCTAGATGATCGCAGTGAGTCATTCATTGTTAAATGTGTTAGCCAAGGGTACAAGCCAGAAACTGATCAGAGTCCACACCTGACTACCAAAAAAGATAGGCTTTGTAGTTGTTACTAGGGCATTCCCAGATTCAAACAGAATTAGGAGCCACAAGACACACGTTTATGTGGCCGAGGTCCCCACTAGGGACCTAACTGTGGACATGTCCATAAACATGATCCCAACTGGCTAAACAAATTCATCCCTGGCAGAGAATGGCCCAAGAGCTTGTTCAGTTGTTTTAGTCCTGTCTGACTCTTTGTGACTCCATTTGGGGTTTTCTTGGCAAAGATACCAGAGTGGTTTGCCATCCTTCTCCAGCTCATATTACAGATGAGGAAACTGAGACAAACAGGGTAAAGTGACTTGCTCAGGGTCACACAGCTAATAAATGTCTGAGACCAGATTTGAACTCTGAAAGACGAGTCCTCCTGACTTCAGGCCCAGCACTCTATCTACTGCACCACCTAGTTGGCTCAAGTGAGTCTTAATTTAATGGGATTTACCCATTGAGGATGGGCATTTTGACAAAAATATCTCCTCACCTGAGGCTTTCCAAGGATCATTCCAAGCTCCTCCTCAAACCTTAAATTTTAGTATGTTAGGAAAGCCACGATTTCCTTTGGTACTTGATCAACCATATGCCAGCATTAGAATATCTACATTTTGAGGAGGAAGCCCTGGCATGGTCATGAGAAGAACTATGCTGCAGTCACAGATAGGGCCCCACATGCTCCAGGATCCCCCTCTTCTGGCTCCTTTGCCCCATGCTGACAACTCAGGCTCTTCCGAGAGGCCCAAGATATAGGGGTGGGGTGAGGAATGAAGTTAAATTCCCCTCTACCTGCAGCTAAGCCACGTGGCTCTTGTTTAGGCTCGCTATAAGGAGCATTGAAGAAGAAAACAGGCTGGCTGGTTAGCAAGGGCCAGGAGGTTTCACATTCACACCCCACCCCCCCCTTCCCAAGCTCCAGCGTGGCAGCTCTTTTTCATGGACCAGCACTCCGAGGACCAAGAGGAAGAGTCATCATGCTCTTTAGCTTTCCTTGATGCCCACTGCCCCCTGGCTTTTATCATCTCTCCATAAGCTCTCTACCTCTGAAGTCACATCATCCAATGATATCACCCAGTTCAGATTCTGAATGCTGACTTTTTGGACAACCTCCCACCTTAGTGACCAGCACCTGGATTGATATTCTCCATCACCCCTACCATCATCCAAGGTAACTTCATCATTCATGTCAATGGTCCTTCTAACATCCTTGCCTCCTAACAGCTTCCCCAATGCCAAGAGACATTTGGTCTCAGTGGTTGCACCTTAGTCCTCCCCATCACCTCTAAATGGCTCCACCTCTAAGATCTTGTCTCCAGAATTCCCTTTTGTGATCACAGTCTTTCCTCCTCCCCGCCCCTCCCCACTGCCTCATTCCTCCTAAACCTGCTTTTTACCCACTTTGTAGCCTCGTTCTCCCCAATCCCTACCACTTCCTTTTCCCCAATTCACTATCCTCTCTTTCAATGCAAATCCCTTCTTTTACATACTAATCAATCTTTTAAGTAGAGAGTATAAGTGATTCCTCTCCACCCTAAAACTCCTTGCCTCTTGTGTACTGTCCTTGCTAATTTCAAAACCTGATTCACCTTATTTGCTTTTGCTACTTAGCTACTGTTAGGAGTCAAAAAACTTTGCAGCCTACATCCACTACAAATTCATGCTATCTGACCTCAACTGGGCTTCACTGCTCTACAGAAATCTTTTTTAATTGATAGAATGATTACCTATCAAACTCCACACAGTGACCTTTTCAGACCATCTTCTGTCTCCTCTCAGAACCCAGGACTCTGCTTTTGTCCCCTTCTCTCATAGCTGACCTCAAGTCTTACTTCACTGAAATGTTCTCCTCTTCATGTCCTCACCCATCCTTGTCTCCTTGTCCTCAGCCTCAGAGGAATAATGACCCTCTTCCTAATTAAAGATAGCACTTGTACTTGTGATTTTGATGCCATCCTTCTCAATCTTCTCTAGGATCTGTGTCTCTATCTGTCTCTCTCTCCCTTGTACTCTCCTGTTCCCACCCAACTCTCCTTCCTCTACCTTTTTTTATATCTCTCTCTGTTTCTCTTCCCTCTCCTCTCTTTTCTTCTTCTTCTTCTTCTTCTTCTTCTTCTTCTTCTTCTTCTTCTTCTTCTTCTCCTCCTCCTCCTCCTCCTCCTCCTCTTTCTCCTCCTTCTTCTTTTTCTTCTTCTTCTCTGTCCCCTCCTCTTCTCTCTCTTTGTCTCTCTCCCCTTCCCTCCTCTTCCCTCCCCTGTCCTCTTTCTCTCCTCCTCCTCTCTCTCTATCCCCCCTCTCCTGTCTGTCTCTCTCTTTCTCTGTCTCTGTCTCTCTTAACTTCTCGAGTGTCTCTTTTCCTACTGGTAAAAAAACAAAAAGTCTTGCTCTCCCATCCTAAAAATAGACCATCTATTACTTTGTTAACAACTTAAGCTATCATTCTAGATCCCCCCTACCCCCACTATTCAATGCTAAACTTTTAGAGTCTACACTCTTTGCCTCTAGTCTTCACTATGAGCACCTCAAATTCCACTACTCCCATACCTCAATGAGGGCCATCCCTTCCTCTGGAATGCCCTCCCTTCACATCTCTACCTGTTCAAATGCCAAGGATAGGCACCTGCCACCTCCTTTATAAAGCCTTTCTTGATTCCTCAATTGAAAGTGATCTCCTCTTCCACAAATATCTTAGAGCATTTTGCCTGGATTTCTCTTATCTAGATCTTTGTCCTTATCACAAGCTACTATGCATCCTACTAAGTATAACAGGATCATAAATTTAGAACTTGAGGGGACCTTAGAGCTTATCTAGTCCAACCTCTTTATCTCAGAGATGATGAAACTGAGGCCCAGAGAATCTGGAGTGACTTAAACAAAATTATATAAGTAGCAAGTGGCAGGGCTGGGATTTCAATTCAGGGACTCTGATGTCAAATATCATCCTTTTTCTAATTTACCAATTTGTAAATATGTAAGAATATAAGCTCCTTAACGACACGGACTATGTCATATTTCTCCTCTTTATTACCAGCACTGAGTACTCATGGGGTCCTTGTGCCTAGCATGCTCTTAAGAATTATTCAGTTGAAAAAGATGGACAGAGAACATACCAGCACCCCAAAAGCGATGATCTTCAGCACACACTCCATGGAGAACATCGAAGTGAATACAATATTCAAGCCCTTCAGCATCATTTCATACTCATAGGGGGCACCATAGAACTAGTCAGGAGAGGAAAGAGAGGGGTAAATGTTAAAGGGGACATATATAGCACATGATAAAAAAAGCTAACTTGCCTGGGTTTTCAGCCACTAGTGAGGTTCTTAGAATCATAGGATCAAAGAGCTAAGGTGGGAAAGGATTTAAGAGACCATCTAGTCTTTTTGTTGTAGTTTAGTTGTTTTTCATTTGTGTCCAACACTTTGTGATCCCATTTAGGGTTTGTTATTTCTTTCTCCAACTCATTTTACAAATGAGGAAACTGTGGTAAACAGGGCTAAGTGACTTGCCCAGGGTCACATAGCTAGCAAATGTCTGAGGCAGGATTTGAACACATGAAAATGAATTCCTGACTCCAGGTCCAGTATTCTATCCACCATACCACCCAGTAACACCATGTAGTCTAGGGGTCAGCAAAGCACAGTCCAAAGGCCAACTCTGACTCATTTATTTTCAAATGAAAAAACCACTCAGCTCACAGGTTGGATAAAAACAACCTCCCCCCCTTTTCTCCTCTGATCTAATCCAATTCTCTCAGTTTACCCAGAGGCCAACTAAGACCCAGAAAGGAGAAGTGACTTGCTGAAGGTCACACCTATCATTAGGGGCAGAGTAAGGATTCTATCTCAGATCCTCTGACTCCAAATCCAGAGATTTTTCAACTATACCATAGTTTTCTGAAGCAACCAATCTACACTAACACAGCAAAAGCGCTAAGTCATCAACACTGAGACAATTGAGGTCAAATATTCATTTTCCTTACATGCACTTCATACAAGGGAAGCACTCAATAAATATCTATTGACTAGAATTGAATTCCCTTTTAATATGGCAGCAGGGACAAGGATTCCACCGCTACTTTTCCTAGGGGGATTCCTATTTCCCACCTAGCTTCAGAGTGTCACCTGTCCCATGCTGAGCCAGCATCAAGAGCAGCCCATGCCCTAATGACATGAGATTACTCACCTTCATCATCAAGACAGCCGTGTTGAGGGCAATCATGGCCATGATGAAATACTCAAAGGGTGGGGATACCACAAATGTCCACGTCTTATACTGGAAGGACTGCTTGTTCTGAGGCATGTAACGGGTCAGGGGCTTGGCACTGATGGCAAAGTCTATGCAAGCCCTCTGCAGGGAGAGAGGGGGACAGCACAATGAGCTTGGAGGAGCCAGCGGCAAAGGGAAGCGCATCTCCTCTGAAAAGGTGAAGAGAGACAACTAAAAACCTTTCCTAGCATGTCTGGTGCCCTTATCCCTCAAGACTGCTGGCAGTCAAAACCTGAAGCGGCTTGACCACTGGACTTCCCGGAGGAGCTCTATTGCCTTTTTCCTCATGACCAGTGCCCCCTTGTAGTCATCAGAATGATACCATGTTTTACAATTTGTTTATAAATGGCACATTTTTGTCCACTTACTGTTACACTATCCTTTTAACCTCATAACCATTCATGTGGCTAGTATATCATCACCATTGAAGCTCAGAGAGTGAAGTGATTTGTCCAGTATCACTCACCACCCATGTAATCTTGTCCAAGTCATAGAAGAGCAGGAACTTGAACTCGTGTCCTCTGACTTCCATACCAGTGCTCTTTCTATATCACATTGCTATTCCTGTGGTAGCAGTGGCTGTTCTGCATCCCCTGTATCTCAACATAAATGGCCAGGTTGCCAATCACACATAAGCTGGTACTTTTACAGTCTACAACTGTTCAAGTAGAATGGGTCCCAAACTGGATGACTTCCAGGGAGGGAAGTAAGTCCCAGGGACCACTTAAGGTTCCAAGTCAAATTTGGACCATACAGTTTACAGTCAGAAGTGAGAGGACCATTAAGTCTTTCCATGACCAACAGGATCCCTTCCCCCAGGGGACTGTGGGCACCTTGGTCAGGGCTATGATAACTTAAGCCATTGCTAGCTAAGGCACGACCAATTTGCTTTATACCTCTGCCTCTAAAAAAGAGGTGCTATATGTAGCACCTATAAACTCTTCAAAACTCAGGAGACGGGCCACAGTTTTGATTGTAATTCAACTGTCTGCTTGCCTTAAATCTGCCAAGTTCTTATCTCACTTAAGTCCTGGACTTGGGCTAGGCAAAGGTGGTGATATAGATGTATGGGGTGGGGGCTGGGATGGATCTGGCTACTACTGCCTTCAAATAAAAGATACTTTCCTAAATCTTAGTACCTTCAGAGGAAGATCAGATTTTTTTGCAACAAGGTTACTTCTTTCAGGAACACAAGCCTCAGTTTCCCTGCCTGACAGACTCATCAAAGTAAAACCCAGAACTGGAAGGAAGAAAAATGGCTGCCTCCTATTGAGAGAACTCATGGACACCAAAGCATTCCTCTTAATTACTGTATCATCTTAGAGAGTCCCTGTTCTTAGTCAAGGGGCATGACCATACCCTCATAGGGTCAACCATGTCCATGAGTGGACAAAGAATTTTTCATTTGGGGTCTAGGTGTGTTTCTGCAGAGATTCATGGAAAAAGCCAGAGGCAAATAAGTTTCCCACCTAAGAATCATTACATAGAAAAATGTATGACTTTTATGTCATATCAAACCCAGTGGTCTCTTTACAAATCAACTGTGGTTTAAAAAAAAAGATCAAGATACACAGATGGTTTGTAATCCCAAGCCCATTACCAAGAACATTACCAAGAACCTTGTGCTGCTGAGGTGAAAGGAAAGAAGCCTCCCTAACAGCCCCAGATGTCAGCTAAGAACTCTCCCCTCACCACCTGCCAGTGTTCCTCTGTGGAAGGCCAGGACTCACAAGGTACCTCATTCTTCTCCAGGCTGCATTCTGACATCACTTTGTCTCCCTGCTCCTGGAAGGTGATGATGATCAATGCCACGAAGATATTGACGAAGAAAAAGGGAAACACAACAAAGTAGACTACGTAGAAGATGGACAGCTCCATCCGGAAGCCAGGGCTTGGACCCTGTTCTTCATATGTTGCATCCACCGAATGTTTCAGTACACTGGAAACAAAGGGAAAGGGAGTTCATTTCTGGGACACAAATTAGAAGCCAGAATTGGGAAAGAACTCCCCCCTAATGAATGTGGGGCAGTAGAAAGATTACTGGACTGGGAGTCAAGAGAGCTGAGTTACATTCCTAGCTCTGCCATTAACTCTTTTGTATTAGCCTTTTCAAAGAACTAGGTTTTAGTTTTGTTTGTCAGTTCTTTAGTCTGATCTATTTCTTCTGGAATTTTCAAAATTTCATCTCATGATGATTTGGGGTTTGTTTATTCTCTAATTTTTAAAACTACATATTCAGTTAGCTAACTCTTTTGTTGATGTAGGTATGTTCATTCTTTTTCACAGTTATTCATTTTTCTAGAATTTGACCCACTTATTTTCAAAATGCCATTAAGTCTTCATTTAGGTCTATAGCTTTTGTTTGTGTTCCCTATATTAATTACCATTTTTATTACATTATGGTCCATAAAAGATGTGGTTAGTATTTCTTTTAAAAATGTATAATTTTTGTGTCCTAGAACATGGTTTATTTTTGTAAAGATATTGTACAATGCTAAGAAATAAGTGTTTTCTTTAGTATTCATATTCAGAGGAAAGCCATGGTTTTTAGCTCAATTCTCCAACAGTTTGTTCAGTTCTGTAATTTTTATTTCTCTTTATGTTAGATTTTTCCAGCTCTGATAAAGGAATATTAAAAATCGACTGCAGTTATACAGTGGGTTTTTTGTGGTTTTGCTTTGGGTTTTTTGGCCAATGGTTTTTTCTTTTATGAATTTAGATGCTATGCCAGTTGGCACATATAAATTTAGTACTGATATTGGTTTGTTGTGTATGCTTCCTTTAAACACTTTATAGTCTCTCTGTCTCTCTTGGTGTTTAAACTTTCATTTTTGTTTTGTCTGATAGCATGATAGCACCTTCTCTACTAATAATAGTTCACATTTATATTAGGTTTGAAGATTTTTCATTGCTTTTTACAGATAGGCTCTCATTTGATCCTTGCAACAAACTTGTGAGGAAGTATCTCCATTTTCAGATGTGGAAATAAAGCTCAGAGAAGTAAGTGACTTGCTCAGGCTTATACAGCTAATAAATATCAGAGGCAGGAATCAAAACCAGATCTTAACTTTAAGACCATCACTGTCCATACTGTGTTGTTACCTGATGTGGCTTAATGGCTTGAGTGAGCAAGTCCTACTTACCTCCCTCCTACAGCCCTCCTCTTCCTCCTTCTTCTTCTTCCCATTCCCTTTTCTCTCCTTCCCCAGCCTCTTCAGAACTGGAGTCAGAAAAGCAGGGCTGGGTGCCCTGCCGGGGACTGCTCCTAGCCTCCCTAAGGGAAGCATTAAGGGATGTTTGTGTGGACAAGGGTTATTACTATATGTGAGTTCTGGCCTCCTCCTGGAGCCTGCAGGGCTTTGGGCCTCTTTGTGGTGGCAAAATGACAAACCAATTTCTAGGAGGGCAAGAAGGAGAGCTATTCTTTTGTAACACATCCTGGTTAGCACAGTACCTGATCCAGCATAAGCACTTAAGAAATACTTATTGACTGACTCTTTAACATGGTATACCATGAAAAAAAGTGCTAGAGTTGGAGTCACAGGACTTGAGTTCAAATTCTGACTCGCTACTTAGTGCTTGTGTGACCTTGGAAAAGTCACTTAACCTCTTTGGGTCTCAATTTCCCCAATAAAATGAAAAGGTTGGATTAGATGTGTTCTACAGTCCCTTCTGGCTCAAACTTAATGATCTTCTATGTATTATTTAGCAGGGATACTTACTTAAATGCTCTCCACCTCTTGGAATCATATACAGAAAGATATATTAGTATCAAAGTGTCTTACATGCCTCTCCCCTCTTATCGTGTTCATGCCTGAAATCTTTAAAAAGGCAGGATGATATCAGAATGCTTACTGTCTCAGGGAAGTACGGGGGAATAGAATTTGGAACTCAAAACTTTACTGGCCCCCCAATTTTTTAATTGTTTTATCATGTAATTGGGGAAAAAAATGAAATATTGTGTTTTTTTTTTAAAAAGAACAAGGTATAAAACACATTGCATTTCTCCTAGCTAGGCTCTTGCTGTCCTCGATTAAAATAATTCACTAAAAAATAAAAACAAATAAAAAAACAGAATGGTATAAAGGATAGAATACTATACATGGAATTAAGATGATTTGAGTTTAAATTCCACCTCAGGCACTTACCAGCTGGGTGACTTTTGGCAAGTCACTTAAATCCTTTGTGCCTCAGTTTTCTCATCTGTGAAATGAGGGAGCTGGGCTTCTCAAGTCTCTTCTAATTCCAACTTTATGATTATATGATACCCCTTAGTAAAGATCCTCTCCAGAGCAGCTGTCTGACTCTCCATGGGAATTTTCTTGTGTTCTCAATAGTGCCAAAACATTATCTATCCAACTCCCCCCTTCCCCAACCACACAGAACCTGGTGGCAACTCACGTTGGCCACCCTTCTCCTGTAGACACTGTGAAAAGAGTCAGCAAGGCCCAGAGCACGTTGTCGTAGTGAAAGTCATACTTCTTCCACTGCCTGGGTTGAGCTTCCACCTCATCCTTTTCATAATCCAAATATTGACCCCTGAAAATGGGAGCAAAGGGCAGGTTAGGGAGAGAAATTATATTATGTTGGGGATATGTACTTTCCCTACAGAAAGCATGTATCAGAGCCAAGGAGAGAAGGAAGAGACATAATCCCTGTGCTAAGAACTCATGAGTATCACTGCCTTCTTATACACATCCAATACTTTGAATTTGATGGGATTTTTAGTTTTCTAAATTAGTGTTCTTGGCATGTGAGTGGCATTCATTTAAAAACTCTCTATGTCAAAAAAGTAATGCAGTCTAGTGGAAAGAGAGCTTGCTCTAAAGTCAAAGGACCTGAGTTCAAAACTTGTCTTTACCTGTGTGACCTCTGGTAAGTCATTCTGAGACTCACTTTTCCCATTTGTAAAACAAAAGGATGAAACAACACGGTCTTTAGAGTCCTTTCCAACTGTAAATCTATGATCCTTTGAGTCAAGTGTTGATTTTTTTTTTCTTTCTCTAAAAATGCTGGTTCAAAAGCTATATTAGAAAACCCAAGAACTTTGGTCCAATCCCTTGACTCTGGTGTTAGCCAATCAGTTGCCCATCTCCATCTGAAGCAACAAGACTTAAAAACTCAGAGATGTTTGATCTCTCCTAAAGGGGATTGATCTCCAACTCATACCCCAATAACCACACGGCCTATGTTCAATGTGACTTATAAATTGTTCTTCCCCATGAAAAGGATTATATGACATAAAGAAAGTGGGGCCTAACAAAAACAATGGCTTATTTGAAATAAAGTTCTAATACAAGAAAATGGCCACTGTAAAGGATGTAGGTAGGTCAAGATGACTTAGTTCATTTCTTGAAACATTCCAGAAGTTTCAAACCAGTTCTGGGGACCTCTGCCCTCAGTCCCATGGTTTTCACTTTTCACTACTTTCTAACTTGTGCCCAATACCCAACACCTGACTGTACCAACCATCTGTCTTCCCATTTCTACCATCACTGCAGTCTTAGGGTGCTCCTTCCTAGCACCTACTTTGATCATTCCTATCTCCTTCCTGCCTCCAAACTGTCTCCCAACACAAGTTTTCTAGGGTATACTTACAAGGGAAAAGAATACCTCTTCTACTTCTTTCCTAAGTGATGGAGGGAATCGAAAGCACTTCAAGTTGTCCATATTTATGAATTTCTCTCCTATTAGGCTATAAGCATCAAGAGGGCAGGGCCTACATACGTCTCATCTAAACTTATTTGTCTCAGAATGTAGCAGAGGACTGTGCACAGTCAGGGCTTCATTCTTTGTTGGTTAAACACAAAGGTTTTCTTTTTAACCCAGAAACAAAGTATAATCCATTGCCTCAGAGAAAAAAATCTCTCTTCTCCTTCTTCTTCTTCTTCTCCTTCTTCATCTTCTCCTTCTTCTCCTCCTCCTCCTTCTTCCCCTTCTCCTTCTTCTTCTTCTTCTCCTTCTTCTCTCTCTCTATCTGCCTCACACACACTCTCTCTGACTCTCTCTGTCTCTCTCTGTGTGTCTCTGTCTCTGTCTCTGTCTCTCTCTCCCTTCTCTCTCTTTCTCTTCTCAGTCCATCAAAATCATGGTTATAGAAGTGGCTCTGATCACTTGGGTATGGTCCACTGAGCAGTATGGTCTCAATTGACCCAGAAGGGAAAGAAATCTTCTGGGAATAAAGTAAGAGCACATTTCAGGATTGGAGTCATCATGGCCGGACTGGGTTTACTTGGATGAGCCACAGTGGGTCTTTTAATTTTAGCTACTCTCCAGAGTTACATACTTGCTGATTTCCTCTGGCGGGATTTTCACCTGACCCCCTCACCCTCCCAACATTTCTACTAAACCAATAGGCCAAATGGTTCCTTATAGGAGTAAATTTTACTGTTACTATGTAGTGTTGCCATGTTTGGCTACTGATTATTCCTAAGTAGTGTTACTATGTTTGGTTACTAAGAAGCATTGATTTGGTCTGGTTAATGATTTTTGAGTTCGGTGTGGTGTGGGAAGGAGAACCAGTTCGGTCTTGGAGCAGACTTGGGCCGGTCATTTAATTTCTTTGAGTGTCAGTTTCTTCATCTACAACGAGACCTGCACTACTATTTAGGCTGATAGCTGGTATAATGGATAAAATACTGGGCTTAGATTCAGGTAGATCTGAGTTTAAATCCTATCTCAAGACATTTGCTTATTGTGTGACCCTGGGCAAGTCATTTAACTTCTATCTGTCTCATGTTCTTCATTTGCAAAATGGGGATAATTATAGCCCCTACCTCATAAGGTTGTTGTGAGAATCAAATGAGACTATATCTCTAAAGCGAAGTATATAATAAATGTTAGTTGTGACGATGATGACAATGAGCCTCACTGGACCACCATGACATGAAGAATCCTGGCACAAAGCACACAGCAAATCTTAGAGTAGTACAAGGAGATGAGTTGTTGCTGGGCAATGTTGCTATGTTGGGGTTACTGGTTGTTAAGCATTTAACTGTCTTATCTATGAGGCAGCTAGGTGGGGCAGCAAACAGAGCACTGTGCGTGGAATGAGGAGGACCTGAATTCAAATCCAGCTTCAGAAACTTCCTAACTATGTGACCCTGGGAAAATCACTTAACCTCTACTTAACACTGGAAAAGGGAATGGCAAACCACTCCAGCATCATTGCCAAGAAAACCCACGGACAGAGATCTACTGGATCATGAAGACCCGAACACAACTGAATGACTGAACAATGATAACAACGTCGTATCTGCAGCCAGTCCCTCAGGCTGAGAGGCCTCCTCTATACAGGTTGGACTACATCCAAAACTTAAAACATCTGCCAAGCTTCTAACAAGGAAACTGTGCACCCATGGTCCCTGGGCTGAGGCTGTCCTTGGGGTTTCTGACCTACAGAGGACTTAATATCACGGCAGCCCTGGCTGTAACTCAGTTTACCTGCAATCCCTCTGCAGCTCTTTGGATTCATCTGTGCAATAGAAGAATTTTCCTTTGAAGAGCTGCACAGCAATGACGGCAAAGATGAACATGAAGAGCATGTAGACAATGAGGATGTTGAGGACATTCTTCAGGGAATTTACGACACAGTCAAACACAGCCTGTGGAGAGAGAAGCATGAGAGAGAGGGCAGAGCAGGGGCAGGGATGGGGCTGGGCAGGGCCTCTAGAGGGAGGAATGAGAGAGGCAGGGTATGGGGCAGATGGTCACATCTGTGGCAACGATGAAGAAGGAAGGGCTTATCCAGGCCAGAGGCCAAGTTCAACCTATAGAAAGAATTGTGGGTGAATGAGGGATGGTGGAAAGAGACAGAGGAAGAAAAAGAGAAACAAAACCCAAAGCCATCACTAAGCTGAGGGTCTTGTTCACTTTGGGTGTGTATGGGGCAGAGGAAGAGAAGACTGCATCAGGCTTGCTAGCTGTTAACAAGATGAGGTTGAGCTCAGGAATGCTCTCACCTCCCTGATGTTCCCAGACTAGAAAGAAATCAGAAGTCTCTTAAATTGGGAGTTTCTAGAGGGCAAGGTTCATGTCTTATATCCACCAGACTAAGTCTGAGTTCAAGGTCCCTTCCTTCCTGACCACCTGTTAGCTGGCTACATGGAGAAGTTCAGTGCCTGCCTCACCAGAGAGATGATGTGGTACAGGAGATAAAAAGCCAAGCCCAATCCTACTTCTGTTACTTACTATCCATGTGACCTTAGGCAAATCACTTCACTCTCCTGGATCTTGGTGGCCTCATCTGTTTAGTGAGAGGACTGCACTAGATGATGCCTAAAGTTCCTTTTAACTCTGAATCTTTGATCCTCTGTAAGGGTGCCTGCCTTTCTCTAGTAAAGTCTATCTTCTGGCCAAATGAGAAAGGTTTCTTTGAGGGTAGATGTAAAAAAAGGTCATCTTTGGGGAAGACAGGACCTTCAGCTTGCCAAGCAGTATCTCCTACTCAAGACTCTTGGGCTGAATTCCATGGACCTAATCCTCCTCAGGGACTGAGAGGTCACCTGGTACAATCACCCAAACAGCAGGCATAAAAGGGAGAGAGAAATTATTTCTGTAAAATTCAACCTATAAAGAATATAGAGAAGACATATAGCATATAGATGACCTATCCCCTATGATCTAGTATAGAGGAGACCTGGTATACAAAGAGCATTGGACTTCAAGTCAGAAAACCTGGATTCAAATCCTGACTCCAATAATTACTAGCTATGTGACCTTGGTAAAGTCACTTCATGTCTCTGGGTCTCAGTTTCCTGATCTGTAAAATGGGGATAATACTTGTACTCCCTACCCTCACAGAATTGTTGCAAGAACAGTATTTTTAAAAACCTTAAAATGCTATATAAATGAGAATTATTATCATAAATGGTCAGTGTCCCAAAAGATCCTGAAAATAGGGGGCCTGTGTTCTAACTGTAACCAGACAAATGATTGCCTGATGGCTCTAACAGCACCTACCTCCTCTCTTCAGTGGGCCTAGTCAGACTTTAGCAAGAAGGAAACTTCAGCTGTATGAAAATGACAGAGAGTGGGTGTAGGATGGTGGGGTTTGCTATTTACCAAGATCTAACCCAGAAGCATGGCCTATTTGAGACTACTGCTTACTCTGAGACAGAAAGCCTTCCAACTCGGCCCATGGGTACAGGCCTTGTGGTAGAAGGAGGAAAGAGCAGCTCCTCCTCCTTCCTTCAGCTGCTCACTGAGTAATGTTCTGTGCTCCCTGGGTTGTGATGAAGAACATTGAATGGGATCAGAGTCACTCTTCTACATGTTTGTGAAATGTCCAGAGGAAGATTTGGAGCTAGTAAGGGATAGAATGTAACTCAAGGAATCCAATTTTGCCCAAACATTTTGGACAAACATAAAACGATTGCTCCTGTGGAAGGATTCGTATTTTCGCTTTTAAATTCTCTAGGCCATCCCTTTCTCTCCTGAGGTGATCAAAATAAATCAGACTTTCCTCTTCCCCTTTGCTTCAAAGATCAGCACCTCACCCTCCCTTCTTTCACACTAGGCAAAAATCAATCAATCAATCAATCAAAAGACCAAAGCAGTCAGTCCCCCATCCAAGATCCATCCCTTTAAGACCCTGATTCCTTCAGGCTCCAACCTTCAGTTTTGGTAAGCGTTTGATGGTCTTCAGAGGCCTCAGGACTCGGAGCACTCGAAGTGACTTGATCGTGCTGATGTCTTTCCCTTTTCCTCTAGAAAGGGAAAAGCCACAGAGAAAAAAACAGGAAGGGAGGAATTTGGCTTGTGTTTGGCTCTCAAGAACCCTCCTCCCCACCTCATTATACCCATGTGCACCACTGCAGGACTTGGGCAGGACTCATTTGTACACCAAAGTCCCCAGCCCACTGTTTTTCAGGACTGAGGGGCTCATTTTCAGTCACAGAAACATTAACTGCCCAAACTTTGTCCCTATACTGCAGTCCACGGACACATCAGCATCTCTTCTCTTTCCCAGAAATTCCTCACAAACAGTTGAGGACAGGTGGAAGGAAGTGCCTGGTATCATAGAGTAGAGCAAATCTCATATCTGGAGGAGGAAAAGGAAGGGAGGAGGAGAAAGAGGGTAAAGGCATCCCTCCTGAGGAACAAGCTAGATTGGACATCTCCTTCACTAGGGAGGAAACATAGCTTTAAAGTACAGATTGATAGCCATACACCCCCCTTTGCTACAGGAAGGAGAAATAATCAGCTCCAAACCTCATAGGGAGAGAGAAGCAGCAAAATTTGGGTTAGACAGAATAAGGTTTCCATCTTCCAGGAGGAGCAGCTCCTCAACCTGATCAACTTCCTGTGATCAGACATGCTAAGCCATGTAACAAGGAAACTGTTACATGGCTAAAATAGCATTTCCCATTCAGTGCATGCAGATGCTGTCCTGGTTAGGGGTGTATGGGGGAAACACTTACAGACCACACGCAGGAGTTCAATACTAAGTGCAGATGATGTCTGAACCAATAGAAAATGAAAGTTGTTGGGGGGTTTTCCCCCTGAGGGCCATGAGGTTTGACCTCCTAGAAAAGCTAGCTGCAAGACCTCCCAGGATGTCTACTTATACTACAGAGAAGGGAGAGAGGCATAGGAATATAAAAGAAAGAGGAGAGAAGAAAAGGAAATAGGAAATGTTGAAAAGGAGGAGGTGAAAGAGAAAAGAAATAGAAGGAAAAAGGATGAAGAAGGGAGGGGAAGAGACAAGAAGAAGGAAGGGGAAGGAGAAAGGGAGGAAGCAAAGAAAAAGGAAGGGAAAGGAAAGGAAATACAGAAGAAAGGAGAGGGAGAAGAGGATAAACAGAGCTCTGCTCTTGTCACACTAGCCCTTATGGCTGATAAATCTGCTGAAGACCCTCCTCTGGGGAAGGAAAGTCAAAGTCTGTAGCTTTCCAAGGAGACTGCTGAGTCTCATTAGGCAGGAAGGATTCCTGGGGTAGCCGGTTAGTTAAAGCTCTCTATTGGTTGTACCAATTGTCTTCCAGTTGTAGTACTGAAGACATAGGCTCCCAAGACTCAGGTTCCATCCTCTTTAGGCCTCGAGTTTAGCCTCTAGCTAGGCAAAGGCTGCTAGATGATTCAACAGATAGAATATTGGCCTTGGAGTTAGGAAGACCTGAGTTCAAATCCTGCCTCATCATTTGTGATTTTGCAAAAGTCACTTGACTTCTCTAAGTCTCAGTTTCCTCAACGACAAAATGGGGAAAAATAATAGCACCTACCTCTCAGATAGGATAAAATGAGATAATATTGGCAAAGTGCTTTAAAAATCTCAAATTGCTATATAAAGATTAGTGATCATTATTATTAGCTAACCCAGAAAAAGACCCCACTAGGCTTTGTGATTCTGACTGTTCCTGAATACCATCACAAATGGTGTTTGGCATGGGAGGTAGGGTGGTTTTGTTCTAAGAAAACACAGACCCATAAAGCAAAATTAGTTCCCACATGTTCAGAAGACACAGAAAACCTGAGTTAGTGTGGTCAAAGAGAAAATTAAGGACCTGGTTGGGAATGGGAACAATTGATGCCTATCTCCAAGTATACAGGCCTAACTATCCACAATTACAAGGTACAAGAAAGTCTGGAAGCACTATAACAATCAGGAAGATATTGAGGGCCAAGCTGAGTCTTCACACCAGCAAAGGGGAAGCCCTGTGGCTCTTCATGGGTCTGCTGCCCATCTTCAGGAAGCTCAAAGAGGTGGGGAAGAAGGATCACTAATGAATACCAATATTGAGTTTGACAGAAGGTGAGAGATGTTGAGTGAACCTAAGTCCTTGTGGAGTCCTTCTTGAGGAATATCAATAAAGAGAACCAGCAGTTCATAGGAGACAATATCCAAAGAGAGGCAGATCAAAACTAGGATAAGTCCACTGCTTCATGGTAAATGTGATAGTGGCAGCAGACAGAAGCAAGAAGCAAAACTATTTAATTCTTATCTGACTTCTGTTTTCGCTTCCAAGGAAAATGATCTTTAGATTGAGACAGATGGAATAAAAAGCATTCCTGGTGAGGTGAAATTCTTTATCAATGGGGTGTTGGTAAGAGACCAGCTTGTTATTTTCATGAGTTCAATCACTAGTCACAGAAAAATTACATCCTAAGATACTAAAAGAACTGACAGATATAGTTGCTAAGCCACTGTCAGTGATTCTATGAAAAATTGTGAAGAATGAGAAAGGTACCATAGAACTGATGAAGGGCAAATGGGGGAGAGAGAGAGAGAGAGAGAGAGAGAGAGAGAGAGAGAGAGAGAGAGAAAGAGGAAAGAGGGTGCAAATTATAGGCCAGTGAGCTTGACTTTGGATTTCTGACAAAATTACTGAACATATGATTAAAGGAATAGTTTATGAAATGGTAATCAGTAAGGATAAGTATGACTTCATCAACAAGAGTTCCTGCCAAACTAACTACATTTCCTTCTTCAACAAGGTAACTAAACTAGTAGACTGGAGGAATATTGAAGACACAGTTTTACCTAGGTTTCAGCAAAGCCTGTGACAACATCTCTTGTACTGTGCTCATGGATAAGATAGAAAGATGCAGGCTAAATGGCTGTGCAGGTAAGTTGATTCAGACAGGTTGAATGACAAGACAAAAGAGCTATTATTAATGGTTCAATGTCAACTTGGAAGGAGTTATCTGGCAGAATGCCCCAGGGATGTGTCCTTGGCCCTATGCTGTTCAACATTTTTATCAATGGCTTGAACACATAGAAGGCATACTTGTCAAATTTGTAGATGTCATGAAGCTAGAAGCAATAGCTAACACACTCTATGACAGTCAGAATCCCCAAAGATCTCAGCTGGCTAGCACCATGGGCCAAATTTAATAAGATTAAATTTGATAAGGGAAAATTCTACACCCAGATTAAAAAATCAACTTTGTAGTTTTACAAAAATGGAGAGCATAAAGATAGCTGGGCTACTGTTCATGTGAAACAGATTCAGGCATTTTAGTGAGCCAAAAAAAGTTTATAGTAGCTTATACTACCTTAAAATACAATGTCCAGTCTAAGGTAAGTGATGATCCCATCGTATTGTGTTCTAGTCAGATCATACTTGAGGAATATTCAGTTTGGAGCACCATATTTTAGGAAGGTCATTGGTGTGCATCCAGAGAAGGACAAACAAAATGGGAAGAAAACTGGAGACCATGCCATAAAAGGATGATGTAAAGGACCTGGGAAGTTTAAGGAGAGAAAACTTACAGGGCATGTGGAATGTGGTAGGAAGAGGGCAACATAAAAGGTATTTTCAAGTGTCTGAAAGTCTGTCATGTGGAAGAGGGACTGGATATGTTCTACTTTTCCTAGATGGCCAGAAGTAGCAGAGAGAAAGACTTAAGCTTAATGTAATTTAAAGAAAGAAAACACAATAACTTGGAGATGTCCAAAAGTAGAAGGAGATGCCTTGGGAGGTAGTGGATCTGTCTTTCCTTAAGGTTTTCAACTGGAGACTAGGTGACCAATTCTTAGGGACATTCTCAAGGGGACTCATTTTCAGGTACAAGTTGAACTAGTCAGAGTCTCCCAATCTGGGGTCCATTAACTTGTTTTAAAAAATATTTTGATAACTCTATTTCAGTGTAATTGGTTTCCTTTATAATCTTATGTATCTTATTTTATGCATTTAAAAGCATTATTCTAAGAAGGGATCCATAGACCTCATCAGGCTGCCAACGGGATTCAGGATACAAAAAACGTTAAGAATTCCTGGATTAGATAATCTTTTGAAAGTCCCTTCCAACTCTGAAGTTATATGATTCTTATCTCCTTCTAATTGGACCCAGGTCCAAGAAGCTGGATTTTCTGGATATAGTCTGAGTGGGAATAAAATGGGAAAAAGGTTTCTGAGAACTTTTCTTCCTCTTTCTGGGGAATCCTCAACTCTAGGGAGTTCTTTCTTCTGTGGTTCTTTCTAGAAGCATGTTGGGGATTCAGACACCTTCCTTGTAACCTGTGTTGTGGATTAAGGTCCCAACTCCTACTCCTGTAAGTTTGTATCTGGAATTCATTGTTAGGTAGCTATACATTTTTTGATCACTGACTGTTGACTCAGGAATTTTTGAGCCTTGAAGTCAGCTTACATTCTGCAGATAAAGGATAATATCAAAGCTCAGCCCCCAGGTACCCCCTGACACAAGAAATTAAAGCAAATGATACTTAGGAAACTAGATTATTTGGGTTGGAATTGCTCTACCAGCTTATAAAGCTGTGAACTCTAGGAATCCACTCTCATTAAACTGTGACTCCCAGAATTCTCCTGTCTTTAAAGCTATATGAAACCTGCGATTCTCCTGACAAAAGGCTACGAATTCTGGAGTTCTCCTAACAGCAGGGCTGTGAATTGCAGATCTCTCTTGTCTCTAAGTCATGAGCTAGGGTTGGTGCTGATCAGAGTATTAAGTAGGAACGTAGTTAGAAACTGTTAGATAGGTGTGGGTTCTGGGAAGCATGCTGATGTTACTAGACAAATGATAACTGGATGGAAGGAGATTGTCTAAAGATGATGAGCAATAGAATTCAACTGATTCCAAAGCCAATGGAATGAGTATAACATGGATTACAGCCATGTTGTCTAGGGTGTGGTTTGCTAAGGGTGCCAAATAGTGCGCAGGCATTATTAGTAGGGCACGAGAGACAGCAAGAACGCATTACCCCATAAAGCTCCTACAGAGAGTCCAGCAACAGGAAGACAAGGAAAGAATGAAGAGTCAGTGACATAGAGAGAAAGTGCCAAGTCATCTGGGCATGTAAATTCTCTCTCTCTCTCTCTCTCTCTCTCTCTCTCTCTCTCTCTCTCTCTCTCTCTCTCTCTCTCTCTGTCTCTGTCTCTGTCTCTCTGTCTCTCTGTCTCTCTCTGTCACACACACACACACACACACACACACACACGGACACATTTTACAGAACTCACAAAATCTTAAAAAGAAACATCAAACAGACAGCACACGCCACTGTATCTCATCCCAGCATCTCTGACAGGGGCAAGGGAGACAGAAATCTATCAGATAGAAATACCCAGTCTTGGTCTGGGGAAATTGACAAAGCATTGTTCCCATGAAACCCCTTTCTTTCCAAACACACACAGTTTTGCAGATGCTTTGCCTGTGACTAAATACCACCAAAAGAACAAGCAGAAAAAGTGATTAATTGGGATTTGAAATCTATGCCAGGTCTCTAAAGTGAGGGCCCTGACCCCCAAAGGGTGCTGACCAAGCAATTAAAAGGTGGCAATATGTGTTACATTCCATATTCTCTGCAGCAACCAGTCTCTGGGACTCCAAGATGACCCCCTTCATCCATTATCACCCAACACTCCTATCCTCCTCCTTTTGCAACCATGGGCACCTTCACCAGCAGCTGTGCAGGCAAAATTCTCCCTCTCCCCGGGTGCCCTAGAGTCCCCACAACTTTCCCCTTGGACCATTTCACGGCTGTGCCAGGCACCCCTCAGCAAACAATGCCCTCAGCCTCTCCATTCCAGGGCAACGGCCAATGAAGAAGACCTTCTCCATCTCCAACCACCATGACTTTGTTAGTTCTTTTGATGGGACAAAGTACATTGTACAGGAAAAGCAGGCATGAGTCTGCTTTACAGATCTCATTGCGTTATCTTTTCCCACTCTAGATTTTCCTATTTATGTCGAAGGCATCATCATCATCCCAGCCACAAAGGTTTGTGGTTTTTTAGTCACCCTCAACTCCTAATTCCCCCTCACCCCACACAGTCATTCAATTGCCAAATATTGCATTTTTGCATCCACAGCATCTCTCAAATCTGTCATCTTCACTCCACTTACACAGTTTCTACTGGTTCAGACTCTTGTCATCTCTCTCTGGAACTCTTGCCCTAGCCCCCTGACTGATCCAATACCCTGCCTCCAATCCATCTTCTGCCAAGCAGCCAAAGGGATTTTCCTAAAGAACGGTCTGACCATGTCACTCTCCTGCCCAAAAACTCAGGTGGCTCCTATTGACTCTTAAGATAGAATAATATTTCATTTTTATCTCATCCAACTTTTCCTATTTTTATGTTTTCAAATGTGCATAATTATTAGTGTAAGTTGTGTTTATCATTTCTAAATACATATATTGGGGATGCTCTAAATATTGTTACTAATCCATTTTCCAAAGTTTGACCATTCTGCTGGGCTGCCCCAAATAACTGTCCTGGGAGACTTTTTCAGTGACTCCATGGGATTGTGCTGCAGTGGGAGACAATTTGTGTGTTGACAAATCTGAAATATGCTGATTTCGCACAGTGGTCACTCTCCAGTCCCTGGAATTCTGGACAGTACACTGCTACTTCCCCAGCTCCTAAGAAATTAGGAAAGAGGTGAATGGTGTCTTGCTGTAGATTGCCTTTGCTTTGCTGAAAAGCAGAGACTGTGGTCCAAGGAGGCAATCAGAAACCTGTCCCTATGGAAGGCCTCAGAGAAAGGTTTGCTTTTATGCTTTTCTTTCATTGTCCCAGATGGTACTAGTCATTTTGCAGACTGATACTCCTAAATGGTTTTCCAACGTTAGCTTCAAAGAAAGAGCTGTTAGCCCTGACCTAGCTTTCCAGACTGATTTCACATTATACCCCTACACATTCCATTTGCCAGTCCAAGTGGCCCACTGGATCATCCCTATATATGACTTGCCATCTCCCACCTCTGGGCTTTTGCACGAGCTGTCTCCCACCCCCGGGATACTTTACCTCCTCACTTCTCTGCCTTTTGGAATCCCCAGCTTCCTTCAAGGCTCAGCTCAAGTGCCATCTCCCACACAAGGCTTTTCCTGATTCCTACTGTCATGTTCCCTCCTCTCCTCCCCCCACTATCTAAAATTACTTTAGCTTTTTTTATAGGTGGTATAGTATAATGGATAGAATGCAGGCCTTGGAGCCAGAAAAACTTGGGCTTGAGTCTCGTCCTCTGACATATACTGGCTGCTTCTCAGTGATGTAGGAAACTTGCTACCCAATACACTGCAAAGAAAGTACCAACCTGCATTGGTAGACTTTTCTTACCTAGGAGTTCCCCACATCAATGACATCACAGATCTAGTTTTTGTTCTCTGTATTTTATATTTAGAATGTAGAATGTAAACCTATTGAGGTCAAGAACTGTTCAAATTTTTCCCTTGGTGTCCCCAGTACCTAGCTTAGTAGTACCTCACAGGTGCTTAACAGATAACTTGCTGAATTAAATTAAACTAGGAGTGTCATCTAGTGGCAGCTAGGTGATACCATAGTGTAAAGACCAGGCCTGGAGTCAGCATCTTCCTGAGTTCAAATTTGACCTCAGACATTTATTAGCCCTGTCATCCTGGGCAAGTCACTTAACCCTGTTTGCCTCAGTTTCCTCATCTGGAAAATGAACTGGAGAAGGAAATGGCAAAACACTCCAGTGTCTCTACCAAGAAAATCCCACATGGGGTCACAGAGAACTGGACACAACTGAAAATGACTGAACAACAGCGGAGCTTCATCTGAGCACACAGGCATCAGAGGAGACACACAAGAGCATCCACACAGGAATGCACACGGAGATAGATATGGGGACACACACATGCAAAGGGACACAAGGTGGGGCAGGGGGCACACACAGTCTGAAGCACCAGGACAGGCTGACAGTGTATGTAAATGTCATAGAGGAGTCAATTTAATCCCTGTCAGTAAGAGGAGAATAGAAATTTCTCTAAACCAAACAAGTCTCAGCCAATGACCTATAGTTGAATCAGTCACAACTAAATTTGCTTCATGCATTATTCTGAACAACAAGAGCTTTTACTGGGGTTTTTTTTTGTTTGTTTCTGCTGTTGTTATCCTTGACTAGCTTTAGACCCAGCCATCACTTTCCAGGTGGGAAGGAGATCAAGGCCTGCTGTATATAACAAACTGCAGGGGGCAAAGGCACTGGGAGGCTCGTTCCCAGCATGGGCTTAGATGGGCTCAGAAAAGCAAAGGGGAGGAAAAGATAGAGCTCAGGGCCCTTGCCTCAAAAGTGCTCCCAAAGTGGCTCATGGGGTCATCTCTCTCCTCCTGTGAATCTCCAGCACATGTCAATATGCCATGCATCTCCAGTTAACTACTGGACATCACCTGCTGTCTCAAATTCAACATAGCCAAAACTAAAGTCAGAGGACCTTGGTTCAAGTCCCGCCTCTGATGTTTATTACCTTTGTGGTCTTGAGCAAATCACCTAAGCTCACTGGGCCTCAGTATCCTCATCTGTAAAGTGAGGGGTTTGGATTAGACAGATTACCTCTGAGGTTCCTTTCCAGCTTCAAATCTATGAACCTCCTAAATCTTAACTCTTCCTTCACCTTCACTGTTGTGGATGACATCAACATCTTCCCAGTCACCTAGTTAAAGATGGAGCCATCTTTAACTATTTACTTCTCTCCCACCACCCCCAAAGTCAAGGAATTGCAAGTTCCATCAGTTCTACCTCCATACTGCCAACCATATCCATCTTCACCTTTCCCCTCACATAGCCACCATTCAATTCAGGCTCTCATCTTCTCTAGCTAGGATTATAATATGATAGCCTCCTATCGGATCTCCCTGTTTGCAATCACTCCCCTCTCCAATCCATCTGGCAACACATCCTGACAGAACAATCTTCTTAATGCACAATTGGGTCATGTCACTTCCCTGCCCCCAAAACTTTCCCTGGCTCCCAATCACCCATAAAGTAAGAGATTTTATTCAAGGACCTCCACAACCTGTCTTCAACCTATCTTTCAAGTCTCATTTCACACTAACCCCATCACAGTAACTACATTCCAGCCAAACTGGAATACTTGTCAAATTCTCCTTGCATCTGTATGTACCTGAAATACACTCTCCCTTCTCATCTTCCCCAGTTGAAATCTTCTTCTTTGTTTCCTTCCATTTCTTTCTTTCATCAAGGCCCAGTTCAGTCTTCCCAGAAGCTCCCAGTTGAAAGTACTCTCCCACATCCACACGCATCACAGACATATTTTTTTTACATTCATTGATGTCTCTATCCCATTCTGCTTTGTATCATCTATATTTGAGGCTCTATTCTCCCTAGCAGACTGTAAACTTCTTGAGACGAGGGACTGTGTTGTTTGCCATCCTTATATCCCTAGCATAGAACAAAATGCCCTGAACATAGTAGGCACTTCATAATTACTTAGTTAAACTGAATTGAATTCCTTGTTGGGATCTGACCACTGACTACTACTACTAATTGCATCCAATTCAAAAGCCATTTGTGAAATTATTATTTTGTGCAAGGCTTTGTCCTGCAAGGCTGCCAGAGATAAAGGATATCACCCTGCCCAATCCTCAGAAAGCTTACAGTCTAGCAAAAGAAACAAGATAGGGGCTCACTCAGAGACCAGCAATAAAAGGTAGGATATGAAAAGAGCCCTAAAAGAGGTACAAAGTGCTCTGGTTGCACAGAGGAGGAAAAAATCATTTCCAGGTAGGTGGGATCTGGGAAGGCTTCATGGAGGAGGTAGCATGTGAATTATGCCTTAACCCATGGACTATTGGATCAAAATATTAGAGCTGGAAAGGACCAGAGAGGTCAGCAAGACCAACTCCCTTATTTTACAGGTGAGGGAACTGAGGCAGAGAGAAATTAAGTGACTTAGCCAGGGTTACATAGCTAGTAAATGTCTAAGGCAGGATTTGAAATCAGGTCCCCCTGAAGTCAAGTCCAGAGCGCAATGCACCACACCAGGCCAGATAGGATTATAACAGGGACAAGGAGAATTCTGGGCTTGGGGAACAGGGTGAGTGAATGCAGTGAGGCAGAAAAACCAATGATACATCCACTCTGGCCAGCATGTAGGGTCAGCCAGGGTCAGTGCATGGAGGGCCTGAATTTCAGGCCAAAGAGGTTAGACATCCTTTGGGAGGCAGCAGGGAGCCACTTAGGGTGTACGAGGAGAGTACCACAGGCAAAGTGGGATACTAAGAAAATTAGTCTTGAGCATATAGTGCATTTATCAGAGTTCTTTCCTAGACATAAAATAAGTGGCTTCCTCACCTGACCAGGAAAGAGGCTTGTTTTCCAGGACAGGAAAGTGGGCCCTCAAAGCTGAGAGGTAGGGGCCAAAATATTAAGAAAATTCATATCAGAAAGACAAATCAGCTCATGGAGAATGGTCAGACACTAACTGAGCAGACAGAACGGCATCTGACTTTGGGTAAAATAGCAGATATTGGGGGTTCTACCTTCTTTTATCTCAGGCTGTTTTGTGTGCCTCAGAGGCGTCTCTCCACCTAGATGATGAGAGAATAATTGAGGGAACTCAGTGACTTTGGAACCAGAGGACCTGGGTTTGAATCTCGCTTCATCATGCCTGTGTGACATTGAATAAGCCACTTAACTTCTCTAGTTAGTCTCAGTTTCCTCTTCTATAAAATGAAGACAGCTAGATGGTACAGTGGGTAGAGAGCACTGGGTCTGGAGACAGAAAGATCTGAGTTCAAATTTAGTCACTTTAGACACTTCCTTTCTGTGTGGTCCTGGGTGAGTTATTTCTGTCTGCCTTGGTTTCCTCTCCTCTCCCAGCACCAAGCACACTTCCCAAAGTGGGAATCTATTATCTCAGAGGCAAATGGCCACTTTGTTCTCAGACACAGCCCTAGGGTCCCCTCTTCAGGCAGGAAATTCAGACTGTCAGTCATGTTTAGGTCTAACCTTTATTCCTTCATGTCCTAACTGTCTTCTCTCTTCACAGAGAGCTTAGGGGCCAATTCCCCACCCTTTCCCATCCTGCTCACTTTGCCCTTCACTATCAGGAACCGGGTATGGGGAAGAAAAGTGACTTACGAGAAGGCAAAAGCCACCAGGGCCCCACTGACCACAATGAAGTCCAGAATGTTCCACAGGTCACGGAAATAAGAGCCAGGATGAAGCAGCAGCCCCAGGTCAATCATCTCCAAGAGAAACAAAGGCCATTAGCATTAGTATAAGGCAGAGGAGGCAAGCCCTGCCTGTCCTTACAAACCCATTGTGTCAATCCCACACAAAAACTCTGCATGGGCCTAGAAAAGCTGTCATACATCCTAGAAAGGGTATAACAGTCTACTTTCCTATGATTTTACTAACCACTCCTGTCATTTTCCAAATGAAGATATCCCTCCTCAGCCATCACTACCCTCTATGTTTAGAAGGTAAGATCCTTGAGGACAGGGAGACAGGGACTTTGTTTTTGTACTGTAGTCCTAGAACTTAGCTTTGCACTTGGCACATAGTAAGCACTCAATGTTTGTATTTTTTCATTCATTCATTCATGGAACCACTTTCCTCTCCCAGTTACACACACACACACACACACACACACACACACACACACACACACACACACACATACACACTCACACACAGACACACACACTCACACACACACATGCGCACACACACACACACACCAGATCCTATCTTATCCAGCTACCAACCAAGCCTAGCCCAGTTCAGGCCTGATCTCCCCATTAATAAGAGTTCTCACTCCACGAGATTTCACAGTAAAAATTACATGAGTTAATAAATAACCTTTTTCAATTTATGATGGAAAATGCCATCCACATCAGAAGAAATATGGAACCTGAATGTAGATGCAAGCTTACTATTTGCTCTCTCTTTTTTTGTTTTATTTTGCTTTTTCTTTCTCATGGTTCCTCCCATATGTTCTAATTCTTCTACACAACATGACTAATAAAAATGTATATGTAGAGCCTATATCAGACTGCATGCTGTCTTGGGGAAGAGAGAGGGAAGGGGAGCAGAGAAAATTTAAAACTTACAGAAGTGAATGTTGAAAACTAAAAATAAATAAATTAATTTGTAAAAAAAAAAAAATAAAAAGAAAGAAAGAAAAGAAAAAAGAAGTACCCCTTTTCCTAAGTGAATACTCTATGCAGGCTAGACTTGAGGCCTCTTCATGTCCCAGGGCTGCCAGAGCCCCCTGTGTACCTCTGCTTCTGTCCTGTTTGACTTTTTCTCCCACATGGGGTAGGAGCAAGACTGAAAGCCTTGGAACCGCTTAGGGAGCAAGGCTCCTCTCCTAGGGGCTGTCTTGGGCACATATACACATGCATATGCACACAAACTAGGGACCCCCAATAGACACAAATACACAGTAGCTACACTGCACACATACCCCCCACCTCCTCCCCGTCACAAAGCTACACTGGCCACATTGGGACACACAGTATGATGCCTTCTGGTTGCCAAGCTAAAGGAGCCTCACAACTCATCTAGTCCACAATGCTGGTCCTTCGAGGCCCAGTCTCCATTCTATCTATTCTAAGGAAATTCACATGTATTTGTCCTTGTTCCCTATGAGCAAAAGATCTCAACACTCAGGCTCATCCATAGCCTGTCATCTTTAGACCCCAGTGAGCAGCTATGTGATCCTAGGGGGTGCTGGATCTTACCTTGATTACCATCTCGAAGGTGAAGACCCCAGTGAAAATGTAATCCATGTACTTGAGAACCTAAGGAACAACAAGGGAAGATGCCTTTTCAGAGACTAAGCACATGGCACGGAAGGTGATTTCCACAGCACCCATTCCATTATTTTGAGAAACAACTGTTATATTGGAAAGAACCCTAGATTTGGAACAAGAAGACTTGAATTCTAGTCCTAAATCTATCCTACACTATGTGAATCTCTCTGAGCCTTAGTTTTCTCATTCACAAAAATGGGATTAAAAACCTCCAACACTACTGCTTCAAAGGGGTCAGATAAGACACCCCTAGAAAGCGTTCTGTATCTCTAGAGCACAGGTAGCCCATGACACTCCAGAGTACAGCATGAACCAGATTAAAATATCATTGGGAAATAACAAAATAAATAAAAATACACGCAAACAGAGATATTGTTGGTATGTTGTTTTTAATGTCAATACATGGTCCACAGGGATCTTGAGTGGCCCTCATTTCTGACTCTCTAAAGTACCGTGGAAGCAGCTGCTGCAGGTGTTCTTCTTGGCTCTGTGGCTTCTGAAGTCTTGTGTTTGGAAGTCAAGTTTCCTAAAACATAATCTGGAAAAGGGAGCTTCTGGCAGAGAACCCTCCTGGAATGTGAGTGGGCTCTTTACATGGGAACAACCTCTTGCTAGGGTTGGAAGCTCAATTCCATGTGGACAGTCTCGGGCGGGTAAAGGTGGGAACTTCTAAATCTTAGAGTTCTCACGAGACCCCCCAGGAAATGGCTGGGAATCGAGGTGAACCGAGCTATCTCGTGTATTTCCACCTCTTCCCGTGAGAAACGTGATGGGAGAGAGCTCTCCCCGCCCTCGAGATTGTCCCGGATCTGGGCACACTATTGTTATCTAACAGCACGGTATTCAGATGCAAACTTTGCTGCTGGAGAGTCTAAGTAGGATCAGGAAAGCCTGAAAGTTCTCTTGGGTGGAGGGGCGCGGAGCGGTGAGGACACCAGGCTCCGCTTTTCCTCTCTCCTCTCTCCCCTCCCCCTCTCTCCCCGCTTATACTTCTACTTCCAATCTCTTATTGTAAGATCTTTGCCTCCTTGGGAGATCTTTCTCTTTCCCTCCTAAGGAAGAATTCCTCTGCACTTGTAACTAGACCCTGAAATAAAGCTCAACCCTTGTTTGACTCTGGAACGTCCTTTCTCTCATACGAGCATCCGGTTTGGCCAACTGAAGACCTCGGGAGGTGAGGTAAGAAGACTCGGGTAGCCCACAGGCCTCTAGGCCTGGCAACCTCTCAACCACAGTGAAACTTAAGAGCAAAGATGAATTAACTGCTTGCTCTACCTTCTAACTTACCGTGTGCCTTTGGGCTAATCACTTTTCCTCTCTGGTGTAATGGAAAGAAAGCTGAATTTAGAGTCTCAGAAACTAGATTCAACTCTAAGCTCTGCTCCTTACCATTTTGTGGGGAGTCATTTAATCTCCTTTGGGCCTCAGTGTGTTCATCTGTAAAATGGATTTGAATGGATGACCTCAAAGGTCTCTTTCAACTCTAGATCTACGGTTTATTTTTCTAACTCTGCCTCTGCCCAGCCCCTAGTCTTCCCCTTGCCTCTACATTTTTCTGGGGAGCACCCCAGGCCTGCTGGAAGGAAGATGGAGAAGGACAGACATTCTACCAGCAGACACTCACATTGTTCCTGGGCGAGTCAGCCTGTACTGGATCCTCAGCAGCCAGAGCAATGCTGCTGAGAGCAATGACCCCGAGGATGACCATTTCAAAGTAACGCATATTCACTATGTAGTGGCAGGCACGCCGGAGCCTGGAGGATAAAGGCAAAGAAATGAGAAATGAGAAGGGCCATGCTCCTTAAAGAGACAAGAAACTTTGTCCACAGAATCAACCCAAGGAGCATCTCTGCTGCAGATATCAGAGCTGTGGGGGACTAAAAATCTGCATGGATGGAGTGATCCCTCCCAAAAGTATGGCCAGATTGTCTGAGGTGCCTGGTTTGTAGCATGGGAGAAGAGGGGAACGTTGTAGGTATCCATAGGTGGAGGAGAAAAGGAGTGGAGTACATCAGGATGGTTGGAAAGCCACTGATCTAGGAACTTAAGAAAAAATGCTACTTTCCAATAATATCCTCTCTCTCTCTCTCTCTCTCTCTCTCTCTCTCTCTCTCTCTCTCTCTCTCTGTTTTTCTCTCCCTCCCCTCCTCCTTTTTCTTTCCTCTCTTATTGTTTCTTCATCCCCCTCCCTACATAATTCCTATTTGATCCATGAAAGTCCTCTCCCCCAAAATAAAGCTTCCAAACTAATAATAATGGTCTTGCAGAACAGATAATTTAGCATTCCTTTCTCTCTTGGCAGAGGGAAAAAGGAAAACAAATATAGAATGTCAACATGTACTACAGACAATTTTTGCTTAACCATTTTTCTTTGTTAAAAGGAAAGATTCGCTCTGGAATGAGAATGAACAGGTATATTGAGAAAAGTCTCTGTGACAGTGCTAGAAAAAAGTATCAATAAATTATTTTAAAAAATAAAACCCAGATTCTAATTTGTTTACATCTGTCAAGCATGACCACTCCAGAGTTGGTGCCATCACCTTAATCCTACAAACTCTGTCTTCTATCTTTGATATCTCATATTCAAGGCTGAAGCCTAAAATGTTCAGTCTCCAGTTTGGGATAGAAAACAGAATGCAGAGCTGACAAATGGAAAAGGTGGAAGCAGTCCCAGAACTCACTGAAGGGGCAGGATTAGACTCGCAGACATCCTGTGAAGTTTGAAGGAGGTAATATCTGGAAAAATCAAAGTGCTACTTTTCACAGCAAGTGATAAATAAGAATTTCGGTGCCCTCCAGAGTTGATGGGAAATAAAAACATAAATTGATTCCAGCAAGGTTCATGTAAGGTCTTGGCAGACAGACCCCCAAATGGCTAATTAGGAGACACAAGGAGAATTTTCAGAGCCTCATTTACAGTGTGAGAGTAATGCCATAGACAAAAATATCACTGTCCTAAAACAAAACCCTTTGCCCACGTCATAGCAAGAATTTGGGTGGCTGCCCCATGGTTCTGAGTCAGAAATTTTCCTAAATACCTGTTCCTAATCTCATGTTCTTATTCCGACCCAAGATATAGCTGTGTGACAGCATGTGCAAACCATAGGTCTGCATGCAATCATGTATATAGACCACAAACATGGGTATGCCCATGCTTCAGTTCTGAACATATAGGTATGTGGTATTGGATATAGCCTATAGGCACAGCTAGGTGGCTCAGTAGATAGAGCACTGGTCTAGAGACAGGGAGAGCTAAGTTCAAATCTGGTCCCAGACACTTACTAGCTATGCAACCTTGGGTAAGTCAATTAATGTTTGCCTAAGAGGCAGAGAGGTGGATAGATAGAGCTGGGCTTGGAATCAGGAAGACCTGAGTTCAAATCTGGCCTCAGACACTTACTAGTTGTATAACTCTGGGTAAGTCATAATCTGTATTTGTCTTAATCCACTAGAGAAAGAAATAGCAAATCACTCCAGTATCTTTGCCAAAAAAAATGGACAGTATGGTCCACAGGGTCATGCAAAATCTGACAAGACTAAACATAAAATAGACATGAACATGTGACAAAAGGTACAAAGACATGGCATATGACAGAGGGTATGTATGGTCCACAGACACAGGTGTGTGTGTATACACTGTGGATACAACTGTGCACCAGGATCACAGTATACAACAATGTGGCATCATGGGGATGGAGAGGAGGGGAGGGAAGAGAAAGACCAAAAAGGGAGAGAATGAATAGACCTTAGTGACTGATCAGACGTGAGGGAGAGAGGAGTTAAGAATGACTCAGAGCTCTGGGGTTCAGCTGGTAGCAGTAGTTGTCTGTGAAAGCAGGGAAGACCTCTGAGGGAGTGAATATGAAGAGGGAAGCGCCAGAACTGAGCCCTGGAGAACATCTATGCTTAGAGTGCTCAGCAAATTAAAAAGGTAAAGCAAATGGTTGTTATAGAAGGGTGCAGGTGGCCTGTTTTCCAAGACATTAAGTCCTTTCCTTCTTGGCTAATCCATCTTGCCCATTCTATCAAACCAAACTTCCTTAAGCACACCCTCCATCATGGCACTCCTTTGTTTGAGGACCTACTATGTGCCCTGTTGCACGGAGTCTAAGGCCTACCATTCAAGGCTTTACATAACCTAGTCCCTGCCTTACCCCCAAACTTTTCTTCTGCCCCCAACCCTATAGGCACCCATTAGGTTGTAAACTTCTTGAGGGCTGGGACATTTGCCTTTTTTTGTATGCCCAGCACTTAGCCCTGTGCCTGACACATAATAGATGCTTAATAAATGCTCGTTGACTGACAACCTGTGCTCCATTTGAGTTGATCTTCTCTCCCTATCACCACACTCCCAACACACACACACACACACACACACACACACACACACACACACACACACTCCTCCTCCTTCCATTTAAATCTTACCCATTCTTCAAGGTCCACCTACTTTAAGAGGCCTTCTCTGGTTATTACAACCCACAGTAACCTCTCTCACCTCTGACCTCTGGCACTTAAGATCTGACACTCAAATAGCATCTTTTGTGGTTCCATCCTCAGAGGGTCAAGGACTCAGGATCCTTGAAGGATTTGGAGGACATGCCCAGCATCTCAAGGTCTGAGCTAGGAGAAAACTGCCAAAATCTGGTACACTAGGTAAGCCCAACCAACCCAGTACAGAAGGCACCTAAAAATCTTTGTCCCCTGTGAGAGGAACAACAGAAAGGGAGGGCTGGATTGGGAAACACTTCCATTGCCCTACAGTCATATCCTGTGAGTCAGGTTTGTCCTCCCCACTATGGTGTCAGTTCCTTAAGGGCAGAAGCCAAGTCTCATCCTTCTCCTGTGCCCCCTGAGCATGAGGGCACATGAAAGCTCAATACTTGCCATTCAATTACAGTCCCCTTGGGTAGATGGTCTCAAATCTATGTATTGAAGTCTGGCTCTGCTACCTTCACCACAGGTCAGGCAGGTGACTTTTCATGCACGTGGATAGCCCACACACAAGTACACATACATTTAGGAGTTCATGGGGAATCTTACAGGTTGGTGGGACTTAAGCAGAACATGGAGCTGTATGGGAGAATTGGACGGGGCCCACTCCTTGTCACATCACCAGCCTCCACATCCTTCTTCTCTTCTACTTTTCCTTCAAAGTCAACATTATTCACTGTAAGAAGAAAAAAGAGTCAACAGGCACTGGTCAGTAACATGTCTGCAGGTGCCACAGGTCTAATTCACCACATGGCAGCAGGTCCCACATCACACTGAGGCAAATGGAAAGGACTAAGGGGCTCTGCTCCCTTTTGGGAGTACATTCTGAAAGGAAGAAAGGACTCCAGGAAAGTACATTGCATTAGGGATCAAAAGATCTAGATTCTAGCCCTGTCTCTACTACTTATGAAGTATGTGACCTCGGGTAAGTCACCTAACCTCTTCAAGTTCATTTTTCCACCTACAAAATGGTGATAACAACCTCACAATGTTGTTAATATCCAATGAAATAATGGGTGTGAAACTTTTTGAAAACTGTAAAGCACTGTACGAATGTAAAGTGCTATTACTGCTCTGTATGGTCCTCCCAATAAAGTCCTGATGCAATGCCTTAATTGTGATTTGGAAGTGACCTTGACTCTGGAAGGTAAAGTCTGACAGGTCCAACCAGTGTGGAAAGATTTGGAGTATAATCCCAAAGATAAACTAAATGTCTATGGTCCAAGAACCAGCCAAGCTAGGTTTAAGAAGTTCATTAGCAGATTGGCCACAGGAAGACTATCTACTAAGGTACAAAGAGCTTGCAATCTGCATTGTTAGAGGGAGTATCGGAATTACAGGTCTTTCAAGTATTAGAATGTTTTTGTCTTCTCTGAAGCTATACAGACAACATCTAGGGATTACTTGAGAAAATCCATTATGCCCTTTGGGCCTGTAAAAAAAAACCATAATCTACCCAGTAGTTTAAGTTTAAGACTTGGATTTTGAAGGCTACACTTGAAAAATAATCAGTCAAAGAACTATTCGGAGACAATGGGAATTTGTTCTTGATATTTTTCATGAATTTATTTCTCAATTTGATAGCTAATGCCAAGGAGCCAAAATGAATCAGAAACAGGCTTTATTATATTCAAGGTATGGCATATTCCATCACCAGTTGATGGGAAAATACACTATTCACAATTCAACAAGCAATATTCATACACTATATGAAACAAAGAAAAAGATAGTTATCTGTTAAAATGCAGGTGGCTATACCAAGAAAAAAGCATACTTGTTCAAAGAAAATGTAAGGAATATAGACAAGGGAATTAACTTCCTAGTATAGCTAGTTTCATTAAATCAAAGAGAACTGCTCATAAGACCAGACGAGAGGAGGATATTCCCAGGACTCTAGAATTCTCCACTTTCAGCGACTAAGTCTTTTTTATTGATAAGAAGGGGAGAAAAGACACTGAAAGACATCCATTCATATTCACATAAAACAAAATGATGAATACAGAAGAAGATGGAGTGAGAAGAGCTAGCTGGACTTGTCCACGTTCTTTAGCATCGTCTACAGAATGAGAGCTAACAGGACAGATGGGTCCTGAAAGCAGAGCTAGGGACTATGTGGTCTGGAGGAGAGCTTTGTAGCTGCTCCACGGAGCTGTTGAATCCCATTCTATGAGGACCTGGCCGGGTTCCTCCACATTTCCTTTTTTAGGAAGATCATCAGCCTGAAAGAAGCCAGCCCCTGAGGTTTTGGCTGCTTTGCCTTTTACCGTCCATTCTAGCTTAAAGGGGAAAGTCCTCAGAGCTCAAGGGAGCAGATCTGAGAAGCTTTGTAGATCTCTGGCTTAAGGGAACAGCTTGTCACTGAAATAATAATAATTTTTTTAAAAACCTACTTCTATACCCAGCCAAGGGAACATAGTAGAAAGCTACAGACTCCAAGCTTAGGGCGACTGTTTCATGGAACAGTTTGCTTTATTAAAAGAGCTTCATATTGTTTCAGAAGGCTGGAAAGAGTGGGGCAAGGGCGAGGGCAAGGGTGAAGAGTTCTCTTCAGGCAAGAAGCCAGAGAATCTTAGAAGAGAAGCAAGTGATTCTTGGTATCCAGGAGTGGGGAACCTGCAGACTTGAGGCCACTTGTGGCCCTCTAGGTCCTCAAGTGCAGCCTTTGACCGAATCCAAACTTCACAGAACAAATGCGGTTTGGATTCAGTCAAAGGACCACACTTAAGGACCTAGAGGGCCACCCTCAAGGCTGCACCCCTGACTGTAGACTGTTACTTAAAAGCAACTACCAACATCCACACCTGGAGACCAGCTTTATGAGTTGTTCTAGGCATTCTGCTCTGGTCATGGAGATCCTATTCATGTGCCCCCCTGCTGGTTTTTATAAGTGTGTTTCCACTCTCCTTAATGTATGTACATTGGTGGGAGAGTATGACTGAGGTTTATGTGCTTACTTAGGTTAATCTTAATTTTGCAGTCTATTCAATGTTACACTATGATTATTCTTGCTTTGGCCTTCTCATTTAAAACATTTTTCACTTTTAAGTGTCAAATGAACTTAGTAGATTAGTATTTGATAAAAACCCGAGACCCCAAGTACTGGGAGGAGGACTCACTAGTTGACAAAAACTGCTGGGAAAACTGGAAAGCAGTCCGGCAGAAATTAGGTTTAGACAAAGACGTAACATCATGTACCAAGATAAGCTCTACATTGGATACATGACTTGGATAGCAAAGGTCAATTCATAAACAAATTAGAGGAGTTAGGGAAGAAATTTTATTATTCTTCCCCTACAGATAGGGGAAGAGTTCATGACCAAATAAGGGATAGAGAGGTTCATAGAAAATAAAAGACAATTTTGATTACACAAAATTTATAAGTTTTTGTAAAAATAAAGCCAATGCAGCTAAGATTCAAAGGGAAACAGTTAAGTGAAAAAAAAATTCTTTGTAGCAAGTTTCTCTGATGAAAGTCTCATACCCAAGATATATAAGGAACTGATTCAAATGTATAAGAATAAGAACCATTCTTCAACTGATAATATCCAAAAGATTTGAACAGACTTCTTCAGGGGAAGAAATTCAAGCTACCAACAGTCATATTAAAAAAATCACTAATATTTTTTTTTGTTGCTCAGTTATTTCAGTCATGTCTGATGCTTTATGACCCCTTCTGTCACTTTTTAGGCAAAGATACTGGAGAGGTTTGCCATTTCCTTCTCCAGCTCAATTTACAGATGAGGAAACTGAGGCAAAGAGGGTTAAGTGACTTGCCTAAGGTCATATAGCTAGCAAGTATCTGAGGCTGGATTTTAACCCCAGCATGGCACCTAGCTGCCCACTAATAATTACAGAAATTCAAATTAAAGTATCTGAGTTTCCCTCTCACACTACATTGACAAAGTTGACCAAAAAAAGGAAAGTAAATGCTGGAAGGCCTTCAGGAAAAAAAAATAGGTACACAAATGCATTGTTGATGGAATAGTAACATGGTTTAGCAATTCTGGAAAGCAATTTGGAACTATGTCCAAAACGTTATGAAGATGTGCATACTCTTTGACACAGCAACACCACCATGACAGTTATACCCCAAAAAGATGAAAGAAAGAGGAAAAGAACTCATATACACAAATATATTTATAACAGTTCTTTCTATACTGACAAAAAACTGGGCACTAAAGAAGGTTCCCATCAACTGGTAAACAAATGAATAAATTATTATATTTGCATGTAATGGAATATATTTGTGTTTTATGGAATGCTGAAAAGGATAGTTTCAGAGATACCTGGGAAGATCGGTATAAAATGAGGCAGAGCAAAGTTAGCAGAACCAGGATAGCATTTTATACAATAAAAAGTAACAACATCAACAATAATAATTGCTAGTATTTATAAAGTGCTTTAAGATTCACAAACCACTTTACAAATATTCTCTCGTTTCATCTTCACAACATCACTGAGAGGCAGGTGTCATTATTGTCCTTATTTTACAGATTAAGAAACTGAGATAAACAGAAGATAAGTGGTTTGCCCAGGATCACACAGCAAGTAAGTCCGAAGCTAGATTTGAACTCAGGTTTTCCTGACTCAAGGTCCAGGACTCTACTTTGCCAGCCAGTTTATCACCTCATTGTGCTATCTAGTTGTCTTTATAACTTTGTAAAGACTTGGCCAACTACAACTATAAGCTTTGAAAGACTTGGCCAACTACAATGGTGCATAAGATTAAAAAAAATGGCCAACATAATGGTCAGCCAAAAATGCCACTCACCTCCTGACAAAGAGATGCAGAATGAGACATAAATTGCCAGACATGGCCGCTCTGGGAATCATCTTTGTTTGACTATGCATATTGGATCTAAAGGTTTTCTTTCTTTTTTTTCTTTTCTCTTTTTTTAAATTGGGGGTAGGGGTAGAAGGGAATGAGAGAAAATAAGTGATTATAAATTGCAAAAAATTTTAAATAAAAATTTTTTAAAATCTATGTTCTTATTGTTACTGATTTGTATAAATGGAAAGCATGCTGTAAAAGCTCAGGAGCTACAGTGGAAAATCAAGAGTATATTCTTCCACACTGGGTTACCCCTCATTCTCCAAAAATGAGAATCCAAATTTGATGTGTAAGTGATGTTGAAGGAGGCTGTGTCAGCTCCAAAAGAGACAAGGATGTAGATGCCATGGTAGGTGCCATACCCATGGCTATACTGGTAATATGATTGGATTATTGCCTGCCCATGCTATACTTGTTGTGCTTCCTCCCTCCTCCATGCCTATGCTTTCTCAATGCCTATTCCCTATACCCTTAAGAATGTCTTCCCTTATCCTTTTTCCCTGTAGAATTCTTAACCAACCTTTGAAGTCCAATTCAAAGCCACTTTGTCTATGAAGCCTTCCCTGCTTCCCTCACTTGATGATGCCCTTTCTTCGTGGAGTCCACATAGCTCCTCTCTCCCCTTTTTTGTACTAATCTAATACACTTAGGGGTCATTAAATGTTTCTGTCACATCTCCCTATTAGCCCCATGACATCAGGGACCACATCTTAGTTAAATTAGCAATTTCCTTTAGTACCCAGCACAAGCTCACAATAGACATTTAAGAAAAGTATGATGAGTGAATGAAAGAATTTAGTGTTCCATATAGTAGTATCATTGGGCACACACACCACAAGTTCTCAACTCCTATTCTAGACTGGGGAGGATAAAGGAGACACAGTCCCTCAATTCACCTAAGAATCACCACTTCCTTTTCATCCCCAACTTGGATGCCTGAAGGTTCACTATGTAATAATAATAGCTAACATTTACATAGTGCAGAGAGTGGTCCACTGGGCATAGAGAGGAGAAGTGATAACAGCTAACATTTATATAACACTCTCTATATGCCAGACACTGTGTAAAGAGTCATGGTTGCTATCTCATTTAATCCTCAGAACATCCCTGGGAGGTAGGTGCTATTATTACCCCCAATTTTACAGAAATAAACTTGAAGGAGATAGTTTCAGGACAAATCAAAATATTACTTTTCACAGTAGGTGACTAATAAGGATTTCAGTGCCCACCGAGTTGATGGAAGCTGAAAATATAAATTGATTCCAATCAGGTTCAGATAAGGGGCCAGAGGACAAGGTCATTGTAGATAATCAGGGAAAACAAGGCAGGCTTTAAGAGTAGCCCCTACAGGGTGAAGATGTCATAGACAAAAACGCCATTCTCTCAGTACCGGACCTGATGCTCTCATCCCACCTGGGGCTCAGAGATTCAGAACTTGGCAACTTGTCATAAGTCTCAGTCTGTGACTGAATTTGGGAAGGAACTCATTTAGAATTGATATTCCATCAGTTGGGAAATGAACCCATCCCTCGCATGGAGAGATCCATAAGTCTGTGGCTTATGAATGTGACTGAACATGAACATGAGGATTTCAGTGCCCAAGCTGACCACAGTTCCTGAGCACACCTTCCCAAGCAGAAAAGCTGCAAAGAGCCAATAGGAACATTGCCTTGGCTTTATTAGTAATTGACAAATTCCTGAAATTTTTCTAACTTGCCCCTTTTCTTCTTAAGGACATAAGAAATTGATCAGAAAACAAGAGCCTAACCTCTTAATAGCTATTTGTATTTATTTTGTGTATATGCACACATATATGTATATTGTGACTATATATAATATGCACTAATATTCATATATATTATATTAATATCCATATATAATTAATATCCATATATAATATCCATCATATATACATATGCACATTTATAAAATTATATATAAATATATATAATCTCTCCCTTTGACATGTAATCTCTGTGAGGACAGGCACTGTTTCCTTTTTGGTCATGGAATCACCATTGCTTAGTACAGTGTCTGGCCCACACTAAAAGACAGGTACCATTGAAACTCCCTATGGGAGGCGGTTGGGTAGCATTCATATCTCACCACTCTGTCTCCTTATCTACATTCCACTTTCATCATTCCTCTCTTCTTTTTCCTTCTCTTCCAAGGTCTGCCTGTGATACCCAAACATTCTACTAGACCGACCTACCAAGAGCACTGAAGGTTGAAAAGCCTGCCACCTCTGTTTTAACTAAGCCTTCTGTAGAAAGATTTTATCTTCCTTGTACTTGTTCAATTTTTCATTTTTAATTATTTTCATTAGCTGATATTTCAGCTCCCAGGAGTGACAGATTTCCTGGGACCATTCATAAAATATACTGACTCATAAGATGTAATTTGACAAATTAAATCCATTATTATCTGTCAGAGCAGATTTACCACCCAATCACCCAAGGGGGAGGTGGAACAGCATTAGGAAACAACTGTGAAGGAGAGAGGCACCACATTGGAAACTGACCAACATCCTCTCAAATACAACTTTGTTCACCTATACATATATATATGTTCACCTATATATACAACCTCTCAATGGAAGCTGCTCTCAGAATTTCTGACTCTACACTGTCCCAAAACCAAGAGGAACTGGCCCAATATATATATGCCCCAGATAGGATCCTGAGTTTAAGAAAAGTTCAGGGAAAGTTGGGAGGTGATTTTCTGTTTGGAACTAAAAGAACCATAGTTCAGTTAAGTGATTATTGATAACAGTTCATAAGAAATACACTTAATGAAACCATGTGTTATATTTCTTTAAATCTTGTTCTAATTGAGTGTTGTTATTATATCTTTTTCAAGATGTTTCACTATGAAATAAAAATGACTTTAAAGCCTCAGTGGTTGTGCCAGACAAACACCCTCTGGCCAGTATTTCCACCATAGAAAAAATTGGGAGTAAAGGCCCAGTTAAAATCACTTTGTTTATCCTGAGGATAAAGCTAGCTAAATTTGCAGGAAGCTCATCACCAAATGCTTGGCCACATGAAACCCTCAGCTGAAGCAAAATGGAGTTTTAATCAATGTCAGTAGCAGGAGCACCCCACCCTGATGAAATTATGTTTTGTAAATATTGAATGAACCTTATTACATTTTAAAGATTTATGTTTTCATATAGAAAAAAACCTTTTCGTTTAATGGCAAAGATAGTCCCCTTCTCTCATTTGTCTCATCCATGAGAAGTCTAGCCCTTTAAATTATGAAGACATAATAAAGACAAAACCATTCACTTAGTAGCAGCTAATTTGAAATACAAGCAGAGCATCTAAGAGAAAATAAATGACCCCCTGAAATGTGACCCTGCAAATCCAGACTTATAAAGCGAGAACCAGAGACACACTAACACTGGCTTGCTCTCACCTGTTATTTCTGTGTAGAAAATCTTTTATATTAAGACTGTAAAAGTCTGGATTTCAATTAAACTCAAGCCAATGTAATTTAATTCAGTATTTGCTGTGTGCTTTTTATGGTCCCAGGGCAAGGATGCGCACCAACCTGAGTTAGTCATGTGGAAACACAACCCCCATATTGCCATGCTGAGTTTAGTTTCACTATTCTTCCTGGAGGGCTCACTCAAGACATGGATTTCTCAAGGAACTCTCCACACCTCCAGTCTCACCAAGATAACCTCTATCAGCTTCTAACCTCTGAAAATTGCTTCATTATTTCCCTCCCATCTGTCCTGTCTGCTGTCCTCTCCTGAGCTACCACCCCTGGTCCGGGCCCTCATTATCTCATACCTAGACCACTACCTTAGCCTCCTCACAGGGCTCCCTGCCTCCATCTTCAGTCCCTCAGCTCTAATCTACTACACCAAGGATTATTCATCCTAAAACACCGTCAGAAAATGTTAGAAATGTAAGGGATCCTCAGAAACCATCTAGTCCATTTCCTTCACTTTACAGATGAGGAAACTGAGGTTCTGAAAGAGGAAATGATTTACCCACGTACACACACAGTGAGCAACGAACAGTAAGGGAATATTCACTGACTCATGGCAGGACCTTGCATGCATAGCTACAAATGACTCCTTGTTCAGAGAATACTCATTTGAGATCCCTAGACACTCCCTGAAGGCCTTAGGAAGTATGAAGTGTTTTGTAAACTATAAAGAACACAGAATTTGAGAGTGGGACGACACTTCTAGCCTAACCAAATGCAATACCTACTACAAATGGTTATTCAGCCTTGAAGATGTCCACGGAGCAGGAACCTTTTGAAGCATCCAAATCCACTCTCAGCTCAAATTGTTAGGAAGCTTTTTTTCCCTCAGATATCAAGCCTAACTTGGTCTTTTGATTCCACAGCCTCCAAGGACAAATAAAACCAGTCTAATCCCTCTTCCACGTGACAGTCTTTCCGAATACATAAAGACTGCTATCATGGCACCCCTGAGCTCTTCTCCAGGCAAAACATTCCCAATTCTTTTACCCAATTTTTCTTTGACATGGACTCAAGAACCTTTACCATTCTGTTGCCCCTGTCTCCAGGGTGTGAGAGATTAATCTGTTCCTACTATACTATTAGAAATGAATAGAATGCTTTCAGAAAAACCTGGACTTGCATGAATAGATACAAAGTGAAGTGAGCAGAACCAGCAGAACATTGTACACAGTAACAGCAATATTGTATGATGATCAGCTGTGAATGACTTAGCTTTTCTCAGTAATACAATGATTTGAGACAGTTCTGAAAGGCTCATGATGAAAAATTCTATCTGCCTCCAGAGAAAGAAGTAGTGGAGTCTGAAAGTGGATTGAAGCATCCTTTTTTTTTTTTTTAGACTTTCTTATTTTTCTTGGGTTAGTTTTTTTTGGTGTGTTTTCTTTCATTACATGATTAATATGGAAATATACTTTGCATGGTTGCACATACATAACCAATATAAAATTGGTTGCTGTCTCAGGGAGGAGGGGAAGGAGGGAGAGAGAAATTTGGAACTCAAAATTTTAAAAAATTAATATTAAATTATTGTTTTTACACGTAGTTGGGGGAAATGAAATGCTAAATAAATATAAAGTATAATTCTGGTTTACACGTAAGACTTTCTTACACTAATTTAATGTTCAGACCTTTCTCAAGCCTGAATAACTCTGGGGAAAATACATACAGAATGAAAACTAGATTCAAGTCATTTCACGAATGGCATCACTTGAAGATCGGCAATGCGTCATCACCTGTTCATTTTCTACTTCCCACCCCTATTAGAATAAAATCTTCTTCCACAAAAGACTATTTTTGCTCTTAACAAATATATACACCCTTCCCCCTAAGAATCTTCCCTTTAACTCTTTTCTAGCTATGAATATACTCACTAAGAAAGCAAAGCTTGTCATCAATCACCTAGGTTCAATGATCTCAAACCAGGATTCCCCTCTTCATTGATTATCTAGACCCAGGAGATCTAGGCAGGTGGGACTAGGAAGCTCAAAAAGGTACAGGAGTAAGATGGCAAGAAGGACGAGAAGGAAGATGCCAAAAGAGCAAATGGGAAGCCTTACTTCGTAACTGGGTCTGTGGGAAGGTGACCCTCTGGTGGCCTTCAAAAAATAAAATTCCCTAAACTGAGTCTGCTTTTGTGAAGATACAAATTCAACAAATCCAAAACAGTCATTATCTTCCCTCCTAAGCCCACTCCTCTGAATTTTCCAGTTTCTGTTGAGGGCACCACCATCCTTCTAGGATGCCAAACTCAGCATCAATCTTCCACTCTTTTCTCTCTCTCACTCCCCACATTTAATCAGTTGCCAAGTCTTGTCTATTCTACTTTCACAGCACTTGTTTCTTTTTCATTGCAATAGCCTCTGATCTCCCTGCTCTTATGTCTCTCCCATCTTCAATCCATCCTCCACACAGCTACCAAAATAATCTTCTTAAAGCATAGGTCTGACCATGCCTTCCTCTATTCAGGAATCTTTAGTGGCTCCCTATGATCTCTAGGATAAAACAGAACTTTTCATCACAGTATTTAGTGTTCAACACTCTGGTTGCAGCCTACCTTTTCAGACATTTCACACCACTCTATTTCATGCATCTTACATACTTACCAAACTGGTCTACTTAATATACATTAACCCACAATATTCTAACTCCTAGCTAGATGCCTTTATACCTGCTTGTCCCCTGTGCCTGAGATATACTCCCTCATCACAGCAACCACTTAGAATCTGAGATAAATGATTAAATAACCAATTATTGGAAAGATCCAGGATTTTTTTTCCTTTCCTATCTACTTATTTCCTACAGGGTAAAGTCAGCATCTAAAGGACTCTGAGATAATGAGATTGGATTAACTTTCTCCTCAATCATCTTCAGACTCCACCCAAGTGGAGAAGTCCATTGTGTTCTACTTAGGCTTGGGTGAAGGGTAGATCCTTTGTCTAGACTGCCAGAGGCTGGCGGTGATCTGGGAGTAAGAGTCATCAGAGTCACCTCTCTCCGTCCCTCAGACCCTCAGGACCATCTCTCATTATCATATTCATTCTTCTCATTAACTTTTAACCTATCAGAGTGACCCTCAGGAACCCCCACTCTTCCAAGGCCATATACACATTGAGTAGGTTCTATGAGGGATCTTTGGTATTTAAGGGTGCCACTCACCCTTAAAAGTCACTAGCATGATTAATTACCCAGAAATTATGTCTCTCACACTTTTTATACATCACAAATCCTTAGCTTCCTTCACTTAGATCAGGTGCTCCCTCTCATAGGAGGTCTTATTGGATCCCCCTATACCAAAGATTCTTAACCTTTCTGGTATCATGGACTGCTATGACAGTCCGGTGAAACCTACAGACTCCTTTCCATAATAGTGTTTTTAAATATATAAAATAATATATAGAAGATTGCAAAGGAAATAATTTATATTAAAATAGTTATCAAAGTGTTTTTTAAAAATATGTTCATGGAGCCCAGGTTAAGAGTTTCAGTCCAGTACTTGGTAATTTTTTTCCCTTGCATTGATTTATCCATTTACAGACTGCTTCCCCCAGGATTGTTTGAGGGTTGACTTCGTTTCTTCTAGTCCTTGAAGCTTTGGGGCAAAGCATAGTACCTCCAATATGGCAGTTACTTGAAAAATGTTTCTTGAATTGAAGTGAATAGAAAGGGATATATGTCCCTGGACCACCCATACAGTCACCCTCCTATTTCAGGCTTTCCTCATCTCTTGCCTGGACTATTTTCATGGCCTCCTAATTGGTGTAGATTTGTTTCATATCACATCCCTTTCCACATTCTCTACCCCATCATTCCCTTAATGAAATATTTAATCTCCTACCTCTGTAAGAAGCCACATTGCTATGTATCTGTGTCCATGTTTCACATACACCTGTTGATTTTTCATATTAAAAATTTCCCCTTGGTTTCTGGTTTTTTTGGTTTGTTTGAGATTTTTTGGGGGGGAAAGGTTGATATGGTCTTTGAGGACAAGGGTTCTTTGTCCCCTTTTTGGTTTGGTACCAAGTATACGCTGTCAAGTGTTTAATAAATGGTTATCAAATTGAATGAATAAAAAAGAGCTGAGTTAAGGTGTGAGGGCATAGTGAGGGCAGAGCCAAACTCATTTCTCCTTCCTTCCCTCGACCCTGATCAGGTTACCAGAGCTTCCTGAGTAGCACAGTCACTACACAGGAACTGCACTTTTACATTGTGTATATTCTTGAGAAGTTATAGGGGAAGAAATCTAATTTTTGTAAGGTGAATTCTATTTTAATGTGTGAAAGAAAAGGAGAAGAACTCCCTCCCTTGAAATGCAAAAGCTCCCCCTCAGTTTATCTGTTTTCCAAGTTTAGATGTTCATATATTAGGTTTTCTGAAAGCAAGGCAAGCCTGCATGTTGATCTCAGGTAGGGAAAAAAAAAGAGACTGCTGACTCAGGAATCTTCTGCAAGAAGCCCTTCCCACATTTCCCTGCTCTCCTCCCCACCAATTGTCAGTTCCTTCTCTGTGAGACTGCATCCCATTTACACTGGATCTATCTCCTAGGAACATGCTTGCTTGGAGGTTGTCATCCTCATTAGAATGTGAGTTCCTCGAGGAAAGGGACTATGGCTTTTACCTTTCTTTGTCTGCCCAGAGCTTAATACAGTACCTAGTTCATAGTAAATGCTAAATAAATGTTTGTTAACTAATTTTTTCACTAATCTATTCCTTGGATCATAGCCCTTGGTGAGGGGGAGCTTTCAAACAGTCCTGGCCAGCTTCTTTCTCACTAACAAGGAAGTTGTTTCCTCCATGTGGCCTGGATTCCATCCCTGCCATGTGGGGTGAAGAGCTCTGAGATACCCAGAATGCGAGGCTGGTGTGAACAGGGGTATCAAGGATCCCAGAATTCACAGAAGGCTGATACATATGATTTCAGGGATGACAAGGAGGGCTGCCCCTCTATCCCACCTGGTCTTTGCTGGCAGATACCTGAATATCCTTTAAGAGGGAATAAGACCTTAAGAGCTTCACAAGATGAAAGGAAGCTTAAAATGCTCCCCTCCCCCCACACACACGGATGGGGAGGGCACACAGTGACTCAGTGAGACACATTAACTCACACTAAAGAGTGAGGACTGGGAGGAGAGATTATCTGAGCATCAGTTTGTAGCAGAGGAGCAGAGAGAGTGAAAGCCAGAAGACTTCCAGAAAGAGAAGAGTGATAATCCTGTCATATTATAACCCCATCAACCAGATAAAACTCCTTGTGTCCAGGTCTATTCCCAAGACTGCCAAAACTGGGTCCAAAGAACTCTAGCAGGCAGCTCCCCAGGGCATGCCAACCCTCTGGCTGGTATTTTTACCAATGACCTGGAGCCCACGGGGAGGAAATAGAGTGGAGTTAAGGTCAGGGAACCACTCACTTGGAACAACTGTGGTCTCTCCAGGGGCAGTCAGGGTTACTGGGATGCGTATGGTGAGGGTCTCCAGGGATGGTTGGGTCATGCGGTGCACATTCTTCTGGTTATCTGCATCCTCTGGCTGCTCGCTCACCTTCTGCAGACAGGTACTGGGCAGTGTATGAATGGGGATGGCCACCATCCCACCACTGGCCTCTGCCTCACATTGATTCTCCCTGTAACCCAAGAATAGATGTCAGATCCTTGATGGCCATTGACCACCTATGAGACAGAATAAGCAGACTTGACATAGAACTGCCCCACAGTTCCAACTCTTCACACACTAGACACTCAGTAAATATTTGTCAGCCAAAATGACATGATGACTTCTAATACCTATGACTCTAAGACATCTGATATGTATCAGGGGTATCCTTCCTCTCTACACTTGCAATGGGGCAGGAGAGTCAATGTGACACATTTGGAGGACTGGTTTTGGAGCCAGGGAACCTGGGTTAAAATCCAGTCCCACTCATTTGCTACCTGTCTCTTCATACTACCTGTATGACCTTGTATTTACATTCTCTGTACCTCAGTGTCTTCACCTGTGAAAACCTTCTAAGATTCCTTCAGCCTCTAAATCTGCAATCCTTTGACCATAGGGAAGAACATCTCCTTGTTATGCTCTCTTTAGCTGACAGGGGTTAATAGTGTAGATGTTCAGTGCAAGGATAGTGAAGAATGTGTGATGGTGAACCAGCAGGAAACTGTCTGGAGCTGAAGAACCATTAGGTAATGCTTGACAGAAAATCCCATAAATGGTCCAATTTCTATGGATATTAGTCAGTACAAGAAGAAAGGAGGCAGATCTCAGCTCAGCAAGACCTAAATTTTCCTCAGGGTCCAGCTGAAAAATTGACCTCCAAGAAGCCTTCCTGACTTATCCTGGGCCATAATCACCTTCCTCTTATCCCATACGCATCAGAATATAAGATCCTTGAGGGTAGGGACTGTCTTTTGCCCCTTTTTGTATCCCTAGCGCTTAGCACAGTGCCTGGCACACAGCAGGCACGTACAAAAATGTTTATTGATTGAGCCATTGATTGTAGAAATCTACCTAGAGCCAAAGAACCACAGAATATTAGAGCTGGAAAGGGACATTAGAGGTCACAGAGTTCAACCCCCTCATTTACAAATGAGGAAACTAAGGCTGGTGGGAAGGGAATGACTTGTCCAAAGTAACAGTGACAGGGAAGTTGGGTTGTACCAAAAAACAAACTTTTGAGTTACCTAAATGTTTCATCTAAATGGAGAGAGCCATGGACTAGGAATTCCAGGTCTAGGTCTGCCACTTACTGTCTATGTGACCTTGGGCAAGTTACTTCCTCTCTCTGGGTCTCAGTTTCCTCTTCTGTTAAATAATGGAGTTGGATTTGATGACTCCTGAAGTCCCTTCTAGCTCTAAAATTCTACTATTCTCCAAAGGTCTCTCCCCAGCAAGACTGGAAATCTATTGGGCTTGCAAAAAAAAAAAAAAAATGCTAAGGACAACAAATAGGCCTTTTATAGGAATGAACTGAAGCAAGAAAAAGAACAAGGTAGAAGAGATCCAATGCTTGGGGCAGATGGCTTAATGCTAATGGACTCAAAGAATGTCTGAAGTCAGACTGAGAAAAATTAGAGCTACTCAACCCTCCTGATTTGTTTCTACCTAGTTTTATCAAGAGCCAAGAAATCTAACATGGCCTTAGGCTGCAGGAATAGAAGCAGAGGGTCCAGAATGATGGTGACAATACCATTATGCTGGGTCCTGGTCTGACCTATCTACCATGTCTGAAGGATCTCTCTCAGTTCTGAACCCCAGATTTTAAGAAGGCCACTAATGAGCTGGAACACATTTAGAGGATATCAGCTAGGAGGGTGCATGGGTTCTCAATCAAGTCTCATGAGGGCCCACTGAAGGACTCCAACACCAGGTTCCTCAGGAGGGACTGGAGTTATTCTGTGTCCCCCCCAAGAGAACAGACCTGGAGACAAAGTAAAAATGTTAACAGGAGACAGAATTCTGCTCAATCTAAGGAAGATTTGCCTAGCAATCAGAGCCATTCAAAGAATGGAAGTAACTTTCTTCCAAAGGAATGAAACCTCCTACCCCCAGAGCTAGAGGTATTTCAACAGAGGTTAGATAACTATTTGTCAGGACTGAGGTAGAATATGCCGGGAAGAATGGAAGGTTGACTAAAATGATTTGTGAGGTTCCATCCAACTTTGAGATTCTAGCAGATTGATAGATAAACATATAGATATATGTATATGTATATATGTGTATTCATCAATTGCCAACTCTTGCCTTCTTCTACCTCCCATCTCTACGTACTGACTTCTCCCTTGAAGACAATGTGCTCGCTCACTCAGGTTCATGGACTTCTGTCTCTCCTCCACCTTGGTCCAGCTACATTCTTTTTTTCATCAAGTCCTTTCCCACCAGCCAAAGCATGCACTGGGGTCTGCCCTTCTCTGGCCACACCTTCCTCAGCTGCTCCCTGGGAGCAACTAGGTGGCGCAGTGTCTGGAGTCAGGAAGACCTGAGTTCAAATTCAACCTCAGACAAGTACTAGCTGTGTGGTATTGGGCAAGTCACTGGATCTCTCTTTGCCTCGGTGTCCTCATCTGTAAAATGGGGAATAATAATACCACCTTCCTCCCAGGATTATCGTGAGGATCAAATGAGATAACTGTAAAGCGCTTAGCACAGTGCCTGGCACATAGTATTATCATTACCACTTCCCCTGTGATGCCAGTGGATGCCCAGTGGACCACTCTCTCTCTATCCTCACTGGTCCCAGGGAAATTGAAATTTCTAAGCATTAGCCATGGAAAAGAGGAGCATCATGGACCCATGCACACAGCAGGTGCCCAGCAAACACCTAAGAAAGAAACGAAGCATGCTGGAAAATCATACACCAATCAGCATCTTTCAGCTTGTCTAGTCCAGCATGCTTTGCCCCAGGGCCGGTGCCCTCCCGCCCCGCCCCAGCCCCTCCGCAGCGGCCCACCCCCAGACTGTGTAGGGCCTTGGGCTGTTGGTCGCCCACTCACTTGGGCTGATGATTCCGCAGCTCTTTCTCCACAGGCTCCACTTCTTTCTCCCCTGGTTCCTTTTCCACCGAGTCATACATGGATAGGGCTTTGTGCCTGGTCTTGTGCCTCCGGGGAGGCTCGTCTCCGTTCTCTCCCTTGGGTCCAGGCTCTCCTTCCCGGGTCCCTGAGCGGGAGCCACCCCGATGCCGTGCCCGACGCTCAGGCTTGGCCCCACTAACGGTGCCATTGCCCTCTTTGCCCGGTGGCTCTGCCGAGTGCCGGTGGGCACGGTGCCTTCGGTGCTCCTTCTCAGCAGTGACATCCTCCACAGAACCGCGGCGGTGGTGCCTCCGGCCGCCCTCCTGGACCCGGGAGCGTTCGCATTTCCCCTCTTTATTACCCCCAGTCTCTTTGCTTCTGCTCCGGCGCTGCCGGTGTCTTTCTTCTTTATTGGCGACGCCCGACTCCCCATTTTCCTCCCTGGCCCCTTCTGCCTTCTCCTGCTCTCCAGCCCCTGCCTTTTCTTTTTCTTTCTCCTTCTCCTTCTCCCTGTGCCGATGATGCTTGCGGGGCATCTCAGGGCCCTCAGCAGCCGTGCTGGGGGACACCTTGGTTGGCTCTGTGACCTCGGGCCCCTCCCCAGCCCCTGCTTTGCCCCCTGGGGCCCGGACCCCCTCTTCTCTGCGGGGTTCCACCACCAGGGGTCGATCCAGGTGAGTCTTCATGTCAGGACGGATGTGGCGGGTGGTGGTATAACGGAGGCGCTCCTCAGGGTCCATCTCACTGTACAGGGCTTCACAGCTGGCCTGGAAATTGTGTAGGCGGATCTGACTTGTGCGCTGCTCCCACACAGACCTGGCCTTGGCTGAGTTCTGCTGCTTGCTGCAGAAAGAAAGGAAGACAAGGGGGTGAATATCTTTCTGTCTTTACATGCCCACCCACTCCCCCTTTTCCTTTCTTCTTTTCTTTTTAAACTTGTTTTATCTTAAAAGGTCTAAAATTTTTATTTTGGAGGGGAAATCACATAAGGGAAAGCCAAGGTGTGCACACAGAGATGGAGAGAGATGGCTAGTGGAGGTAGAATTATGGGTGAAGGAAGCTCCTAAATTGTCTATGGTGATAACAGGCCCTGGGGAAGGCGGGAAGAGAAGGAAGGGAATGAATGGTACTTCATGGAGTGTCAGTGCAAGATAATAGATTCAGAACTGAAAGGCACATTAAAGTCCAGTGAATCCAACCTCCTCCTTTTACAAATGAAAAACTGATGTTTAGAGGGGTTAGATGACTTGCTTAGTAAGTGTCTGAGGCAGGATTTGAACACAGGTCTTCCTGACTCCAAATCCAGTGCCCTAACCACGATGCCAGGATGCATCTTTGGGTCTTTCTGAGCTCTGACTCCCATAACTTTGCACTCTACCTTCACTCCTCCACTCACACCATTCTCTCCCCCCCCGTAACCCCAATCTATAGCCCTCATTCCTCACTGCAGCCTGCTGGGTAGGAAACACCCTATAGAGGAACTTCCTTCCCTCTCACCTGCCTCAAGGTCACCACACACAAATGTTGACCTTAGGTAGTCCAACTGGGGAATTGGACCAGATGGTCACATACATAGAGGGAAGGAGAGGCTTGATGCTCTTGGATCCTCATTCACGGCTCTGAATTCTGTTACCTGAGTCTCTCCTTGAGTTGGTAGATCTCCTCATGAAAACTTTTGGGGAAAGAGACAAAGCTGATGTCCTAGTTAGGCTCAAAATGCTCCCAGGAATGCTGTTACCCTCTCAGAGTGCTGATAGATCCCCAGGACATCATTCCTAGGTCCCTCATCCTTGCCAATGTCTTAGGGGAAAATGGGGAGTACTAAGGAGAAGAAGATGGCAGGGGAGTGGGGTAATACTTGTTTATAACTGAGGATGGAGAGTTTGGATGGAGAGGTGACTGAACTAGTGGAAGGAGAGACCCTGAATGTGGTCCGACAAGTTCACAGCTGTGTCCTGGAGCAAAAGAAACACTCAAAGAGGTCAGGCATATGGAAAGGTATTATGGGAGTTCTGGAAAATATCCCAGGCTGTAGCCTTATCAGTCCTAAAAGGATGAGGAAGGTCCTCAGGAAACCACACTTTCTCAGACAGCTGGCCCAATAAATCAGGAACTAAGCAGGGACTGAGGTAAGCACCATTAACCTCATCCCCATTTCTTCCTGTTTAAATAGCTTTGTCTCTCTATCACTTCTTTGTTTTCTTCCTTTCCACCCTCTTTTGATTATACCATCCCCGCCCCCCCCCCCCCACACACACACACCAGAGTCAGAATCATTGGGTTACTTTGGGATGGAGAATGCAAGGAAGGGGAAGAAATTGCCATGAATATTAATTAGACTGTACTGGAAACATTTCTGCTCCCACTCACCCCCAGAAACTGGGACAAGGCTTTACTAAGGAAAAACTGGTTAGATCCAGGGGATGTCTGGGAGCCCACAAGTGAATTCTCTGTCACCAGGACAGAAAGATGGCAATTTCCTCAGACTGCCCTGTAACTATGGGAACCATATCAGGGTTTACACAGCCTGCAAGGCTGGATTGTAACCCACATGTATATGCACACACACTCATGCATGTCTACATACACACACACACACACACACACATGTGCGCGCACATACACCCCCCAGCCTTGAGCCACTGATTTCAGTTGCAAGCTGGAGATGGGTTAGTTTGTGAAGGAGCCAGGAGAAATGAAGAGATTATTTCATGAAGAGAAATGGGGGGGAAGCAAACAATCATAGGAGAAATTAGGGCATCATTGGTAGAGGAAGTGCTGCCCAGATTTTCTCCAAAGGCTCGGCGATCAAGGATTCCATGCCATCCCCTTCCCCACCCCCCCACCCCCTTCAATGAGGCACCTCAGAGGAACAAGGGTGACCTCCCTCCCCAAGGGTCTCTGGTCTCAGAAGGACCATCTCCCCTCCTGTGCAGACCCAATCGCTGGGATGAGCACTTAGTAACTATCCAAATAAATAAGGGTTATTCCTTCTTTTCTCCACAGTAAGAGAAACTGAGATACTTCTGCTATTCCCTTCTGTCCTGACACTTGGAAACATATCTCTAAGCCCTCTTACACTCCCCTCACCCCACCCCCACAGCCACCAACACTTTCTACGGATCTTTCGAGAGCCCTGGTACTTAACTCAGTGTGCCTTGGTCTGGACACTTTTGTCAATGTCACAGCACTAGGAGACTACCCCAAGCCTGTGTCCCTGTGAATAAGCTCCATTTTAAGATGCTAAGAGCCCTGAGGAGCTGGGGCTAGATACCCTTGACTTCCTCTGTCATCATTTCCCTGGTAGAGATTTTGCCTGATTGTGCCTTTGCTAAAGAGAATCCTACACCCACCCCACCCCCAGTTCGTGTGACTCTGGTCACCTCATCATCACCCCATCAGCATTAGTGTCAAGGCATGCACACAACTGTATCATAACAACTGAACTGTATATAAAGTGGCTTCTTATTACCAAGCACTTCACATCTCTATCCTCTCATCTGGTCCTGTCACTTTGGGGACCAATAGCAGGCCTATGGGCATGGATTTCCAGCTACGTCTGGGAATAAAATCACCATACTTTATAGTTAAATGGAAGATGTGCAATCTCATTAACCCAGATTCACTGGAGCAGAGATCTAGAGGTGGTCTAGTCCAAGGCCCGCCCCTTCCAGGAAACCCAAAAAGATTGAGTGACTTGCCTGCCCTTAGTTGAAGGATTTGTACCCAAATCCTCAGACTGCAGATCTGTTTTTCCTTCCATTGTACCACTCTGATTGTGGTCAATCCAAGACTGATCTCAGAAACTCATTAAGCCAGTGTCCTAACTACTGCATTGACCAACCCATATCCAGGTGTAAAGTTTCTCCTGAGTCATTTGCTTGAACTTGCTCATAAAACTCTCTGTCAAGTAAGACCTTTGGGTCATTTTTCACCTTCTCTCTCAACTGACCTAGCACAGATGGCAATGTCTCAGCTTCCAAGGCCTGGATTATGGACAAGGATGGGGAATGGATGAGATAGGGTAGATGGCGGCATTAATACAGGAAGGTACCTGAGTGAGCAACGCATTCGTGTTCATGGATAAAGAGGGGTGAGACATGCTAGGTGGGCCCAGACATTTCCCCTGAGGGCTAGGATAAGCAAAGCTGCTGGGTTTGGATCATCTCCACTAATCTCTGCTTAAGGTCAGGGGTGCTCATGAAAATCCCACAAGTGGCCTTATTAGCCTGAGCCACAACTGTCTGTCTCTGCTTCTGTCAGAAAATCTGGTCTGACTAGTCTCTTCTCCCATGCAGCCCAGCTTACAGCTGTAGCTCTACAGGCCCAGAACCTAGGCCCTCCTGCCCATCTCTCCTGTGAATCCCTCACCCTCATCCCCCTCCCCCCAAGAAAGTTTCCAAGAAGCACTATTAGAATCAGGACCTACAACAGTTAGAAAAAAGTGAAAGAAAATGGTGAAACAATTTTCTTCCTTTTCATACCCATCCTCCTGCCTTCTCAACATGGAAATTCAGTTGATCACTTCAGGGACCTTATTCACAGGTATCTCACACTACAGAGTGGGATCCTTAGGTACAAATCCTTGGGCTAAGGTATATCTGTATATACATAGGTGAGGTGAGGGGTAGGTGGGCATCCTCTGGGGTCTTCTTTCTTTTCTTCTTTTTGTACCTAAATGCCCCGGTGAAGTGAGACCTACTGTCTTACCAATGGCTTTTACTGAGGGGCCTTACTGAGGGTGAAAGAAACTGCATACACACACCCTGTGGACTTGTCACCAAACAAAGCCTTAGAAAGATGCCCACCAGCTTCACCCCAAGCTCGGACTTAAATAAACAAGATGCTTAAAAGATGTGAGTCTATCTGTGGTGCTTTCAAGTTATTTGCTTCCTGGGCTTCCTGGGGGAAGGCAGTGGGAGGGGGATGTCTAGATGCATGTGGGGGAACTCCCTTCATGATATACATTGGCAACTCACCTGCAATTTAGAATCTTTGTTGTGTGGGGGGCACTGAGAATTTAGATAGATTGCCCACCATGATCACATAGCTAGTACGATTTAGAGGAACACCTTCCCCTCAGTCCTTCTAACTCCAAAGTCAGCCCTCCATCCAATACAGGATGCTGCCTTACTGTCCCTTTTCTCCCCAGACCTGTGATTTCATGTGTGTAGAGAACTATCAAAGTGGAAATCCCCTCCAATGAAACAGACCTATAATTTATAATCCTAAGAGAACATTGGCTTGCCTCTAGTCATGAAGTTAGTTATGTGTCAGAGAAAAGACCTGAACTCAGGTCTCTCTTATTCCAAATCCAGTTCTCTGACTGAAATACATTCCCCCACCCACCCACCTAATTCAGATAATTACTATTTACAACCTTTTCTGACCAATGAACAGGAAAGATCTCCAGAGAGTGTTGAAGCTGGACCCATGGCTCCTTCCCAACACTTAGTAAGGTGTTTGAGGCTACCTTCATTGTTGAAGTGCATCGGAGGTGATCTATGGGACTGTAACACTAAAGGAATTTCCCCACTGCCACTTCCAATCAACCCACAGAAGAGTGAGTAGTGGTCCTACCCTTATGTACTTGCAAGAAGGCTGATTTGCCCAATATATAATATTGACAGTAATATAAACTGAAGAATGAATTATACCTGGTAGAGGACCTGGACACCTTTTAAGGTTGGTTATTTAGAGTGGTTATTCATAGTGGGCATATATTCTCACAGGTGTCCTCATTAAGTGCCAGCCATAGTAACTACTGCTTCCGCAAGCAGCCCCCCTCACTCTGAGGAGAGGATTCAGGCCTGTGGGAGGACCTAAGTCCTTATTCAGTGAGTTTCTCAGTTAGGGTGGTGTCAGGGAGAATCATGATAAAACTCCAGTTAGCCCAAAGGTGTGCCCTGAAAGTGTGTGTGGAGGGGGGGGGCGGGTATCTCCTACACTAGCACATTTGGAAGGCCTCAGGTGGTGTCCTGCTTTCAGTTCTCACCAGCCCGTGGAAATCAGTCCCAGGAGTGATAGACTTTTCTGCCAGAACAGGAATAAGACACCAAAAAAAAAAAAATACAAGAAAAAAGAAACAAAAGAAATATCCCCTCCTTAAAGAAAAGGACAATTTAGAAAGAACATAAGGAACCCACATCTTCCCTATGACTCAGATTCCAACTCTGTATTTGGGGGTAATAAGGTCTGACTCAGCTTGTCAGCAGCATCTCCAGTAGCCAGGCTAGGTCAGCTTGCTGCCATTCATGGACCAGCCTGAGGAAGACCCTCCTTTATGTACCCAGTGAGACAAGAATGGAGACTGGGGAAAATGCCACATTGTGACCAAAATAGACCCCATCCTGATGAGCCTTTTTATGAAAGAGTTAGGAAACAGGCTTTAAGAGCTTCTCAAAATGAACAGTTTAAATTCAGACAAATGAGAGTGGCACCGTTTAGGGAAAACAGCAGGTTCTTGAATCAGGTGGCTGAGCACCGAGGCTGGCTAATCTATCGCTGTGCCTTGTTCTGATGCTAGCTGCCCTAAGGCTGAGTCTGCCTCTCAGATCCTGTCTCCAGGACTCTCCCCCAGCTCTGCTCTTAGATGACTCAGCTAGAAAATTGGCTCCAGGTTCTCTATTTTTGCTTAGGGAATAAATGAACAAGTGACTGCTGTAGGCCCTGCCTGGTAGCTCCCCCTAGCCTCACAGGTGGGTGGTTGTGGAAGCCTGTGGGGTGGGTGGTCTCCCAGTCTCATTTACAGGATCCATGACCAAGCAATGCTAGAGGATGCCTGACACAGGGCTGAGCCAGCCAGGACCTGCCAAGCCCTGTAACTGCACTCAAGACTCCCTTCCCCCAAGCTCAAACACATAAGACCACAAAAACCACAAGAGACATGGCACAATATCCAAAACAAAAAGAAACCAAGACAGTGAACTCAGGCATGTTAGAGACAAGGAGAGCAGACAGACAGACAGACAGACTGGACAGACAGCTAGATTGACAGAGACAAAGAAAGAGAAGGGAGGGCTGGGAGTAGTACTGAAGTACATTTAGAATGTCAAAACATTCCCTACACAAAACACCAGGAAGTTCCCATTGAGGGTGAAGATGGCTGACACGCCCCATCCAAGCCTAGGAGGTGTTTGATCCAATGATGTGAATGGCTTTTAGGAGGGAATAGGAGCTAAGCAGGCGAGGAAATGAGCCACATGGGTGCAAATATCAGAGAGCCATTTATGGAATATCGTAACAGAGAGCAACTCACGGTGAATTTACGCTGGAGGCGGATGAGCTGCGAGATACAGTGCCTCGATTTTGCTTTACAAAACTGCACATGCAAAAAACAGAACAGAGCCAAAGGTGAGAAAAAATAAGATAAAATTCTAACACACAGGGAAGACTCGGACAGTTGTGGCCTGGCCTGGCCTGGCCCAGCCTGTCAGGAGAACCACTGCAGCCACATCTTGGAAGGAGCCCAGGGAGGCTTTCAGAAAATGCACCAGCTACAAAAGAAAACCATCTCCTCAAAGAAGGAAAGGTGGGGGCAGGGAAGGGGAAGGGGAAAGAAATGCCACCAGAGCTGACTCCCACCCCTTCCCCAAAATATCCCCTGAGAAACCAAAGAATGAGAAGTCATTAACCTCGGCCTCTTCCCCATTCCTCTAATTCCATAAGAAGCAGTCTGAGGCTCTGGGGCTTTCTCATTCTCAGTCAATCAGAAGATGGACTGAGACCTTACTCAGACTGTCACACCCACCTATGACTGGGAGAATTGGAGTAATACCACTGCAATAGCCACTTCCACCCGGGTACTGCGTTTTTGGGGGGGCAAGGGGGTAAGGCAAGGCAATTGGGGTTAAGTGGCTTGCCCCAAGTCACACAGCTAGTAAATGTCAAGTGTCTGAGTTCAAATTTGAACTCAGCTCTTCCTGACTCCAGGGCCCATGCTCTACTCACTGCACCACCTAGCTGCCACCCAGGGGCTGCCTTTTGGTGTGGGTCAAGGAGAGCATCATGAGCTAGAGATCACTGTTCTGTTTGTCCCACATAAGTCAGGGTTGTCCACTAAAAAAAACAAAAACAAACTTCTGGTTTTTCAAGTCTTTCAACCCCAAGCCAGGCAACTTCTCTTCATGGTGAGAGAACTTCCCTTCTCCCCAAATCTGGGCTTAACTGAGAAGGTTCCTGCATAACTTCGGTGCTCAGAGGCTGTTCAGTGGTGATTTAAATCTAATCTATTAAAAACAAGATCAGAATTAACGACAACAATAATTATTACCCTTTATAGAGTGCTTTAAGGTTTGAAAAAACACTTATTTCATTGGATCCTCACAACAGCCTATGATGAAGGAGCTAATTATTTCCATTTTACTCAGAAATCTGAGAATGGAAAACCTTAAGTGATTTGTCCAAGGTCACATAGCTAGTGTCTGACGCAGGATTTGAACTTCATCCTCCTGACTCTGTGCCACCTTGCTGCCTAAATTTTCATGGCAAATTTAAAACCAAGGAGTTTCCTGAATACTTGACATTTTTTTAATGCTGGAATCAGGGATGTGCTAGAGCCAGACTGTACCATCTCAGGCAATTATTAAATTTTCATGTGAACATTTAAACCTTTAAAATCAGCAAATGTTACAAAAATCAGGGCTTGATTTATTATTTATCTAATTGTCTAGACTTAAGAAAGTGAAGAAGAAAATGTGAATAGTTGCAGATTAAACTTAAAAGTGTGTTGGGTACAATCTACTCCCCACCCCTGGACAGCCAGTTGTTAAACATTTACCAGCATGCCTCTGGCTGGACACACACACTCACATAACTTCTGAGCTGGAAAGGATCTTGGAGATTATCAATTTTAAATTTTGTTACAGATAAGGAAAGTCAGTCCAGAAAAAAGAAAATTACTTGAGAGTGGGGAGGGAATGATAAATAGTAGAGAGCGACGGAAATGCAGTTCTGACTCGTCTTTTACAGGTGTGCCTCCCAGAAACCTAAATACCTTCGTGAAATCTAAATATTAAATTTCATTTACATCACTGTTATCCACAAGACAGCTAAACTGTCCAGAGATGAACCAATGGGTTTCTTTTTCCTCTGCAACTTCTCTAAAGAAGGCATCCCCATCACTGTCCTTTCCCATTTGTTCAGCTACCTTAATGACTTTGTTCTGGGAAGTGAAATGAACATAAGCTTCTCCTTTCCCAGGCCTATGTTCTCAAGAAGTCAGATTCCTTCTAAGTCCAAAATCATAAGGAAATCAGGTGATGGGCCAGCCTGAGGATGACTGTACATGGCGCCCAGGGAGGTCAAGGATGGGCTTCTCCTTTCCATTCCTTGTCTCAGCTCGTGTCCAAGGTCTAGGACTAGGGCAATTCCCTCAGACACCTGTTATAGGCTGAGGCTGGTCCTCTGCCTGAAAGTCAGGACTAGGGAGGAGTATGGAAGCTTGTTGGTGAGGCTGGGACTGCCTCCATCTTGTGAGAAAGCTGACGAAACCCTGGACTTTCCAGTTCTCTAATGTTCTCAAAAGGACCAGCAGCAAACATGTGGACCATGTCCCTTGGCCAGCTTGCAGTTCTGTTTAGGGTTGAATACCAGAACCAGGAAGGAGCTGAGACTGAGGGAGAAGGGGCAGTGTGGGCCCTAGGAATACTGAAATCTTTCTGAGTCACAGTCCAAATCTGGACAACTTGAATTGCTAAAAGTTCATGAGTGGGAAGCGAGACTAATCATAGTAGGATTCCAAAAGAAGATGGTCTTTTTACGCCATCAGTTGTCCATTAAATCAGGAAAAGACATGGGTAGAGGACTCACAGACCTAGCACAGATGGTGTCATGGAACACTAACTACCATCCCACTGGTCAAGGAGAAGGATGGATGTCTGGAGTCACTGTAATACTCAGAGTCAGTCAATAGTCAAGGGTGAGTCTCCAAAACAGTGATATAGAGGCCTTTTTACCTTCCTTTTCCTGACAAGTGACCTTCCCTCTACCCCAAAGGAATACATTAAAGTACAGCCCTTTGGATCACTGGCCAAACTCACAATGCCCTAGTCACATTGCCCTAGCTCTGGTTTGCAATCTGGAGGCCTGGGAAACTAGACCTCTGCATTGCTTTACATTCTCAGATATACAGGGACCATCTTTCCATCCTATTTCTCAGAACCCTGAACAGGCAAATTCTGAAGGGTTGGTCTCCTCTGCATTTGACATCACTTTCCCAAGGCCTCTGTCATGACACTCATGGAATTCTACACCACATCTGGCAGACCAGAACCAGCACTAAGAAGCATCCCCACTCCCTACCCCCACATGTCATCATCGTTCCATTTCTTTACTTACCATGACTGTGTAGAAAGAGGAATAGAAAAAGAAAGAGACAGAGAAACACAAAGACACACAAACAGATGGACAGACAGACAGACAGACAGGAAGACATCTGCCTTACTGGACATTGTGGCTTTATATTGGATAGCTGCACCACAACAAAGGCAAAAAAGCAAACAATGGGAAATCCACATTCACATTCTCTCTTCCCCTAACCTCAAACAAATACACACAGACAATCAAAGATACACACACTCAGAGGCATATACACAAGTGTACACACAGATACACACATACACACACACACACACACACACACACAAAACCAGAGGCAGAAACACACATCTGGTAACACTCAGGGAGGAGAGGCGCATTGGAGGCTAAAGGGGAGGAACAAAGAGTCCACCAGATCCCAAGAACATCTCCACTCATCTAAGGAGTCTTTCATTTCAGATCTGTTGGTGATTCACGAAGTTTTCTGCAGGGGTCTTTGGTTTAAGTTTCATGATTGACAGCCATGCCCAGTGATGGTTTATAAAAGATACAGTCACAGAATCCAAAAATGTGAGGCCAGAGGAAGCCTTAATGATAGTCAGAAGATACAGGTCCATATTCCCAATCCTGCTCCCCAATATATGTACAAAAGGGACAGAGAGAGAAAGAGGAGAAACAGTGCCCCACAGGGGTAAGAGTACTAGGGGATCTTCTTGGGTCAGAATCACACTGTATATGGGGCAGTTATGGAGCATGTTCCCCTGAGGCTCTCACATAGAGGGCCCATCCCACCTAGGGGACAGGGGGGGGTCTTCTTACCCACTGTGGTCCTACAAAGAAACAATTCAGGGGGCCCCAGGTCAAAATTTCATCCCATCTTGGTGTCCCTCTCCCCTCACTCAGAAGCTCCCTGAAGAGCAATTCTGTCTAAAGATGTCTAGGGACACCACTAACAAAAGTTACCACAAAACTCAAGCTGAAGTGGGGGAAGGCCATCAGTGTGTGTTAGGCACACTCACTGGACTGAGAGTTTCTACCCTGGGCCCTGACTGAGATCCTCCCTAGTACTGTGCCACCTCAAAGACTACTCTGGAAACACGAAAGTCAAAGGGTTAGAAGGTGGCATGATATTCAACCCAAAGCTCTGAGGTCAGGAGTATTTCTGAGGGGTTTATCACCAGGACAGGTGATCTCTCAGTATCCCAGGGGCAGGTGAGAAAAGGTGTTGATATATATAAATATTAACCCTTTTGTACACAGCATTGGTGCAATCCTACGTAGAGAGAAGAAGGCAGGGAGGAGGAAGCTCCAAGGACAAAGGAAACTTAGGAAGTTAGGATTTTCCAAATTTCCTTCCAATTAAAGGATAAGCCAATTTATACTTCCAAGGAGTGGGGAGGGGGATGGGGCAGGGTTTTCCTCCTGTCTCTGCTTCTCTCAACATCTGTGCACCAATGAATGCCTCCCTGACAGCCCACCCAACTGCCCTCCCCTCCGTCTGATACAGGAGCTCAGGTCCAGGGTGGGAGCAGGCTCACTGCTGTACACAACAGAGGGCTTCAGAGGGAACAGGGGACAAACTGAACAAACTCACTCACCTCTAGAAACAATAAAGCATGGAAAATGCTAAACAGAAAAAAACCACAAAGCCCGAGTGAAACCATGAGCTGAAACGGAGCAGTCAGAACATTAAAGAGTCAACTTGTCTTGTGTTACTTTCAAACAGACATATTTCCAAAGAATCGTTGCCCCTCCCTCCCTCCCTGCCCCCAGTCCATTTGTCCCCAGCAGTAACGTGTCACAGTTAGCTGGGAGATGTGTCTCCCCAACAGAGTTCACCAGGTGAAAAGGTTAGAAAAAATGGAAATCAGGCCATGACATTTCTCTTCTATAAAAGAAGGAATGTTTGTGGGTTTTGGAAAATCCTAGAACTCACCCTTTACATGTGGTACGATCACTCTTATTAATGACTGGCCACCCACTACCTTTCCACAGATCTGTTACCCGAGCTCTCACTCAACTACCAAGTTGAATTCTCAGTCCAGAGGTTGACGTGGGAAAATTTTGCCCAACAAAACTGCAGAGAAATAAATGAAATATGAGCAGTAGGGGAAGTAGCGAAGTGAACTGTTTTCAAAGCTATTAAGTCCCATTCTCCAGGACCTCCCTGGGTAGAACCAAACAAACCAGATCAAGACAAATGAAAACTGACAACAGACTGAAGATCTATTGGCTGGTGGTGCATTAATCACGCGAATGGTGATGAAAATGCCAAACCCCTGGCAAGAAAGACTCACACAAAGGCAGACCTCAACCAAAGACAGAATTTTTGCATTTTTCTGTCCTGGGAAAACTGAGGCCCGGAAACCAGACACACAAGTGGTAAGTCGCAGAGACTACATTTGAACAAAGGTCCTTCAGCACCAAATCAAACTTTTTCTAAACCCTTTGATTTTAGCTTGTCTGACCTCTCTTCAAAGCCTAGGAAAGCATCAACTGTTTCAAGGCCATAGGGCATGTAGCCCCAGGCATCTCTAGATTTAGAAAAAGAGTCATTGCTCAAAAGCTATGTATGAGGTAAAATTTCATATATTATTTCCCTACCCACTGACTTACAATATTAAATCAGAGATGTGTCCCTACAAGGAAAACAACGAAAGAAGCACAACAATCTGAATTTAAAAGGTGATTTTACTTGGATTCGGTTAAAATGAAGCCCAGCTCCCTGGAATCAAAACAACATCTTTCTTCTGGTTGCCTGGGCAAGGTAGAGCTAGGAAGGAAAACAGGCATATATTAAGCTCCTACGATGTACCAGGCGTCAGTACTATGTCCTTTACAAACATCGTTTCATTTGATCCTTACAACAACCTGGGAAGTAGGTGCTATTCCTATCCCTGTTTTATAGCTGAGGAAACTGAGGTAGGCAGAGGTTAAGTGACTTGCCCAGGCTCACACTGCTAGAAAGTGTCTTGAGACTTCCTAACTCCAGGCCCAACACTCTATCCCCTGTACCATCTACCTCCTCAATCTTTCTCTGTGTCTCTTTCTAAAGAATTTTGTAATGGTAGACCTCCAACTCTGGCTCAAATATTCCTAATGGATCTTCCATACAACCTATGGTTTCATAATATAACAGGGTAGGCTCCCAACACTCCCCCATCTTCATCCCATCAGCCAAAGGCAGGCCTCTTCCCTTCAAAAAATCTTCTTGCTCCATCTCAGAGTAATGGTGAGGCTTCACCTGGTGAACTCTTTTCAGGGGCTCAGGAGGAGAGGAGAAGAGAAGGAAAGAGTCCTAGCCTCTGCCTCCTTCCTTCCAGGCCTGACCATGAGGAAGCCAGAGCACAGTAGTCAGGGAACCACAGAAGCTGCACCCCAGCCCCTGCTCTACAAAGCAGACCCCCATTCTGGGCGCCCCCCAAAGCAGAAAACCAGCCTTACGCTGCTATGGAGATGTTGGCAGCAGACAGGGGGCTGACTTCAGCGACCTCCTTGGCCTTCTGCAAAGCAAGCTTCTGATTGGCTGCTTCCTCTAATTCTTCCTCATCCTGTTTGGAAAATCAGAAATTACAAAGTTACAGCCTTCTTTTATTTCATCGAAGAGGAAACAGGCATCCAGAGAAGTTTTGTGATGTGCCCAGGGTTACGCAGCATGCTAAAAGCGGGTCCCTTTGAAAGGCTTGGGTTTGGATACTTAAAAGAGCAAAGAATGACAGTTGTGGCGAAGATGGGAACTTAGGAGGGTCTGCTAAGGTGACTTTTCTTTGTACAGCCTGGAATCAGATTCCAAAATCAAACCCATAGGATAAAAAAATTTTAAATAAAACCGACTAAAAAGGCAAGAGAATCTGGCACAACCAGTTAATCAGTGAACAATCCTCTTAATAAGCCAAGCCTGTGTTTGCACTATAAAGAAGAGAATGTGGGACAATTTCAGGGTTTCATTAAAGAGATTTTTTTGGCTTATAAGGGATTCTGTTCTTTCCTAGGTAACCACAGAGAACAATGCGGTGCCTAAATCAAGAAGGCTCCGGTCCAGAAGTCCATTTGTCTGTGATGTGAGACAAGGGGAAAAGAACTGGAAATTTTATATAATCGTTTGAGTCAGTGCTGCCTCACAATCTAATTTAGGAGATTTGGAATGAGTCCAGAGTTCCAGTTTAATTAACCTAATGAAAGCAATTAAAACTATTTCTAAAGTTATAGCATGCTCCACACACTAATACAGCTGGGACTCTGGGGGTTGGGGGGAGCGGTAAAGAGAAATTCCTAGCCTGGGGGCTTGTGACACCTGTGGAACAGGCTTTTCAAAGTGCCTCATTCCCCCCGCCCCCACCACCTTTCTTCCCTTCATCTTGCAAATAGCCTCAATTAGTACTTAAATTATAGTAGATTACAGTTCATTTTGTCTCCAGAATTGAGGAATTTGGAAACACTCCAGAGTCAACCACCCATCACCCAGTGCATCTATCTATCCCTCCTCCCACATGGGCATATGGGACAACACACTGATTCTGACCAACAGCAGCCCAAAGGCTCTGCCACAGCATCAGGAGAAAGAGAAGAAAAGGAAAGAAGAAAGGAATAAGCATTTATTAAATACCTACTGTGTGCCTGGCACTTTATATATATATATCTTTTTATTTGATCCTCACAACTCTGGGAGGTAGGTGCTACTATTATCCTCATTTTACGGTTGAGGAAACTGAGGCAGATAGAGGTTAAGTGACTTGCCCAGAGCCATACAGCTAATAAATGTCTGATGCTGAATTTGAATCTAGATCTTCCTGATCTGTGCCACTAGCTGCAGTCTTCTTGTGAGGAGTATCCTTCCTTCTACATAAATATGCAGGACAGCACATTGATTCTGACCATCAGGAAGCACTATTCCAAGTAGTATGATGGATTTTGAGTCATGGCTCCTGAGTTCGAATCTTGGTTCTGCTACTTGCCAGCTGCGATTTTGGACAAGTCACTTAACCTCTGTGGGTCTCAGTTTCCTCATCTGTAAAATGAGCACATTGGATTAGATGATGTCTAAGGTCCCCTCTGGCTCCAGCTCTATGAGATTAAGATCCTGGCTGTCAGGATCTATGAGCCATTCAGAGCAGGGAGAGTCTATCTGTGGTGAGAGGAGGGGTGTCAAATAGTCCTCTTAATTCTCTGATCCCCTCATTCCCTTTGTATGTCCATTCACTTTGCCAAACACAATGTTCCTAGCTTTCTAGCTAAATTTCCGGCTTTCTCACTGTGTTTGTAGACTCCTAACTATATTTGTCCCTTCTGGCTAGAGTTCCAGCTTTCTAGGTGGTTTGAATTTCTTTTTTGCCATATTTGTCACTTTCTAGATGTCTTGGCAGCAGCCTAATCATCTACTCACTGGGGATCTGGGGACCTGGCCAGTGGATGAAGGCAGACTACTGAGGCAGGCACAAGGGTTGCTGGCGGGGCAGGGATGGAGAGAACTTTTCAGCTCCTGGCTAGTGGAAAGGGTCCCAGTTTTTCTAGAATATATAAATTCCTCCATGCCATTTCCAGAAGCCATTTCAAACACCCTAGAATCAGCTTTCCTGGTATTTATCCAACTTGGGTATGCATGGCCCAGAACTCTTAGCTTTGTGATGTCTGTGGATTACTAAAATAATAATAAATAATAATAACTCACATGTATAAAGCACTTTACTGTTTGCAAAGTGCCTTACGTATATTATATCATTCAGGCCTCACAGGGACCCTGTAAGGTGGCTCTATCATCATCTCCATTATGCAGGTAAGAAAACTCAGACAGAGGGATTCAATGACTTTTCCAGGGTCACATGACAATTAAGCACCTAAGATGAATTGGTTGCCCAGATGTCAAATCCAAAACTCTATCTACAATACCAGAGCTTCTTAATCTAGAGTCCACAGTAGACAGAGTTGAAGGGGTCCATCAAGTTGGATATTTTCACTG